>NC_045731.1:8750098-9050098 GCF_009834535.1 Camelus ferus | reverse complement strand
ATACCTCCCCCAAACACTCGGGCGTGTTCCGGATTTCTGAGTGTGGGGAGGTTCCGTATTCAGTCTACAGTGCCTGAGATCTCCTAGGAGCCCTTCACGTTTCTTCCACGAGTGTCTCCTAGTGCGGGCTTCCGGGGAATGGCGTGGTTTCGGCAGTAAATGCACGTAGCATCTAGTATCTCCCCCTGGACAGGTGAGGTAATTAGCGGAATTCGCCCTGACAGGGAACACCTGTGACACCTGGCAGATGCGTGGAGGTCGCCCCTAAACCTCACCCACTCACTCGTACGTGATCCGGAATTCTGAGAGTGGGGAGTTTCCGTCTTCTGTCTGCAGCGCCTGGGATCACGTAGGAACCAACCACGTGTTTTCAACGAGTGTCTAATACTGTGGGCTGCCGGGGAAATGCGGGGGTTAGGCTGGAAATGCAGGTAGCATCTAGTGTCTCCTCCTTAACAGGGGAGGAAATGAGCGGAATTCCCCCTGCCAGGAAAAACCTGTGACACCAGGCATCTGCGTGGAGGGTGTCCCCAAATCTCCCCCACACACTCGGCCGTGTTCCGGGATTCTGAGTGTGGGGAGGTTCCGTTTTCTATCTGCAGTGCCTGGGATCTCCGAGGAGCATTCGGCGTGTCTTCCCGTAGTGTCCCTTAGTGCGAGATGCCAGGGAAATGCGGGGGTTGGGCTGGAAATTCAGGTAGCTTCTAGTTCCTCCCCCTGGAGAGGGGAGGTAATTAGCGGAATTCCCCCTGCCAGGAAACACCTGTGACACCAGGCAGCTTCGTCGTGGGCGGCCCCAAACCTCTCCAACTCACTCGTACGTTATCCGGAATTCTGAGTTTGGGTAGGTTCCCTCTTCTGTCTGCAGCACCTGGGATCTCCTAGGATCCCTCCGCATGTCTTCCCCGATTGTCTCCCACAGCAAGCTGCCAGGGAAACGGGGGTTGAGCTGGAAATGCAGGTAGCATCTGCTGCCTCCTCCTGGAATGGGGAGGTAATTAGCGGACTTCCCCCTGCCAGGCAACACCAGTGACACCATGCATATGCGTGGAGGTCAGCCCCAAACCTCCCCCACACACTCGGCCGTGATCCGGAATTCTGAGTGTGGGTATGTTCCCTCTTCTGTGTGCAGCTCCTCGGATCTGATAGGAGCCATCCGCTTGACTTCCTCGAGTGTCTCCTAGTGCGGGATGCTGGGGAAAGGCGGGGGTTGGGCTGGAAATGCAGGTAGCATCTAGTGCCTCCACTTGGACAGGGGAGGAAATTAGCGGAATTCCCCCTGCAAGGCAACAACTGTGACACATGACAGCTGCGTGGAAAGTGGCCCCAAACCTCCCACACACACTCGGCCGTGATCCGGAATTGTGAGTGTGGGGAGGTTCCGTCTTCTGTCTGTAGCGCCTGGGATCTCCTAGGAGCACACCACGTGTATTCCCCGAGTACTCTTAGTGCGGGCTTCAATGGAAAAGTGGGGGTTGTTTTGGAAATGCAGGTAGCATCTAGTGCCTCCTCCAGTACAGGGGAGGTAATAAGCGGACTTCCCCCTGCCAGGCAACACCTGTGACACCATGCAGATGCGTGGAGGGCGGCCCCAAACCTCCCCCACACACTCGGCCGTATTCCGGGATTCTGAGTGTGGGGATGTTCTGTCTTCTGTCTGCAGCGCCTGGGATCTCCTAGTAGCCCTCCAATTGTCTTCCGGGATTGTGTACTACTGCGAGCTGCCAGGGAATGCGGGGGTTGGGCAGCAAATGCAGGTAGCATCTAGTGCCTCCCCCTGGAATGGGGAGGTAATTAGCGGAATTCCCCCTGCCAGGAAACACCTGTGACACCAGGCAGCTTCGTCGAGGGCGGCCCCAAACCTCTCCCACTCACTCGTACGTTATCCGGAATTCTGAGTTTGGGTAGGTTCCCTCTTCTGTCTGCAGCGCCTGGGATCTCCTAGGATCCCTCCGCATGTCTTCCACGATTGTCTCCTACAGCAAGCTGCCAAGGAAACGGGGGTTGGGCTGGAAATGCAGGTAGCATCTGCTGCCTCCTCCTGGAATGGGGAGGTAATTAGCGGACTTCCCCCTGCCAGGCAACACCAGTGACACCAGGCATATGCGTGGAGTTCAGCCCCAAAACTCCCCCACACACTCGGCCGTGATCCGGAATTCTGAGTGTGGGTATGTTCCCTCTTCTGTCTGCAGCTCCTCGGATCTGATAGGAGCCATCCGCTTCACTTCCTCGAGTGTCTCCTAGTGCGGGATGCCAGGGAAAGGCGGGGGTTGGGCTGGAAATGCAGGCAGCATCTAGTGCCTCCACTTGGACAGTGGAAGATATTAGCGGAGTTCGCCCTGGAAGGCAACACCTGTGACACATGACAGCTGCGTGGAAAGTGGCCCCAAACCTCCCCCACACACTCGGCCGTGATCAGGTATTCTGAGTGTGGGGAGGTTCCGTCTTCTGTCTGTAGCGCCTTGGATCTCCTAGGAGCCCACCAAGTATATTCCCCGAGTACTCTTAGTGCGGGCTTCAATGGAAAAGTGGGGGTTGTTTTGGAAATGCAGGTAGCATCTAGTGCCTCCTCCAGTACAGGGGAGGTAATAAGCGGACTTCCCCCTGCCAGGCAACACCTGTGACACCATGCAGATGCGTGGAGGGCGGCCCCAAACCTCCCCCACACACTCGGCCGTATTCCGGGATTCTGAGTGTGGGGATGTTCCGTCTTCTGTCTGCAGCGTCTGGGATCTCCTAGGAGCCCTCCCTTTGTCTTCCCCGATTGTCTCCTACAGCGAGCTGCTGGGGAATGCGGGGGTTGGGCTGGAAAAGCAGGTAGCATCTAGTGCCTCCCCCTGGACAGGGGAGGAAATTAGCGTACTTCCTCCTGCCAGGCAACAACTGTGACACCAGGCAGCTGCGTGGAGAGCGGCCCCAAACCTCCCCCACACACTCGGCCGTGATCAGGTATTCTGAGTGTGGGGAGGTTCCGTCTTATGTCTGCAGTGCCTGATATCTCCTAGGAGCTATCCGCGTATATTCCCCGAGTGTCTCATAGTGCGGGCTTCAATGGAAATGCGGGGGTTGGGCTGGAAATGCAGGTAGCATCTAGTGCCTCCGCCTGGACAGGGGAGGTAATTAGCCGAATTCCCCTTGCCAGGCAACAGCTGTGACACGAGGCACCTGGGTGGAGGGCGACCCCAAACCTCCCCCACACACTCGGCCATGTTCCGGAATTCTGAGTGTGGGGAGGTTCCGTCTTCTGTCTGCAGCGCCTGGGATCTCCTAGGAGCCCTCCACGTGTATTCCCCGAGTAACTACTTGTGCGTGCTGCCGGGGAAAAGAGGGGGTTAGGCTGGAAATGCTGGTAGCATCTAATGCCTCCCCCTGGACAGGGGAGGAAATTAGCGGACTTCCTCCTGCCAGGCAACAACTGTGACACCAGGCAGCTGCGTCGAGTTCGGCCCCAAACCTCCCCAAATCCCTCGTACTTGATCCGGAATTCTCAGTGTCGGGAGGTTCCGTCTTCTGTCTGCAACGCCTGTGATCTCCTAGGAGCCCTCCGATTGTCTTCCCCGAGTGTCTCCTAGTGCGGGCTGCCGGGGAAATACGGGGGATTTCCTGGAAATGTAGGTAGCATCTTGTGCCTCCCCTGGACAGGGGAGATATTTAGCGGACTTCCCCCTGCCAGGCTACAGATGTGACATGAGGCAGGTGGGTGGAGGGCGGCCCCAAACATCCCCCACACAGTCGGCCATGTTCCGGAATTCTGAGTGTGGGGTGTTTCCGTCTTCTGTCTGCAGCGCCTAGGATCACGTAGGAACCAACCCCATGTTTTCAACGAGTGTCTAATACTGCGGGCTGCCGGGGAAATTCGGGGGTTAGGCTGGAAATTCAGGTAGCTTCTAGTGCCTCCCCCTGGAGAGGGGAGGTAATTAGCGGAATTCCCCCTGCCAGGAAACACCTGTGACACCAGGCAGCTTCGTCGAGGGCGGCCCCAAACCTCTCCCACTCACTCGTACGTTATCCGGAATTCTGAGTTTGGGTAGGTTCCCTCTTCTGTCTGCAGAGCCTGGGATCTCCTAGGATCCCTCCGCATGTCTTCCCAGATTGTCTCCTACAGCAAGCTGCCAGGGAAATGGGGGTTGGGCTGGAAATGCAGGTAGCATCTGCTGCCTCCTCCTGGAATGGGGAGGTAATTAGCGGACTTCCCCCTGCCAGGCAACACCTGTGACATCAGGCAGCTGCGTGGTGGGCGGCCCCCAACCTCCCCCACTCACTAGTACGTGATCCGGAATTCTGAGTGTGGGTATGTTCCCTCTTCTGTCTGCAGCTCCTTGGATCTGATAGGAGCCATCCGCTTGACTTCCTCGAGTGTCTCCTAGTGCGGGATGCCGGGGAAAGGCGGGGGTTGGGCTGGAAATGCAGGTAGCATCTAGTGCCTCCACTTGGACAGGGGAGGAAATTAGCGGAATTCCCCCTGCAAGGCAACACCTGTGACACATGACAGCTGCGTGGAAAGTGGCCCCAAACCTCCCCCACACACTCGGCCGTGATCCGGAATTGTGAGTGTGGGGAGGTTCCGTCTTCTGTCTGTAGCGCCTGGGATCTCCTAGGAGCCCACCACGTGTATTCCCCGAGTACTATCAGTGCGGGCTTCAATGGAAAATTGGGGGTTGTTTTGGAAATGCAGGTAGCATCTTGTGCCTCCTCCAGTAAAGGGGAGGTAATAAGCGGACTTCCCACTGCCAGGCAAAACCTGTGACACCATGCAGATGCGTGGAGGGCGGCCCCAAACCTCCCCCACACACTCGGCCGTATTCCGGGATTCTGAGTGTGGGGATGTTCTGTCTTCTGTCTGCAGCGCCTGGTATCTCCTAGGAGCCCTCCACTTGTCTTCCCCGATTGTCTACTAAGGCGAGCTGCTGGGGAATGCGGGGGTTGGGCAGGAAATGCAGGTAGCATCTAGTGCCTCCCCCTGGAATGGGGAGGTAATTAGCGGACTTCCCCCTGCCAGGCAACACCTGTGACACCAGGTAGCTGCATGGTGGGCGGCCCCAAACCTGCCCCACACAATTGGACGTGTTCCGGGATTCTGAGTGAGGGGAGGTTCCGTTTTCTGTCTGCAGTGCCTGGGATCTCCTAGGAGCCCTCGGCGTGTCTTCCCCTAGTGTCTCTTAATGCGGGATGCCGGGGAAAGGCGGTGGTTGGTCTGGAAAATCAGGTAGCTTCTAGTGCCTCCCCATGGACAGGGGAGGTAATTAGCGGAATTCCCCCTGCCAGGAAACACCTGTGACACCAGGAAGCTGCGTGGAGGTCGTCCCCAAACTTTCCCCACAAACTCGGCCGTGTTTCAGAATTCTGAGTGTGGGAAGGTTACGTCATCTGTCTGCAGCGCCTGGGAACTACTAGGAGCCATCCGCGTGTATTCCTCGAGTGTCTAATAGTGCGGGATGCCGGGGAAAAGAGGGGGTTAGGCTGGAAATGCTGGTAGCATCTAGTGCCTCCCCCTGGACAGGGGAGGAAATTAGCGGACTTCCTCCTGCCAGGCAACAACTGTGACACCAGGCAGCTGCGTGGAGAGCGGCCCCAAACCTCCCCCACACACTCGGCCGTGATCAGGTATTCTGAGTGTGGGGAGGTTCCGTCTTATGTCTGCAGTGCCTGATATCTCCTAGGAGCCATCCGCGTGTATTCCCCGAGTGTCTCATAGTGCGGGCTTCAATGGAAATGCAGGGGTTGTGCTGGAAATGCAGGTAGCATCTAGTGCCTCCACCTGGACAGGGGAGGTAATTAGCCGAATTCCCCCTGCCAGGCAACAGCTGTGACACGAGGCACCTGGGTGGAGGGCGACCCCAAACCTCCCCCACACACTCGGTCATGTTCCGGAATTCTGAGTGTGGGGAGGTTCCGTCTTCTGTCTGCAGCACCTGGAATCTCCTAGGAGCCCTCCACGTGTATTCCTCGAGTGTCTAGTAGTGCGGGCTGCCGGGGAAAAGAGGGGGTTAGGCTGGAAATGCTGGTAGCATCTAGTGCCTCCCCCTGGACAGGGGAGGAAATTAGCGGACTTCCTCCTGCCAGGCAACAACTGTGACACCAGGCAGCTGCGTGGAGAGCGGCCCCAAACCTCCCCCACACACTCGGCCGTGATCAGGTATTCTGAGTGTGGGGAGGTTCCGTCTTATGTCTGCAGTGCCTGATATCTCCTAGGAGCTATCCGCGTATATTCCCCGAGTGTCTCATAGTGCGGGCTTCAATGGAAATGCGGGGGTTGGGCTGGAAATGCAGGTAGCATCTAGTGCCTCCGCCTGGACAGGGGAGGTAATTAGCCGAATTCCCCCTGCCAGGCAACAGCTGTGACACGAGGCACCTGGGTGGAGGGCGACCCCAAACCTCCCCCACACACTCGGCCATGTTCCGGAATTCTGAGTGTGGGGAGGTTCCGTCTTCTGTCTGCAGCGCCTGGGATCTCCTAGGAGCCCTCCACGTGTATTCCCCGAGTAACTACTTGTGCGTGCTGCCGGGGAAAAGAGGGGGTTAGGCTGGAAATGCTGGTAGCATCTAATGCCTCCCCCTGGACAGGGGAGGAAATTAGCGGACTTCCTCCTGCCAGGCAACAACTGTGACACCAGGCAGCTGCGTCGAGTTCGGCCCCAAACCTCCCCAAATCCCTCGTACTTGATCCGGAATTCTCAGTGTCGGGAGGTTCCGTCTTCTGTCTGCAACGCCTGTGATCTCCTAGGAGCCCTCCGATTGTCTTCCCCGAGTGTCTCCTAGTGCGGGCTGCCGGGGAAATACGGGGGATTTCCTGGAAATGTAGGTAGCATCTTGTGCCTCCCCCTGGACAGGGGAGATATTTAGCGGACTTCCCCCTGCCAGGCTACAGATGTGACATGAGGCAGGTGGGTGGAGGGCGGCCCCAAACATCCCCCACACAGTCGGCCATGTTCCGGAATTCTGAGTGTGGGGTGTTTCCGTCTTCTGTCTGCAGCGCCTAGGATCACGTAGGAACAAACCCCATGTTTTCAACGAGTGTCTAATACTGCGGGCTGCCGGGGAAATTCGGGGGTTAGGCTGGAAATTCAGGTAGCTTCTAGTGCCTCCCCCTGGAGAGGGGAGGTAATTAGCGGAATTCCCCCTGCCAGGAAACACCTGTGACACCAGGCAGCTTCGTCGAGGGCGGCCCCAAACCTCTCCCACTCACTCGTACGTTATCCGGAATTCTGAGTTTGGGTAGGTTCCCTCTTCTGTCTGCAGAGCCTGGGATCTCCTAGGATCCCTCCGCATGTCTTCCCAGATTGTCTCCTACAGCAAGCTGCCAGGGAAATGGGGGTTGGGCTGGAAATGCAGGTAGCATCTGCTGCCTCCTCCTGGAATGGGGAGGTAATTAGCGGACTTCCCCCTGCCAGGCAACACCTGTGACATCAGGCAGCTGCGTGGTGGGCGGCCCCCAACCTCCCCCACTCACTCGTACGTGATCCGGAATTCTGAGTGTGGGTATGTTCCCTCTTCTGTCTGCAGCTCCTCGGATCTGATAGGAGCCATCCGCTTGACTTCCTGGAGTGTCTCCTAGTGCGGGATGCCGGGGAAAGGCGGGGGTTGGGCTGGAAATGCAGGTAGCATCTAGTGCCTCCACTTGGACAGGGGAGGAAATTAGCGGAATTCCCCCTGCAAGGCAACACCTGTGACACATGACAGCTGCGTGGAAAGTGGCCCCAAACCTCCCCCACACACTCGGCCGTGATCCGGAATTGTGAGTGTGGGGAGGTTCCGTCTTCTGTCTGTAGCGCCTGGGATCTCCTAGGAGCACACCACGTGTATTCCCCGAGTACTATCAGTGCGGGCTTCAATGGAAAATTGGGGGTTGTTTTGGAAATGCAGGTAGCATCTAGTGCCTCCTCCAGTAAAGGGGAGGTAATAAGCGGACTTCCCCCTGCCAGGCAAAACCTGTGACACCATGCAGATGCGTGGAGGGCGGCCCCAAACCTCCCCCACACAGTCGGCCATGTTCCGGGATTCTGAGTGTGGGGATGTTCTGTCTTCTGTCTGCAGTGCCTGGTATCTCCTAGGAGCCCTCCACTTGTCTTCCCCGATTGTCTACTAAGGCGAGCTGCTGGGGAATGCGGGGGTTGGGCAGGAAATGCAGGTAGCATCTAGTGCCTCCCCCTGGAATGGGGAGGTAATTAGCGGACTTCCCCCTGCCAGGCAACACCTGTGACACCAGGTAGCTGCATGGTGGGCGGCCCCAAACCTGCCCCACACAATTGGACGTGTTCCGGGATTCTGAGTGAGGGGAGGTTCCGTTTTCTGTCTGCAGTGCCTGGGATCTCCTAGGAGCCCTCGGCGTGTCTTCCCCTAGTGTCTCTTAATGCGGGATGCCGGGGAAAGGCGGTGGTTGGTCTGGAAAATCAGGTAGCTTCTAGTGCCTCCCCATGGACAGGGGAGGTAATTAGCGGAATTCCCCCTGCCAGGAAACACCTGTGACACCAGGAAGCTGCGTGGAGGTCGTCCCCAAACTTTCCCCACAAACTCGGCCGTGTTTCAGAATTCTGAGTGTGGGAAGGTTACGTCATCTGTCTGCAACGCCTGGGAACTACTAGGAGCCATCCGCGTGTATTCCTCGAGTGTCTAATAGTGCGGGATGCCGGGGAAAAGAGGGGGTTAGGCTGGAAATGCTGGTAGCATCTAGTGCCTCCCCCTGGACAGGGGAGGAAATTAGCGGACTTCCTCCTGCCAGGCAACAACTGTGACACCAGGCAGCTGCGTGGAGAGCGGCCCCAAACCTCCCCCACACACTCGGCCGTGATCAGGTATTCTGAGTGTGGGGAGGTTCCGTCTTATGTCTGCAGTGCCTGATATCTCCTAGGAGCCATCCGCGTGTATTCCCCGAGTGTCTCATAGTGCGGGCTTCAATGGAAATGCAGGGGTTGGGCTGGAAATGCAGGTAGCATCTAGTGCCTCCACCTGGACAGGGGAGGTAATTAGCCGAATTCCCCCTGCCAGGCAACAGCTGTGACACGAGGCACCTGGGTGGAGGGCGACCCCAAACCTCCCCCACACACTCGGTCATGTTCCGGAATTCTGAGTGTGGGGAGGTTCCGTCTTCTGTCTGCAGCACCTGGAATCTCCTAGGAGCCATCCACGTGTATTCCTCGAGTGTCTAGTAGTGCGGGCTGCCGGGGAAAAGAGGGGGTTAGGCTGGAAATGCTGGTAGCATCTAGTGCCTCCCCCTGGACAGGGGAGGAAATTAGCGGACTTCCTCCTGCCAGGCAACAACTGTGACACCATGCAGCTGCGTGGAGAGCGGCCCCAAACCTCCCCCACACACTCGGCCGTGATCAGGTATTCTGAGTGTGGGGAGGTTCCGTCTTATGTCTGCAGTGCCTGATATCTCCTAGGAGCCATCCGTGTGTATTCCCCGAGTGTCTCATAGTGCAGGCCTCAATGGAAATGCGGGGGTTGGGCTGGAAATGCAGGTAGCATCTAGTGCCTCCACCTGGACAGGGGAGGTAATTAGCCGAATTCCCCCTGCCAGGCAACAGCTGTGACACGAGGCACCTGGGTGGAGGGCGACCCCAAAACTCCCCCACACACTCGGCCATGTTCCGGAATTCTGAGTGTGGGGAGGTTCCGTCTTCTGTCTGCAGCGCCTGGGATCTCCTAGGAGCCCTCCACGTGTATTCCTCGAGTGTCTAGTAGTGCGGGATGCCGGGGAAAAGAGGGGGTTAGGCTGGAAATGCTGGTAGCATCTAGTGCCTCCCCCTGGACAGGGGAGGAAATTAGCGGACTTCCTCCTGCCAGGCAACAACTGTGACACCAGGCAGCTGCGTGGTGGGCGGCCCCAAACCTCCCCCACACAATCGGCCGTGTTTCGGAATTCTGAGTGTGTGGAGGTTCCGTCTTCTGTCTGCAGCGCCTGGGAACTCCTAGGAGCCCTCCACGTCTATTCCTCGAGTGTCTAGTAGTGCGGGCTGCCGGGGAAAAGCAGGGGTTAGGCTGGAAATGCAGGTAGCATCTAGTGCCTCCCCCTGGACATGGGAGGTAATTAGCGGACTTCCCCCTGCTAGGCAACAACTGTGACACCAGGCAGCTGCGTGGAGGGCGGCCACAAACCTCCCCGTCTCACTCGTACGTGATTCCGAATTCTGAGTGTGGGTAGGTTCCGTCTTCTGTCTGCAGCGCCTCGGATCTCGTAAGAGCCCTTCGCTTGACTTCCTCGAGTGTCTCCTAATGCGGGATGCCGGGGAAAGGCGGGGGTAGGGCTGGAAATGCAGGTAGCATCTAGTGCCTTCCCCTGGAAAGGGGAGGTAATTAGCGGACTTCCCCCTGCCAGACAACTGTGACAACAGGCAGCTGCGTGGACGGCGGCCCCAAACCTCCCCCACACACGCGGCCGTGTTCCAGAATTCTGAGTTTTGGGAGGTTCCGTCTTCTGTCTGCAGTGACTGGGATCTCCTAGGAGCCCTCCGATTGTCTTCCCCGAGTATCTACTTGTGCGTGCTGCCGTGGAAATGCGGGGTTTAAGCTGGAAATGCAGGTAGCATCTAGTGCCTTCCCCTGGATAGGGGAGGTAATTAGCGTAATTCCCCCTGCCATGCAACACCTGTGACACCAGACAGTTTCGTGGAGGGCGGCCCCAAATCTCCCCCACACACTCGTACGTGATCCGGAAATCTGAGTGTGGGGAAGTTCCGTCTTCTGACTGCAGTGCTGGGGATCACCTAGGAGCCATCCTCGTGTCTTCCCCTAGTGTCTCATAGTGCGGGCTGCAAGGGAAATGAGGGGGTTGGGCTGGAAATGCAGGTAGCATCTAGTGCCTCCCCCTGGACAGGGGAGATATTTAGAGGAGTTCCCCCTGAGATGCAACACCTATGAAACCTGGCAGCTGCATGGAGGGCGGCCCCATACCTCCCCCAAACACTCGGGCGTGTTCCGGATTTCTGAGTGTGGGGAGGTTCCGTATTCAGTCTACAGTGCCTGAGATCTCCTAGGAGCCCTTCACGTTTCTTCCACGAGTGTCTCCTAGTGCGGGCTTCCGGGGAATGGCGTGGTTTCGGCAGTAAATGCACGTAGCATCTAGTATCTCCCCCTGGACAGGTGAGGTAATTAGCGGAATTCGCCCTGACAGGGAACACCTGTGACACCTGGCAGATGCGTGGAGGTCGCCCCTAAACCTCACCCACTCACTCGTACGTGATCCGGAATTCTGAGAGTGGGGAGTTTCCGTCTTCTGTCTGCAGCGCCTGGGATCACGTAGGAACCAACCACGTGTTTTCAACGAGTGTCTAATACTGTGGGCTGCCGGGGAAATGCGGGGGTTAGGCTGGAAATGCAGGTAGCATCTAGTGTCTCCTCCTTAACAGGGGAGGAAATGAGCGGAATTCCCCCTGCCAGGAAAAACCTGTGACACCAGGCATCTGCGTGGAGGGTGTCCCCAAATCTCCCCCACACACTCGGCCGTGTTCCGGGATTCTGAGTGTGGGGAGGTTCCGTTTTCTATCTGCAGTGCCTGGGATCTCCGAGGAGCATTCGGCGTGTCTTCCCGTAGTGTCCCTTATTGTGAGATGCCAGGGAAATGCGGGGGTTGGGCTGGAAATTCAGGTAGCTTCTAGTTCCTCCCCCTGGAGAGGGGAGGTAATTAGCGGAATTCCCCCTGCCAGGAAACACCTGTGACACCAGGCAGCTTCGTCGAGGGCGGCCCCAAACCTCTCCCACTCACTCGTACGTTATCCGGAATTCTGAGTTTGGGTAGGTTCCCTCTTCTGTCTGCAGCGCCTGGGATCTCCTAGGATCCCTCCGCATGTCTTCCCCGATTGTCTCCTACAGCAAGCTGCCAAGGAAACGGGGGTTGGGCTGGAAATGCAGGTAGCATCTGCTGCCTCCTCCTGGAATGGGGAGGTAATTAGCGGACTTCCCCCTGCCAGGCAACACCAGTGACACCATGCATATGCGTGGAGGTCAGCCCCAAAACTCCCCCACACACTCGGCCGTGATCCGGAATTCTGAGTGTGGGTATGTTCCCTCTTCTGTCTGCAGCTCCTCGGATCTGATAGGAGCCATCCGCTTCACTTCCTCGAGTGTCTCCTAGTGCGGGATGCCAGGGAAAGGCGGGGGTTGGGATGGAAATGCAGGCAGCATCTAGTGCCTCCACTTGGACAGTGGAAGAAATTAGCGGAGTTCCCCCTGGAAGGCAACACCTGTGACACATGACAGCTGCGTGGAAAGTGGCCCCAAACCTCCCCCACACACTCGGCCATGATCCGGAATTGTGAGTGTGGGGAGGTTCCGTCTTCTGTCTGTAGCGCCTGGGATCTCCTAGGAGCCCACCAAGTATATTCCCCGAGTACTCTTAGTGCGGGCTTCAATGGAAAAGTGGGGGTTGGGCTGGAAATGCAGGTAGCATCTAGTGCCTCCGCCTGGACAGGGGAGGTAATTAGCCGAATTCCCCCTGCCAGGCAACAGCTGTGACACGAGGCACCTGGGTGGAGGGCGACCCCAAACCTCCCCCACACACTCGGCCATGTTCCGGAATTCTGAGTGTGGGGAGGTTCCGTCTTCTGTCTGCAGCGCCTGGGATCTCCTAGGAGCCCTCCACGTGTATTCCCCGAGTAACTACTTGTGCGTGCTGCCGGGGAAAAGAGGGGGTTAGGCTGGAAATGCTGGTAGCATCTAATGCCTCCCCCTGGACAGGGGAGGAAATTAGCGGACTTCCTCCTGCCAGGCAACAACTGTGACACCAGGCAGCTGCGTCGAGTTCGGCCCCAAACCTCCCCAAATCCCTCGTACTTGATCCGGAATTCTCAGTGTCGGGAGGTTCCGTCTTCTGTCTGCAACGCCTGTGATCTCCTAGGAGCCCTCCGATTGTCTTCCCCGAGTGTCTCCTAGTGCGGGCTGCCGGGTAAATACGGGGGATTTCCTGGAAATGTAGGTAGCATCTTGTGCCTCCCCCTGGACAGGGGAGATATTTAGCGGACTTCCCCCTGCCAGGCTACAGATGTGACATGAGGCAGGTGGGTGGAGGGCGGCCCCAAACATCCCCCACACAGTCGGCCATGTTCCGGAATTCTGAGTGTGGGGTGTTTCCGTCTTCTGTCTGCAGCGCCTAGGATCACGTAGGAACCAACCCCATGTTTTCAACGAGTGTCTAATACTGCGGGCTGCCGGGGAAATTCGGGGGTTAGGCTGGAAATTCAGGTAGCTTCTAGTGCCTCCCCCTGGAGAGGGGAGGTAATTAGCGGAATTCCCCCTGCCAGGAAACACCTGTGACACCAGGCAGCTTCGTCGAGGGCGGCCCCAAACCTCTCCCACTCACTCGTACGTTATCCGGAATTCTGAGTTTGGGTAGGTTCCCTCTTCTGTCTGCAGAGCCTGGGATCTCCTAGGATCCCTCCGCATGTCTTCCCAGATTGTCTCCTACAGCAAGCTGCCAGGGAAATGGGGGTTGGGCTGGAAATGCAGGTAGCATCTGCTGCCTCCTCCTGGAATGGGGAGGTAATTAGCGGACTTCCCCTGCCAGGCAACACCTGTGACATCAGGCAGCTGCGTGGTGGGCGGCCCCCAACCTCCCCCACTCACTCGTACGTGATCCGGAATTCTGAGTGTGGGTATGTTCCCTCTTCTGTCTGCAGCTCCTCGGATCTGATAGGAGCCATCCGCTTGACTTCCTCGAGTGTCTCCTAGTGCGGGATGCCGGGGAAAGGCGGGGGTTGGGCTGGAAATGCAGGTAGCATCTAGTGCCTCCACTTGGACAGGGGAGGAAATTAGCGGAATTCCCCCTGCAAGGCAACACCTGTGACACATGACAGCTGCGTGGAAAGTGGCCCCAAACCTCCCCCACACACTCGGCCGTGATCCGGAATTGTGAGTGTGGGGAGGTTCCGTCTTCTGTCTGTAGCGCCTGGGATCTCCTAGGAGCCCACCACGTGTATTCCCCGAGTACTATCAGTGCGGGCTTCAATGGAAAATTGGGGGTTGTTTTGGAAATGCAGGTAGCATCTAGTGCCTCCTCCAGTAAAGGGGAGGTAATAAGCGGACTTCCCCCTGCCAGGCAAAACCTGTGACACCATGCAGATGCGTGGAGGGCGGCCCCAAACCTCCCCCACACACTCGGCCGTATTCCGGGATTCTGAGTGTGGGGATGTTCTGTCTTCTGTCTGCAGCGCCTGGTATCTCCTAGGAGCCTTCCACTTGTCTTCCCCGATTGTCTACTAAGGCGAGCTGCTGGGGAATGCGGGGGTTGGGCAGGAAATGCAGGTAGCATCTAGTGCCTCCCCCTGGAATGGGGAGGTAATTAGCGGACTTCCCCCTGCCAGGCAACACCTGTGACACCAGGTAGCTGCATGGTGGGCGGCCCCAAACCTGCCCCACACAATCGGACGTGTTCCGGGATTCTGAGTGAGGGGAGGTTCCGTTTTCTGTCTGCAGTGCCTGGGATCTCCTAGGAGCCCTCGGCGTGTCTTCCCCTAGTGTCTCTTAATGCGGGATGCCGGGGAAAGGCGGTGGTTGGTCTGGAAAATCAGGTAGCTTCTAGTGCCTCCCCATGGACAGGGGAGGTAATTAGCGGAATTCCCCCTGCCAGGAAACACCTGTGACACCAGGAAGCTGCGTGGAGGTCGTCCCCAAACTTTCCCCACAAACTCGGCCGTGTTTCAGAATTCTGAGTGTGGGAAGGTTACGTCATCTGTCTGCAGCGCCTGGGAACTACTAGGAGCCATCCGCGTGTATTCCTCGAGTGTCTAATAGTGCGGGATGCCGGGGAAAAGAGGGGGTTAGGCTGGAAATGCTGGTAGCATCTAGTGCCTCCCCCTGGACAGGGGAGGAAATTAACGGACTTCCTCCTGCCAGGCAACAACTGTGACACCAGGCAGCTGCGTGGAGAGCGGCCCCAAACCTCCCCCACACACTCGGCCGTGATCAGGTATTCTGAGTGTGGGGAGGTTCCGTCTTATGTCTGCAGTGCCTGATATCTCCTAGGAGCCATCCGCGTGTATTCCCCGAGTGTCTCATAGTGCGGGCTTCAATGGAAATGCAGGGGTTGGGCTGGAAATGCAGGTAGCATCTAGTGCCTCCACCTGGACAGGGGAGGTAATTAGCCGAATTCCCCCTGCCAGGCAACAGCTGTGACACGAGGCACCTGGGTGGAGGGCGACCCTAAACCTCCCCCACACACTCGGTCATGTTCCGGAATTCTGAGTGTGGGGAGGTTCCGTCTTCTGTCTGCAGCACCTGGGATCTCCTAGGAGCCCTCCACGTGTATTCCTCGAGTGTCTAGTAGTGCGGGCTGCCGGGGAAAAGAGGGGGTTAGGCTGGAAATGCTGGTAGCATCTAGTGCCTCCCCCTGGACAGGGGAGGAAATTAGCGGACTTCCTCCTGCCAGGCAACAACTGTGACACCATGCAGCTGCGTGGAGAGCGGCCCCAAACCTCCCCCACACACTCGGCCGTGATCAGGTATTCTGAGTGTGGGGAGGTTTCGTCTTATGTCTGCAGTGCCTGATATCTCCTAGGAGCCATCCGTGTGTATTCCCCGAGTGTCTCATAGTGCGGGCCTCAATGGAAATGCGGGGGTTGGGCTGGAAATGCAGGTAGCATCTAGTGCCTCCACCTGGACAGGGGAGGTAATTAGCCGAATTCCCCCTGCCAGGCAACAGCTGTGACACGAGGCACCTGGGTGGAGGGCGACCCCAAAACTCCCCCACACACTCGGCCATGTTCCGGAATTCTGAGTGTGGGGAGGTTCCGTCTTCTGTCTGCAGCGCCTGGGATCTCCTAGGAGCCCTCCACGTGTATTCCTCGAGTGTCTAGTAGTGCGGGCTGCCGGGGAAAAGAGGGGGTTAGGCTGGAAATGCTGGTAGCATCTAGTGCCTCCCCCTGGACAGGGGAGGAAATTAGCGGACTTCCTCCTGCCAGGCAACAACTGTGACACCAGGCAGCTGCGTCGAGTTCGGCCCCAAACCTCCCCAACTCCCTCGTACTTGATCCAGAATTCTCAGTGTGGGGAGGTTCCGTCCTCTGTCTGCAGCGCCTGTGATCTCCTAGGAGCCCTCCGAGTGTCTTCCCCGAGTGTCTCCTAGTGCGGGCTGCCGGGGAAATACGGGGGATTTCCTGGAAATGTAGGTAGCATCTAGTGCCTCCCCCAGGACAGGGGAGTTATTTAGCGGACTTCCCCCTGCCAGACTACAGATGTGAGATGAGGCAGGTGGGTGGAGGGCGGCCCCAAACATCCCCCACACAGTCGGCCATGTTCCGGAATTCTGAGTGTGGGGAGTTTCCGTCTTCTGTCTGCAGCGCCTAGGATCAAGTAGGAACCAACCCCGTGTTTTCAACTAGTGTCTAATACTGCGGGCTGCCGGGGAAATTCGGGGGTTAGGCTGGAAATGCAGGTAGCATCTAGTGCCTCCACCTGGACAGGGGAGGTAATTAGCGGAATTCCCCCTGCCAGGAAAAACCTGTGACACCAGGCATCTGCGTGGTGGGTGTCCCCAAATCTCCCCCACACACTCGGCCGTGTTCCGGGATTCTGAGTGTGGGGAGGTTCCGTTTTCTATCTGCAGTGCCTGGGATCTCCGAGGAGCATTCGGCGTGTCTTCCCGTAGTGTCCATTAGTGCGAGATGCCAGGGAAATGCGGGGGTTGGCCTGGAAATTCAGGTAGCTTCTAGTTCCTCCCCCTGGAGAGGGGAGGTAATTAGCGGAATTCCCCCTGCCAGGAAACACCTGTGACACCAGGCAGCTTCGTCGAGGGCGGCCCCAAACCTCTCCCACTCACTCGTACGTTATCCGGAATTCTGAGTTTGGGTAGGTTCCCTCTTCTGTCTGCAGCGCCTGGGATCTCCTAGGATCCCTCCGCATGTCTTCCCCGATTGTCTCCTACAGCAAGCTGCCAAGGAAACGGGGGTTGGGCTGGAAATGCAGGTAGCATCTGCTGCCTCCTCCTGGAATGGGGAGGTAATTAGCGGACTTCCCCCTGCCAGGCAACACCAGTGACACCATGCATATGCGTGGAGGTCAGCCCCAAAACTCCCCCACACACTCGGCCGTGATCCGGAATTCTGAGTGTGGGTATGTTCCCTCTTCTGTCTGCAGCTCCTCGGATCTGATAGGAGCCATCCGCTTCACTTCCTCGAGTGTCTCCTAGTGCGGGATGCCAGGGAAAGGCGGGGGTTGGGCTGGAAATGCAGGCAGCATCTAGTGCCTCCACTTGGACAGGGGAGGAAATTAGCGGAGTTCCCCCTGGAAGGCAACACCTGTGACACATGACAGCTGCATGGAAAGTGGCCCCAAACCTCCCCCACACACTCGGCCATGATCCGGAATTCTGAGTGTGGGGAGGTTCCGTCTTCTGTCTGTAGCGCCTGGGATCTCCTAGGAGCCCACCAAGTATATTCCCCGAGTACTCTTAGTGCGGGCTTCAATGGAAAAGTGGGGGTTGTTTTGGAAATGCAGGTAGCATCTAGTGCCTACTCCAGTACAGGGGAGGTAATAAGCGGACTTCCCCCTGCCAGGCAACACCTGTGACACCATGCAGATGCATGGAGGGCGGCCCCAAACCTCCCCCACACACTCGGCCGTATTCCGGGATTCTGAGTGTGGGGATGTTCCGTCTTCTGTCTGCAGCGACTGGGATCTCCTAGGAGCCCTCCCTTTGTCTTCCCCGATTGTCTCCTACAGCGAGCTGCTGGGGAATGCGGGGGTTGGGCTGGAAAAGCAGGTAGCATCTAGTGCCTCCCCCTGGACAGGGGAGGAAATTAGCGGACTTCCTCCTGCCAGGCAACAACTGTGACACCAGGCAGCTGCGTGGAGAGCGGCCCCAAACCTCCCCCACACACTCGGCCGTGATCAGGTATTCTGAGTGTGGGGAGGTTCCGTCTTATGTCTGCAGTGCCTGATATCTCCTAGGAGCTATCCGCGTATATTCCCCGAGTGTCTCATAGTGCGGGCTTCAATGGAAATGCGGGGGTTGGGCTGGAAATGCAGGTAGCATCTAGTGCCTCCGCCTGGACAGGGGAGGTAATTAGCCGAATTCCCCCTGCCAGGCAACAGCTGTGACACGAGGCACCTGGGTGGAGGGCGACCCCAAACCTCCCCCACACACTCGGCCATGTTCCAGAATTCTGAGTGTGGGGAGGTTCCGTCTTCTGTCTGCAGCGCCTGGGATCTCCTAGGAGCCCTCCACGTGTATTCCCCGAGTAACTACTTGTGCGTGCTGCCGGGGAAAAAAGGGGGTTAGGCTGGAAATGCTGGTAGCATCTAATGCCTCCCCCTGGACAGGGGAGGAAATTAGCGGACTTCCTCCTGCCAGGCAACAACTGTGACACCAGGGTGCTGCGTCGATTTCGGCCCCAAACCTCCCCAAATCCCTCGTACTTGATCCGGAATTCTCAGTGTCGGGAGGTTCCGTCTTCTGTCTGCAACGCCTGTGATCTCCTAGGAGCCCTCCGATTGTCTTCCCCGAGTGTCTCCTAGTGCGGGCTGCCGGGGAAATACGGGGGATTTCCTGGAAATGTAGGTAGAATCTTGTGCCTCCCCCTGGACAGGGGAGATATTTAGCGGACTTCCCCCTGCCAGGCTACAGATGTGACATGAGGCAGGTTGGTGGAGGGCGGCCCCAAACATCCCCCACACAGTCGGCCATGTTCCGGAATTCTGAGTGTGGGGTGTTTCCGTCTTCTGTCTGCAGCGCCTAGGATCACGTAGGAACCAACCCCATGTTTTCAACGAGTGTCTAATACTGCGGGCTGCCGGGGAAATTCGGGGGTTAGGCTGGAAATTCAGGTAGCTTCTAGTGCCTCCCCCTGGAGAGGGGAGGTAATTAGCGGAATTCCCCCTGCCAGGAAACACCTGTGACACCAGGCAGCTTCGTCGAGGGCGGCCCCAAACCTCTCCCACTCACTCGAACGTTATCCGGAATTCTGAGTTTGGGTAGGTTCCCTCTTCTGTCTGCAGAGCCTGGGATCTCCTAGGATCCCTCCGCATGTCTTCCCAGATTGTCTCCTACAGCAAGCTGCCAGGGAAATGGGGGTTGGGCTGGAAATGCAGGTAGCATCTGCTGCCTCCTCCTGGAATGGGGAGGTAATTAGCGGACTTCCCCCTGCCAGGCAACACCTGTGACATCAGGCAGCTGCGTGGTGGGCGGCTCCCAACCTCCCCCACTCACTCGTACGTGATCCGGAATTCTGAGTGTGGGTATGTTCCCTCTTCTGTCTGCAGCTCCTCGGATCTGATAGGAGCCATCCGCTTGACTTCCTCGAGTGTCTCCTAGTGCGGGATGCCGGGGAAAGGCGGGGGTTGGGCTGGAAATGCAGGTAGCATCTAGTGCCTCCACTTGGACAGGGGAGGAAATTAGCGGAATTCCCCCTGCAAGGCAACACCTGTGACACATGACAGCTGCGTGGAAAGTGGCCCCAAACCTCCCCCACACACTCGGCCGTGATCCGGAATTGTGAGTGTGGGGAGGTTCCGTCTTCTGTCTGTAGCGCCTGGGATCTCCTAGGAGCCCACCACGTGTATTCCCCGAGTACTATCAGTGCGGGCTTCAATGGAAAATTGGGGGTTGTTTTGGAAATGCAGGTAGCATCTAGTGCCTCCTCCAGTACAGGGGAGGTAATAAGCGGACTTCCCCCTGCCAGGCAAAACCTGTGACACCATGCAGATGCGTGGAGGGCGGCCCCAAACCTCCCCCACACACTCGGCCGTATTCCGGGATTCTGAGTGTGGGGATGTTCTGTCTTCTGTCTGCAGCGCCTGGTATCTCCTAGGAACCCTCCACTTGTCTTCCCCGATTGTCTACTAAGGCGAGCTGCTGGGGAATGCGGGGGTTGGGCAGGAAATGCAGGTAGCATCTAGTGCCTCCCCCTGGAATGGGGAGGTAATTAGCGGACTTCCCCCTGCGAGGCAACACCTGTGACACCAGGTAGCTGCATGGTGGGCGGCCCCAAACCTGCCCCACACAATCGGACGTGTTCCGGGATTCTGAGTGAGGGGAGGTTCCGTTTTCTGTCTGCAGTGCCTGGGATCTCCTAGGAGCCCTCGGCGTGTCTTCCCCTAGTGTCTCTTAATGCGGGATGCCGGGGAAAGGTGGTGGTTGGTCTGGAAAATCAGGTAGCTTCTAGTGCCTCCCCATGGACAGGGGAGGTAATTAGCGGAATTCCCCCTGCCAGGAAACACCTGTGACACCAGGAAGCTGCGTGGAGGTCGTCCCCAAACTTTCCCCACAAACTCGGCCGTGTTTCAGAATTCTGAGTGTGGGAAGGTTACGTCATCTGTCTGCAGCGCCTGGGAACTACTAGGAGCCATCCGCGTGTATTCCTCGAGTGTCTAATAGTGCGGGATGCCGGGGAAAAGAGGGGGTTAGGCTGGAAATGCTGGTAGCATCTAGTGCCTCCCCCTGGACAGGGGAGGAAATTAGCGGACTTCCTCCTGCCAGGCAACAACTGTGACACCAGGCAGCTGCGTGGAGAGCGGCCCCAAACCTCCCCCACACACTCGGCCGTGATCAGGTATTCTGAGTGTGGGGAGGTTCCGTCTTATGTCTGCAGTGCCTGATATCTCCTAGGAGCCATCCGCGTGTATTCCCCAAGTGTCTCATAGTGCGGGCTTCAATGGAAATGCGGGGGTTGGGCTGGAAATGCAGGTAGCATCTAGTGCCTCCGCCTGGACAGGGGAGGTAATTAGCCGAATTCCCCCTGCCAGGCAACAGCTGTGACACGAGGCACCTGGGTGGAGGGCGACCCCAAACCTCCCCCACACACTCGGTCATGTTCCGGAATTCTGAGTGTGGGGAGGTTCCGTCTTCTGTCTGCAGCACCTGGGATCTCCTAGGAGCCCTCCACGTGTATTCCTCGAGTGTCTAGTAGTGCGGGCTGCCGGGGAAAAGAGGGGGTTAGGCTGGAAATGCTGGTAGCATCTAGTGCCTCCCCCTGGACAGGGGAGGAAATTAGCGGACTTCCTCCTGCCAGGCAACAACTGTGACACCATGCAGCTGCGTGGAGAGCGGCCCCAAACCTCACCCACACACTCGGCCGTATTCCGGGATTCTGAGTGTGGGGATGTTCCGTCTTCTGTCTGCAGTGCCTGATATCTCCTAGGAGCCATCCGTGTGTATTCCCCGAGTGTCTCATAGTGCGGTCCTCAATGGAAATGCGGGGGTTGGGCTGGAAATGCAGGTAGCATCTAGTGCCTCCACCTGGACAGGGGAGGTAATTAGCCGAATTCCCCCTGCCAGGCAACAGCTGTGACACGAGGCACCTGGGTGGAGGGCGACCCCAAAACTCCCCCACACACTCGGCCATGTTCCGGAATTCTGAGTGTGGGGAGGTTCCGTCTTCTGTCTGCAGCACCTGGGATCTCCTAGGAGCCCTCCACGTGTATTCCCCGAGTAACTATTTGTGCGTGCTGCCGGGGAAAAGAGGGGGTTAGGCTGGAAATGCTGGTAGCATCTAGTGCCTCCCCCTGGACAGGGGAGGAAATTAGCGGACTTCTTCCTGCCAGGCAACAACTGTGACACCAGGCAGCTGCGTCGAGTTCGGCCCCAAACCTCCCCAACTCCCTCGTACTTGATCCAGAATTCTCAGTGTGGGGAGGTTCCGTCCTCTGTCTGCAGCGCCTGTGATCTCCTAGGAGCCCTCCGAGTGTCTTCCCCGAGTGTCTCCTAGTGCGGGCTGCCGGGGAAATACGGGGGATTTCCTGGAAATGTAGGTAGCATCTAGTGCCTCCCCCTGGACAGGGGAGTTATTTAGCGGACTTCCCCCTGCCAGGCTACAGATGTGAGATGAGGCAGGTGGGTGGAGGGCGGCCCCAAACATCCCCCACACAGTCGGCCATGTTCCGGAATTCTGAGTGTGGGGAGTTTCCGTCTTCTGTCTGCAGCGCCTAGGATCAAGTAGGAACCAACCCCGTGTTTTCAACGAGTGTCTAATACTGCGGGCTGCCGGGGAAATTCGGGGGTTCGGCTGGAAATGCAGGTAGCATCTAGTGCCTCCACCTGGACAGGGGAGGTATTTAGCGGAATTCCCCCTGCCAGGAAAAACCTGTGACACCAGGCATCTGCGTGGAGGGTGTCCCCAAATCTCCCCCACACACTCGGCCGTGTTCCGGGATTCTGAGTGTGGGGAGGTTCCGTTTTCTATCTGCAGTGCCTGGGATCTCCGAGGAGCATTCGGCGTGTCTTCCCGTAGTGTCCATTAGTGCGAGATGCCAGGGAAATGCGGGGGTTGGGCTGGAAATTCAGGTAGCTTCTAGTTCCTCCCCCTGGAGAGGGGAGGTAATTAGCGGAATTCCCCCTGCCAGGAAACACCTGTGACACCAGGCAGCTTCGTCGAGGGCGGCCCCAAACCTCTCCCACTCACTCGTACGTTATCCGGAATTCTGAGTTTGGGTAGGTTCCCTCTTCTGTCTGCAGCGCCTGGGATCTCCTAGGATCCCTCCGCATGTCTTCCACGATTGTCTCCTACAGCAAGCTGCCAAGGAAACGGGGGTTGGGCTGGAAATGCAGGTAGCATCTGCTGCCTCCTCCTGGAATGGGGAGGTAATTAGCGGACTTCCCCCTGCCAGGCAACACCAGTGACACCATGCATATGCGTGGAGGTCAGCCCCAAAACTCCCCCACACACTCGGCCGTGATCCGGAATTCTGAGTGTGGGTATGTTCCCTCTTCTGTCTGCAGCTCCTCGGATCTGATAGGAGCCATCCGCTTCACTTCCTCGAGTGTCTCCTAGTGCGGGATGCCAGGGAAAGGCGGGGGTTGGGCTGGAAATGCAGGCAGCATCTAGTGCCTCCACTTGGACAGTGGAAGAAATTAGCGGAGTTCCCCCTGGAAGGCAACACCTGTGACACATGACAGCTGCGTGGAAAGTGGCCCCAAACCTCCCCCACACACTCGGCCATGATCCGGAATTGTGAGTGTGGGGAGGTTCCGTCTTCTGTCTGTAGCGCCTGGGATCTCCTAGGAGCCCACCAAGTATATTCCCCGAGTACTCTTAGTGCGGGCTTCAATGGAAAAGTGGGGGTTGTTTTGGAAATGCAGGTAGCATCTAGTGCCTACTCCAGTACAGGGGAGGTAATAAGCGGACTTCCCCCTGCCAGGCAACACCTGTGACACCATGCAGATGCGTGGAGGGCGGCCCCAAACCTCCCCCACACACTCGGGCGTATTCCGGGATTCTGAGTGTGGAGATGTTCCGTCTTCTGTCTGCAGCGACTGGGATCTCCTAGGAGCCCTCCCTTTGTCTTCCCCGATTGTCTCCTACAGCGAGCTGCTGGGGAATGCGGGGGTTGGGCTGGAAAAGCAGGTAGCATCTAGTGCCTACCCCTGGACAGGGGAGGAAATTAGCGGACTTCCTCCTGCCAGGCAACAGCTGTGACACGAGGCACCTGGGTGGAGGGCGACCCCAAACCTCCCCCACACACTCGGCCATGTTCCAGAATTCTGAGTGTGGGGAGGTTCCGTCTTCTGTCTGCAGCGCCTGGGATCTCCTAGGAGCCCTCCACGTGTATTCCCCGAGTATCTATTTGTGCGTGCTGCCGGGGAAAAGAGGGGGTTAGGCTGGAAATGCTGGTAGCATCTAATGCCTCCCCCTGGACAGGGGAGGAAATTAGCGGACTTCCTCCTGCCAGGCAACAACTGTGACACCAGGCAGCTGCGTCGAGTTCGGCCCCAAACCTCCCCAAATCCCTCGTACTTGATCCGGAATTCTCAGTGTCGGGAGGTTCCGTCTTCTGTCTCCAGCGCCTGTGATCTCCTAGGAGCCCTCCGATTGTCTTCCCCGAGTGTCTCCTAGTGCGGGCTGCCGGGGAAATACGGGGGATTTCCTGGAAATGTAGGTAGCATCTTGTGCCTCCCCCTGGACAGGGGAGTTATTTAGCGGACTTCCCCCTGCCAGGCTACAGATGTGACATGAGGCAGGTGGGTGGAGGGCGGCCCCAAACATCCCCCACACAGTCGGCCATGTTCCGGAATTCTGAGTGTGGGGTGTTTCCGTCTTCTGTCTGCAGCGCCTAGGATCACGTAGGAACCAACCCCATGTTTTCAACGAGTGTCTAATACTGCGGGCTGCCGGGGAAATTCGGGGGTTAGGCTGGAAATTCAGGTAGCTTCTAGTGCCTCCCCCTGGAGAGGGGAGGTATTTAGCGGAATTCCCCCTGCCAGGAAACACCTGTGACACCAGGCAGCTTCGTCGAGGGCGGCCCCAAACCTCTCCCACTCACTCGTACGTTATCCGGAATTCTGAGTTTGGGTAGGTTCCCTCTTCTGTCTGCAGCGCCTGGGATCTCCTAGGATCCCTCCGCATGTCTTCCCAGATTGTCTCCTACAGCAAGCTGCCAGGGAAACGGGGGTTGGGCTGGAAATGCAGGTAGCATCTGCTGCCTCCTCCTGGAATGGGGAGGTAATTAGCGGACTTCCCCCTGCCAGGCAACACCTGTGACATCAGGCAGCTGCGTGGTGGGCGGCCCCCAACCTCCCCCAAACACTCGTACGTGATCCGGAATTCTGAGTGTGGGTATGTTCCCTCTTCTGTCTGCAGCTCCTCGGATCTGATAGGAGCCATCCGCTTGACTTCCTGGAGTGTCTCCTAGTGCGGGATGCCGGGGAAAGGCGGGGGTTGGGCTGGAAATGCAGGTAGCATCTAGTGCCTCCACTTGGACAGGGGAGGAAATTAGCGGAATTCCCCCTGCAAGGCAACACCTGTGACACATGACAGCTGCGTGGAAAGTGGCCCCAAACCTCCCCCACACACTCGGCCGTGATCCGGAATTGTGAGTGTGGGGAGGTTCCGTCTTCTGTCTGTAGCGCCTGGGATCTCCTAGGAGCCCACCACGTGTATTCCCCGAGTACTATCAGTGCGGGCTTCAATGGAAAAGTGGGGGTTGTTTTGGAAATGCAGGTAGCATATAGTGCCTCCTCCAGTACAGGGGAGGTAATAAGCGGACTTCCCCCTGCCAGGCAAAACCTGTGACACCATGCAGATGCGTGGAGGGCGGCCCCAAACCTCCCCCACACACTCGGCCGTATTCCGGGATTCTGAGTGTGGGGATGTTCTGTCTTCTGTCTGCAGCGCCTGGTATCTCCTAGGAGCCTTCCACTTGTCTTCCCCGATTGTCTACTAAGGCGAGCTGCTGGGGAATGCGGGGGTTGGGCAGGAAATGCAGGTAGCATCTAGTGCCTCCCCCTGGAATGGGGAGGTAATTAGCGGACTTCCCCCTGCCAGGCAACACCTGTGACACCAGGTAGCTGCGTGGTGGGCGGCCCCAAACCTGCCCCAGAGAATCGGACGTGTTCCGGGATTCTGAGTGAGGGGAGGTTCCGTTTTCTGTCTGCAGTGCCTGGGATCTCCTAGGAGCCCTCGGCGTGTCTTCCCCTAGTGTCTCTTAATGCGGGATGCCGGGGAAAGTCGGTGGTTGGTCTGGAAAATCAGGTAGCTTCTAGTGCCTCCCCAAGGACAGGGGAGGTAATTAGCGGAATTCCCCCTGCCAGGAAACACCTGTGACACCAGGAAGCTGCGTGGAGGTCGTCCCCAAACTATCCCCACAAACTCGGCCGTGTTTCAGAATTCTGAGTGTGGGAAGGTTACGTCATCTGTCTGCAGCGCCTGGGAACTACTAGGAGCCATCCGCGTGTATTCCTCGAGTGTCTAATAGTGCGGGCTGCCGGGGAAAAGAGGGGGTTAGGCTGGAAATGCTGGTAGCATCTAGTGCCTCCCCCTGGACAGGGGAGGAAATTAGCGGACTTCCTCCTGCCAGGCAACAACTGTGACACCAGGCAGCGGCGTGGAGAGCGGCCCCAAACCTCCCCCACACACTCGGCCGTGATCAGGTATTCTGAGTCTGGGGAGGTTCCGTCTTATGTCTGCAGTGCCTGATATCTCCTAGGGGGCATCCGCGTGTATTCACCGAGTGTCTCATAGTGCGGGCTTCAATGGAAATGCGGGGGTTGGGCTGGAAATGCAGGTAGCATCTAGTGCCTCCGCCTGGACAGGGGAGGTAATTAGCCGAATTCCCCCTGCCAGGCAACAGCTGTGACACGAGGCACCTGGGTGGAGGGCGACCCCAAACCTCCCCCACACACTCGGTCATGTTCCGGAATTCTGAGTGTGGGGAGGTTCCGTCTTCTGTCTGCAGCACCTGGGATCTCCTAGGAGCCCTCCACGTGTATTCCTCGAGTGTCTAGTAGTGCGGGCTGCCGGGGAAAAGAGGGGGTTATGCTGGAAATGCTGGTAGCATCTAGTGCCTCCCCCTGGACAGGGGAGGAAATTAGCGGACTTCCTCCTGCCAGGCAACAACTGTGACACCAGGCAGCTGCGTGGGGAGCGGCCCCAAACCTCCCCCACACACTCGGCCGTGATCATGTATTCTGAGTGTGGGGAGGTTCCGTCTTATGTCTGCAGTGCCTGATATCTCCTAGGAGCCTTCCGCGTGTATTCCCCGAGTGTCTCATAGTGCGGGCTTCAATGGAAATGCGGGGGTTGGGCTGGAAATGCAGGTAGCATCTAGTGCCTCCGCCTGGACAGGGGAGGTAATTAGCCGAATTCCCCCTGCCAGGCAACAGCTGTGACACGAGGCAACTGGGTGGAGGGCGACCCCAAAACTCCCCAACACACTCGGCCATGTTCCAGAATTCTGAGTGTGGGGAGGTTCCGTCTTCTGTCTGCAGCGCCTGGGATCTCCTAGGAGCCCTCCACGTGTATTCCTCGAGTGTCTAGTAGTGCGGGCTGCCGGGGAAAAGAGGGGGTTAGGCTGGAAAAGCTGGTAGCATCTAGTGCCTCCCCCTGGACAGGGGAGGAAATTAGCGGACTTCCTCCTGCCAGGCAACAACTGTGACACCAGGCAGCTGCGTTGAGTTCGGCCCCAAACCTCCCCAAATCCCTCGTACTTGATCCGGAATTCTCAGTGTGGGGAGGTTCCGTCTTCAGTCTGCAGCGCCTGTGATCTCCTAGGAGCCCTCCGAATGTCTTCCCCGAGTGTCTCCTAGTGCGGCCTGCCGGGGAAATACGGGGGATTTCCTGGAAATGTAGGTAGCATCTAGTGCCTCACCCTGGACAGGGGAGTTATTTAGCGGAATTCCCCCTGCCAGGCTACAGATGTGAGATGAGGCAGGTGGGTGGAGGGCGGCCCCAAACATCCCCCACACAGTCGGCCATGTTCCGGAATTCTGAGTGTGGGGAGTTTCTGTCTTCTCTCTGCAGCGCCTAGGATCACGCAGGAACCAACCCCGTGTTTTCAACGAGTGTCTAATACTGCGGGCTGCCGGGGAAATTCGGGGGTTAGGCTGGAAATGCAGGTAGCATCTAGTGCCTCCACCTGGACAGGGGAGGTAATTAGCGGAATTCCCCCTGCCAGGAAACACCTGTGACACCAGGCAGCTGCGTCGTGGGCGGCCCCAAACCTCTCCCACTCACTCGTACTTGATCCGGAATTCTGAGTGTGGGTAGGTTCCCTCTTCTGTGTACAGCGCCTGGGATCTCCTAGGAGCACACCGCGTGTATTTCCCGAGTGTCTCCTATTGTGGGCTGCCGGGTAAATGTGGGGGATTGGCTGGAAATGCAGGTAGCATCTAGTGCCTCCCCCTGGACAGGGGAGGTAATTAGCGGAATACCCCGTGCCGGGAAACACAGGTGACAACAGGCAGCTGCGTGGAGAGCGGCCCCAAACCTCCCCCACACACTCGGACGTGATCCGGTATTCTGAGTGTGTGGAGGTTCCGTCTTATGTCTGCAGTGCCTGATATATCCTAGGAGCCATCCGCGTGTATTCCCCGAGTGTCTCATAGTGCGGGCTTCAATGGAAATGAGGGGGTTGGGCTGGAAATGCAGGTAGCATCTAGTGCCTCCGCCTGGACAGGGGAGGAAATTAGCCGAATTCCCCCTGCCAGGCAACAGCTGTGACACGAGGCAACTGGGTGGAGGGCGGCCCCAAACCTCCCCCACACACTCGGCCATGTTCCGGAATTCTGAGTGTGGGGAGGTTCCGTCTTCTGTCTGCAGCTCCTGGGATCTCCTAGGAGCCCTCCATGTCTATTCCTCGAGTGTCTAGTAGTGCGGGCTGCCGGGGAAAAGCAGGGGTTAGGCTGGAAATGCAGGTAGAATCTAGTGCCTCCCCCTGGACATGGGAGGTAATTAGCGGACTTCCCCCTGCCAGGCAACAACTGAGACACCAGGCAGCTGCGTGGAGGGCGGCCCCATACCTACCCTCTCACTCGTACGTGATTCCGAATTCTGAGTGTGGGTAGGTTCCCTCTTCTGTCTGCAGTGCCTCGGATCTCCTAAGAGCCCTCCGCTTGACTTCCTCAAGCGTCTCCTAGTGCGGGATGCCGGGGAAAGGCGGGGGTAGGGCTGGAAATGCAGGTAGCATCTAGTGCCTTCCCCTGGACTGGGGAGTTAATTAGCGGACTTTCCCCTGCCAGACAACACCTGTGACAACAGGCAGCTGCGTGGAGGGCGGCCCCAAACCTCCCAAACACACACGGCCGTGTTCCAGAATTCTGAGTTTGGGGAGGTTCCGTCTTCTGTCTGTAGCGACTGGGATCTCCTAGGAGCCCTCCGATTGTCTTCCCCGCGTATCTACTTGTGCGTGCTGCCGGGAAATGCGGGGGTTAGGCTGGAAATGCAGGTAGCATCTAGTGCCTTCCCCTGGACAGGGGAGGTAATTAGCGTAATTCCCCCTGCAATGCAACACCTGTGACACCAGACAGTTTCGTGGAGGGCGGCCCCAAACCTCTCCCACACACTCGTACGTGATCCGGAAATCTGAGTGTGGGGAAGTTCCGTCTTCTGACTGCAGTGCTGGGGATCACCTAGGAGCCATCCTCGTGTCTTCCTCTAGTGTCTCATAGTGCGGGTTTGCAAGGGAAATGAGGGGGTTGGGCTGGAAATTCAGGTAGCAACTAGTGCCTCCCCCTGGACAGGGGAGATATTTAGAGGAGTTCCCCCTGAGATGCAACACCTATGAAAGCTGGCAGCCGCATGAGGGCGGCCCCATACCTCCCCCACACACTCGGGCGTGTTCCAGATTTCTGAGTGTGGGGAGGTTCCGTATTCAGTCTACTGTGCCTGGGATCTCCTAGGAGCCCTTCACGTTTCTTCCTCGAGTGTCTCCTAGTGCGGGCTTCTGGGGAATGGCGGGGTTTCGGCAGTAAATGCAGGTAGCATCTAGTATCTCCCCCTGGACAGGTGAGGTAATTAGCGGACTTCGCCCTGACAGGCAACACCTGTGACACCTGGCAGATGCGTGGAGGTCGCCCCTAAACCTCACCCACTCACTCGTACGTGATCCGGAATTCTGAGATTGGGGAGTTTCCGTCTTCTGTCTGCAGCACCTGGGATCACGTAGGAA
This sequence comes from Camelus ferus, assembly GCF_009834535.1. NCBI lineage: Eukaryota > Metazoa > Chordata > Mammalia > Artiodactyla > Camelidae > Camelus > Camelus ferus. The sequence continues at coordinate 9,020,794 of NC_045731.1, read as the reverse complement.
ACAACCACGTGTTTTCAACGAGTGTCTAATACTGTGAGCTGCCGGGGAAATGCGGGGGTTAGGCTGGAAATGCAGGTAGCATCTAGTGTCTCCCCCTGGACAGGGGAGGTAATTAGCGGAATTCCCCCTGTCATACAACACATGTGAAACCTGGAAGCTGCGTGGATTGCGGCCCCAATACTCCCCCACTCACTCGGACTTGATCCGGAATTCTGAGTGTGGGGAAGTTCCGTCTTCTGTCTGCAGCGCCTGGGATCTCCTAGGAGCCCTCCGTGTGTCTTCCCCTAGTGTCTATTAGTGCGGGATGACGGGGAAAGGCGGGGGTTGTGTTGGAAATGCAGATAGCATCTAGTGCCTCCTCATGGACAGTGGAGGTAATTAGCTGTTTTCCCCCTGCAATGCAACACCTGTGACCCCAGGCAGCTTCGTGGAGTGCAGTCCCAAACAGCCCACACACACTCGGCCGTGTTCCGTAATTCTGAGTGTGGGGAGGTTCCGACTTCTGTCTGCAGCGCTTTGGATCTCCTAGGAACAATCCGCGTGTGTTCCCCGAGTGTCTCCTAGTGCGGGCTGCAGGAGAAATGCGGTGGAGGGCTGGAAATGCAGGTAGCATCTAGTGCCTTCCCTTGGACAGGGGAGGTAATTAGCGTAATTCCCCCTGCCAGGCAACGCCTGTGACACCAGACAGTTTCGTGGAGGGCGGCCCCAAACCTCCCCCACACACTCGTACTTGATCCAGAATTCTGAGTTTGGGGAGTTTCCGTCTTCTGTCTGCAGCGACTGGGATCTCCTAGGAGCCCTCAGCGTGTCTTCACCGAGTGTCTCCTATTGCGTGCTGCAGGGGAAAAGCGGTAAATCGGCTGGAAATGCAGGTAGAATCTAGTGTCTCCCCCTGTACAGGGGAGAAAATTAGAGGACTTCCCCCTTTCGTGCAACACCTATGACACCTGGCATCTGCGTGGAGGGCGGCCCCAAACCTCCCCCAAACACTCGGACGTGTTCCGGAATTCTGAGTGTGTGGAGGTTCCGTCTTCTGTCTGCAGCGCCTGATATCTTCTAGGAGCACTCCGCGTGTCTTCCCCGAGTGTTTCATATTGCGGGCTTCAATGGAGAAGCGGGGTTAGTTTTGGAAATGTAGGTAGCATCTAGTGCCTCACACTGGACAGTGGAGTTATTTAGCGGACTTCCTCCTGCCATGTTATAGCTGTGACACGAGGCAGCTGTGTGGAGGGTGACCCCAACTCCCCTACATACTCGGCCGTATTCCTTAATTCTGAGTGTGTGGATGTTCCGTCTTCAGTCTGCAGCGCCTGGGATCTCCTAGGAACACTCGGCGCGTCTTCCCTTAGTGTCTCTTAGTGCGAGATGCCGGGGAAAGGCGGGGGTTGGGCTGGAAATTCAGGTAGTTTCTAGTGCCTCCCCCTGCAGAGGGGAGGTAATTAGCGGAATTACCCCTGCCAGGAAACACCTGTGACACCAGGCAGCTGCGTCGAGGGCGCCCCAAACCTCTCCCACTCACTTGTACGTGATCCGGAATTCTGAGTGTGTGTAGGTTCCCTCTTCTGTCTGCAGCGCCTGTGATCTCCTAGGAGCCCTCCGCCTGTCTTCCCCGATTGCCTCCTACAGCGAGCTGCCAGGGAAACGGGGGTTAGGCTGGAAATGCAGGTAGCATCTGCTGCATCCTAAAGGAATGGGGAGGTAATTAGCGGACTTCCCCCCCCCTGGCACCACTTGTGACACCAGGCAGCTGCGTGAAGGGCGGCCCCAAACCTCCACCACCCACTCGGCCGTGATCCAGAATTCTCAGTGTGGGGAGGTTCCGTCTTATGTCTGCAGTGCCTGATATCTCCTAGGAGCCATCCGCGTGTATTCCCCGAGTGTCTCATAGTGCGGGCTTCAATGGAAATGCGGGGGTTGGGCTGGAAATGCAGGTAGCATCTAGTGCCTCCGCCTGGACAGGGGAGGTAATTAGCCAAATTCCCCCTGCCAGGCAACAGCTGTGACACGAGGCACCTGGGTGGAGGGCGGCCCCAAACCTCCCCCACACACTCGGCTATGTTCCGAAATTCTGAGTGTGGGGAGGTTCCGTCTTCAGTCTGCAGCGCCTGGGATCTCCTAGGAGCCCTCCACGTGTATTCCTCGAGTGTCTAGTAGTGCGGGCTGCCGGGGAAAAGCAGGGGTTAGGCTGGAAATGCAGGTAGCATCTAGTGCCTCCCCCTGGACATGGGAGGTAATTAGCGGACTTCCCCCTGCCAGGCAACAACTGTGACACCAGGCAGCTGCGTGGAGGGCGGCCACAAACCTACCCTCTCACTCGTACGTGATTCCGAATTCTGAGTGTGGGTAGGTTCTCTCTTCTGTCTGCAGTGCCTCGGATCTCCTAAGAGCCCTCCGCTTGACTTCCTCGAGTTTCTCCTAGTGCGGGATGCCGGGGAAAGGCGGGGGTAGGGCTGGAAATGCAGGTAGCATCTAGTGCCTTCCCCTGGAAAGGGGAGGTAATTAGCGGACTTCCCCCTGCCAGACAACACCTGTGACAACAGGCAGCTGCGTGGAGGGCGGCCCCAAACCTCCCCCACACACACGACCGTGTTCCAAAATTCTGAGTTTGGGGAGGTTCCGTCTTCTGTCTGCAGCGACTGGGATCTCCTAGGAGCCCTCCGCCTGTCTTCCCCGAGTATCTACTTGTGCGTGCTGCCGGGGAAATATGGGGGTTTGGCTGGAAATGCTGGTAGCATCTAGTGCGTTCCCCTGGACAGGGGAGGAAATTAGCGTAATTCCCCCTGCCATGCAACACCTGTGACACCAGACAGTTTCGTGGAGGGCGGCCCCAAACCTCCCCCACACACTCGTACTTGATCCGGAAATCTGAGTGTGGGGAAGATCCGTCTTCTGACTGCAGTGCTGGGGATCACCTAGGAGCCATCCTCGTGTCTTCCCCTAGTGTCTCATATTGCGGGCTGCAAGGGAAATGAGGGGGTTGGGCTGGAAATGCAGGTAGCATCTAGTGCCTCCCCCTGGACAGGGGAGATATTTAGAGGAGTTCCCCCTGAGATGCAACACCTATGAAACCTGGCAGATTCATGGAGGGCGGCCCCATACCTCCCCCACACACTCGGGCGTGTTCCGGATTTCTGAGTGTGGGGAGGTTCCGTATTCAGTCTACAGTGCCTGGGATCTCCTAGGAGCCCTTCACGTTTCTTCCTCGAGTGTCTCCTAGTGCGGGCTTCCGGGGAATGGCGGGGTTTCGGCAGTAAATGCAGGTAGCATCTAGTATCTCCCCCTGGACAGGTGAGGTAATTAGCGGACTTCGCCCTGACAGGCAACACATGTGACACCTGGCAGATGCGTGGAGGTCGCCCCTAAACGTCACCCAATCACTCGTACGTGATCCGGAATTCTGAGAGTGGGGAGTTTCCGTCTTCTGTCTGCAGCGCCTGGGATCACTTAGGAACCAACCACGTGTTTCAACGGGTGTCTAATACTGCGGGCTGCCGGGGAAATGCGGGGGTTAGGCTGGAAATGCAGGTAGCATCTAGTGTCTCCCCCTGGACAGGGGAGGAAATTAGCGGACTTCCCCCTGCCAGGCAACAACTGTAACACCTGACAGCTGCGTGGAAAGTGGCCCCAAACCTCCCCACACACACGGCCGTGATCCGGAATTGTGAGTTTGGGGAGGTTCCGGCTTTTGTCTGCAGCGCCTGGGATCTCCAAGGAGCCCTCCACGTGTCTTCCCCGAGTGTCTCCTCTTGCGGGCTTCAATGGGAAGTCGGAGGTTGTATTGGAAATGCAGGTAGCATCTAGTGCCTCCTCCTGGACAGGGGAGGAAATAAGCGGACTTCCCCCTGCCAGGAAAAACCTGTGACACCAGGCATCTGCGTGGAGGGTGTCCCCAAATCTCTCCCACACACTCGGCCATGTTCCGGGATTCTGAGTGTGGGGAGGTTCCGTTTTCTATCTGCAGTGCCTGGGATCTCCGAGGAGCATTCGGCGTGTCTTCCCGTAGTGTCCCTTAGTGCGAGATGCCAGGGAAATGCGGGGGTTGGGCTGGAAATTCAGGTAGCTTCTAGTTCCTCCCCCTGGAGAGGGGAGGTAATTAGCGGAATTCCCCTGCCAGGAAACACCTGTGACACCAGGCAGCTTCGTCGAGGGCGGCCCCAAACCTCTCCCACTCACTCTTACGTTATCCGGAATTCTGAGTTTGGGTAGGTTCCCTCTTCTGTCTGCAGCACCTGGGATCTCCTAGGATCCCTCCGCATGTCTTCCCCGATTGTCTCCCACAGCAACCTGCCAGGGAAACGGGGGTTGAGCTGGAAATGCAGGTAGCATCTGCTGCCTCCTCCTGGAATGGGGAGGTAATTAGCGGACTTCCCCCTGCCAGGCAACACCAGTGACACCATGCATATGCGTGGAGGTCAGCCCCAAACCTCCCCCACACACTCGGCCGTGATCCGGAATTCTGAGTGTGGGTATGTTCCCTCTTCTGTCTGCAGCTCCTCGGATCTGATTGGAGCCATCCGCTTGACTCCCTCGAGTGTCTCTTAGTGCGGGATGCTGGGGAAAGTCGGGGGTTGGGCTGGAAATGCAGGTAGCATCTAGTGCCTCCACTTGGACAGGGAAGGAAATTAGCGGAATTCCCCCTGCAAGGCAACAACTGTGACACATGACAGCTGCGTGGAATTTGGCCCCAAACCTCCCCCACACACTCGGCCGTGATCCGGAATTGTGAGTGTGGGGAGGTTCCGTCTTCTGTCTGTAGCGCCTGGGATCTCCTAGAAGCCCACCACGTGTATTCCCCGAGTACCCTTAGTGCGGGCTTCAATGGAAAAGTGGGGGTTGTTTTGGAAATGCAGGTAACATCTAGTGCCTCCTCCAGTACAGGGGAGGTAATAAGCGGACTTCCCCCTGCCAGGCAACACCTGTGACACCATGCAGATGCGTGGAGGGCGGCCCCAAACCTCCCCCACACACTCGGCCGTATTCCGGGATTCTGAGTGTGGGGATGTTCTGTCTTCTGTCTGCAGTGCCTGGGATCTCCTAGGAGCCCTCCAATTGTCTTCCCGGATTGTCTACTACGGCGAGCTGCCAGGGAATGCAGGGGTTGGGCAGGAAATGCAGGTAGCATCTAGTGCCTCCCCCTGGAATGGGGAGGTAATTAGCGGACTTCCCCTTGCCAGGCAACACCTGTGAAACCAGGAAGCTGCGTGGAGGTCGTCCCCAAACTTTCCCCACAAACTCGGCCGTGTTTCAGAATTCTGAGTGTGGGAAGGTTCCGTCATCTGTCTACAGCGCCTGGGATCTACTAGGAGCCATCCGCGTGTATTCCTCGAGTGTCTACTTGTGCGTGCTGCCGGGGAAAAGAGGGGGTTAGGCTGGAAATGCTGGTAGCATCTAGTGCCTCCCCCTGGACAGGGGAGGAAATTAGCGGATTTCCTCCTGCCAGGCAACAACTGTGACACCAGGCAGCTGCGTCGAGGTCGGCCCCAAACCTCCCCAACTCCTTCGTACGTGATCCGGAATAATGAGTGTGGGGATGTTCCGTCTTCTGTCTGCAGCGCCTGGGATCTCCTAGGAGCCCTCCCTTTGTCTTCCCCGATTGTCTCCTATGGCGAGCTGCCGGTGAATGCGGGGGTTTTGCTGGAAAAGCAGGTAGCATCTAGTGCCTCCCCTGGAATGGGGAGGTAATTAGCAGACTTCCCCCTGCCAGGCAACAACTGTGACACCAGGCAGCTGCGTGGAGGGCGGCCACAAACCTCCCCCTCTCACTCGTACGTGATTCCGAATTCTGAGTGTGGGTAGGTTCCCTCTTCTGTCTGCAGCGCCTCGGATCTCCTAAGAGCCCTCCGCTTGACTTCCTCGAGTGTCTCCTAGTGCGGGATGCCGGGGAAAGGCGGGGGTAGGGCTGGAAATGCAGGTAGCATCTAGTGCCTTCCCCTGGACAGGGGAGGTAATTAGCGTAATTCCCCCTGCCATGCAACACCTGTGACACCAGACAGTTTCGTGGAGGGCGGCCCCAAAACTCCCCCACACACTCGTACGTGATCCGGAAATCTGAGTGTGGGGAAGTTCCGTCTTCTGACTGCAGTGCTGGGGATCACCTAGGAGCCATCCTCGTGTCTTCCCCTAGTGTATCATAGTGCGGGCTGCAAGGGAAATGAGGGTGTTGGGCTGGAAATGCAGGTAGCATCTAGTGCCTCCCCCTGGACAGGGGAGATATTTAGAGGAGTTCCCCCTGAGATGCAACACCTATGAAACCTGGCAGCTGCATGGAGGGCGGCCCCATATCTCCCCCAAACACTCGGGCGTGTTCCGGATTTCTGAGTGTGGGGAGGTTCCGTATTCAGTCTACAGTGCCTGAGATCTCCTAGGAGCCCTTCACGTTTCTTCCACGAGTGTCTCCTAGTGCGGGCTTCCGGGGAATGGCGGGGTTTCGGCAGTAAATGCACGTAGCATCTAGTATCTCCCCCTGGAAAGATGAGGTAATTAGCGGACTTCGCCCTGACAGGGAACACCTGTGACACCTGGCAGATGCGTGGAGGTCGCCCCTAAACCTCACCCACTCACTCGTACGTGATCCGGAATTCTGAGAGTGGAGAGTTTCCGTCTTCTGTCTGCAGCGCCTGGGATCACATAGGAACCAACCACGTGTTTTCAACGAGTGTCTAATACTGTGGGCTGCCGGGGAAATGGGGGGTTAGGCTGGAAATGCAGGTAGCATCTAGTATCTCCCCCTGGACAGGGGAGGTAATTAGCGGACTTCCCCCTGCCAGGCAACAACTGTGACACCAGACAGCTGCGTGGAATGTGGCCCAAAACCTCCCCCACACACTCGAGCGTGATCCGGAATTGTGAGTGTGGGGAGGTTCCGGCTTTTGTCTGCATCGCCTGTGATCTCCTAGGAGCCCTCCACGTGTCTTCCCCGAGTGTCTCCTATTGCGGGCTTCAATGGAAAAATGGGGGTTATGTTGGAAATGCAGGTAGCATCTAGTGTCTCCTCCTGGACAGGGGAGGAAATGAGCGGACTTCCCCCTGCCAGGAAAAACCTGTGACACCAGGCATCTGCGTGGAGGGTGTCCCCAAACCTCCCCCACACACTCGGCCGTGATCAGGTATTCTGAGTGTGGGGAGGTTCCGTCTTATGTCTGCAGTGCCTGATATCTCCTAGGAGCTATCCGCGTATATTCCCCGAGTGTCTCATAGTGCGGGCTTCAATGGAAATGCGGGGGTTGGGCTGGAAATGCAGGTAGAATCTAGTGCCTCCGCCTGGACAGGGGAGGTAATTAGCCGAATTCCCCCTGCCAGGCAACAGCTGTGACACGAGGCACCTGGGTGGAGTGCGACCCCAAACCTCCCCCACACACTCGGCCATGTTCCGGAATTCTGAGTGTGGGGAGGTTCCGTCTTCTGTCTGCAGCGCCTGGGATCTCCTAGGAGCCCTCCACGTGTATTCACCGAGTATCTACTTGTGCGTGCTGCCGGGGAAAAGAGGGGGTTAGGCTGGAAATGCTGGTAGCATCTAGTGCCTCCCCCTGGACAGGGGAGGAAATTAGCGGAATTCCTCCTGCCAGGCAACAACTGTGACACCAGGCAGCTGCGTCGGGTTCGGCCCCAAACCTCCCCAAATCCCTCGTACTTGATCCGGAATTCTCAGTGTCGGGAGGTTCCGTCTTCTGTCTGCAGCGCCTGTGATCTCCTAGGAGCCCTCCGATTGTCTTCCCCGAGTGTCTCCTAGTGCGGGCTGCCGGGGAAATACGGGGGATTTCCTGGAAATGTAGGTAGCATCTAGTGCCTCCCCCTGGACAGGGGAGTTATTTAGCGGACTTCCCTCTGCCAGGCTACAGATGTGACATGAGGCAGGTGGGTGGAGGGCGGCCCCAAACATCCCCCACACAGTCGGCCATGTTCCGGAATTCTGAGTGTGGGGAGTTTCCGTCTTCTGTCTGCAGCGCCTAGGATCACGTTGGAACCAACCCCATGTTTTCTACGAGTGTCTTATACTGCGGGCTGCCGGGGAAATTCGGGGGTTAGGCTGGAAATTCAGGTAGCTTCTAGTGCCTCCCCCTGGAGAGGGGAGGTAATTAGCGGAATTCCCCCTGCCAGGAAACACCTGTGACACCAGGCAGATGCGTGGAGGGCGGCCCCAAAACTCCCCCACACACTCGTACGTTATCCGGAATTCTGAGTTTGGGTAGGTTCCCTCTTCTGTCTGCAGAGCCTGGGATCTCCTAGGATCCCTCCGCATGTCTTCCCAGATTGTCTCCTACAGCAAGCTGCCAGGGAAACGGGGGTTGGGCTGGAAATGCTGGTAACATCTGCTGCCTCCTCCTGGAATGGGGAGGTAATTAGCGGACTTCCCCCTGCCAGGCAACACCTGTGACATCAGGCAGCTGCGTGGTGGGCGGCCCCCAACCTCCCCCACTCACTCGTACGTGATCCGGAATTCTGAGTGTGGGTATGTTCCCTCTTCTGTCTGCAGCTCCTCGGATCTGATAGGAGCCATCCGCTTGACTTCATCGAGTGTCTCCTAGTGCGGGATGCCAGGGAAAGGCGGGGGTTGGGCTGGAAATGCAGGTAGCATCTAGTGCCTCCACTTGGACAGGGGAGGAAATTAGCGGAATTCCCCCTGCAAGGCAACACCTGTGACACATGACAGCTGCGTGGAAAGTGGCCCCAAACCTCCCCCACACACTCGGCCGTGATCCGGAATTGTGAGTGTGGGGAGGTTCCGTCTTCTGTCTGTAGCGCCTGGGATCTCCAAGGAGCCCACCACGTGTATTCCCCGAGTAATATCAGTGCGGGTTTCAATGGAAAAGTGGGGGTTGTTTTGGAAATGCAGGTAGCATCTAGTGCCTCCTCCAGTACAAGGGAGGTAATAAGCGGACTTCCCCCTGCCAGGCAAAACCTGTGACACCATGAAGATGCGTGGAGGGCGGCCCCAATCCTCCCCCACACACTCGGCCATGTTCCGGAATTCTGAGTGTGGGGAGGTTCCGTCTTCTGTCTGCAGCGCCTGGGATCTCCTAGGAGCCATCCACGTGTATTCCTCGAGTGTCTAGTAGTGCGGGCTGCCGGGGAAAAGAGGGGGATAGGCTGGAAATCCTGGTAGCATCTAGTGCCTCCCCCTGGACAGGGGAGGAAATTAGCGGACTTCCTCCTGCCAGGCAACAACTGTGACACCAGGCAGCTGCGTGGAGAGCGGCCCCAAACCTCCCCCACACACTCGGCCGTGATCAGGTATTCTGAGTGTGGGGAGGTTCCGTCTAATGTCTGCAGTGCCTGATATCTCCTAGGAGCCATCCGCGTGTATTCCCCGAGTGTCTCATAGTGCGGGCTTCAATGGAAATTCGGGGGTTGGGCTGGAAATGCAGGTAGCATCTAGTGCCTCCGCCTGGACAGGGGAGGTAATTAGCCGAATTCCCCCTGCCAGGCAACAGCTGTGACACGAGGCACTTGGGTGGAGGGCGACCCCAAAACTCCCCCACACACACGGCCATGTTCCGGAATTCTGAGTGTGGGGAGGTTCCGTCTTCTGTCTGCAGCGCCAGGGATCTACTAGGAGCCCTCCACGTATATTTCTCGAGTGTCTAGTAGTGCGGGCTGCCAGGGAAAAGTGGGGGTTAGGCTGGAAATTCTGGTAGCATCTAGTGCCTCCCCCTGGACAGGGGAGGTAATTAGCGTAATTCCCCCTGCAATGCAACACCTGTGACACCAGACAGTTTCGTGGAGGGCGGCCCCAAACCTCTCCCACACACTCGTACGTGATCCGGAAATCTGAGTGTGGGGAAGTTCCGTCTTCTGACTGCAGTGCTGGGGATCACGTAGGAGCCATCCTCGTGTCTTCCCCTAGTGTATCATAGTGCGGGCTGCAAGGGAAATGAGGGGGTTGGGCTGGAAATGCAGGTAGCATCTAGTGCCTCCCCCTGGACAGGGGAGATATTTAGAGGAGTTCCCCCTGAGATGCAACACCTATGAAACCTGGCAGCTGCATGGAGGGCGGTCCCATATCTCCCCCAAACACTCGGGCGTGTTCCGGATTTCTGAGTGTGGGGAGGTTCCGTATTCAGTCTACAGTGCCTGAGATCTCCTAGGAGCCCTTCATGTTTCTTCCACGAGTGTCTCCTAGTGCGGGCTTCCGGGGAATGGCGGGGTTTCGGCAGTAAATGCACGTAGCATCTAGTATCTCCCCCTGGAAAGATGAGGTAATTAGCGGACTTCGCCCTGACAGGGAACACCTGTGACACCTGGCAGATGCGTGGAGGTCGCCCCTAAACCTCACCCACTCACTCGTACGTGATCCGGAATTCTGAGAGTGGAGAGTTTCCGTCTTCTGTCTGCAGCGCCTGGGATCACATAGGAACCAACCACGTGTTTTCAACGAGTGTCTAATACTGTGGGCTGCCGGGGAAATGGGGGGTTAGGCTGGAAATGCAGGTAGCATCTAGTATCTCCCCCTGGACAGGGGAGGTAATTAGCGGACTTCCCCCTGCCAGGCAACAACTGTGACACCAGACAGCTGCGTGGAATGTGGCCCAAAACCTCCCCCACACACTCGGGCGTGATCCGGAATTGTGAGTGTGGGGAGGTTCCGGCTTTTGTCTGCAGCGCCTGTGATCTCCTAGGAGCCCTCCACGTGTCTTCCCCGAGTGTCTCCTATTGCGGGCTTCAATGGAAAGATGGGGGTTATGTTGGAAATGCAGGTAGCATCTAGTGTCTCCTCCTGGACAGGGGAGGAAATGAGCGGACTTCCCCCTGCCAGGAAAAACCTGTGACACCAGGCATCTGCGTGGAGGGTGTCCCCAAACCTCCCCCACACACTCGGGCCGTGATCAGGTATTCTGAGTGTGGGGAGGTTCCGTCTTATGTCTGCAGTGCCTGATATCTCCTAGGAGCTATCCGCGTGTATTCCCTGAGTGTCTCATAGTGCGGGCTTCAATGGAAATGCGGGGGTTGGGCTGGAAATGCAGGTAGCATCTAGTGCCTCCGCCTGGACAGGGGAGGTAATTAGCCGAATTCCCCCTGCCAGGCAACAGCTGTGACACGAGGCACCTGGGTGGAGGGCGACCCCAAACCTCCCCCACACACTCGGCCATGTTCCGGAATTCTGAGTGTGGGCAGGTTCCGTCTTCTGTCTGCAGCGCCTGGGATCTCCTAGGAGCCCTCCACGTGTATTCACCGAGTATCTACTTGTGCGTGCTGCCGGGGAAAAGAGGGGGGTTAGGCTGGAAATGCTGGTAGCATCTAGTGCCTCCCCCTGGACAGGGGAGGAAATTAGCGGAATTCCTCCTGCCAGGCAACAACTGTGACACCAGGCAGCTGCGTCGGGTTCGGCCCCAAACCTCCCCAAATCCCTCGTACTTGATCCGGAATTCTCAGTGTCGGGAGGTTCCGTCTTCTGTCTGCAGCGCCTGTGATCTCCTAGGAGCCCTCCGATTGTCTTCCCCGAGTGTCTCCTAGTGCGGGCTGCCGGGGAAATACGGGGGATTTCCTGGAAATGTAGGTAGCATCTAGTGCCTCCCCCTGGACAGGGGAGTTATTTAGCGGACTTCCCCCTGCCAGGCTACAGATGTGACATGAGGCAGGTGGGTGGAGGGCGGCCCCAAACATCCCCCACACAGTCGGCCATGTTCCGGAATTCTGAGTGTGGGGAGTTTCCGTCTTCTGTCTGCAGCGCCTAGGATCACGTTGGAACCAACCCCATGTTTTCTACGAGTGTCTTATACTGCGGGCTGCCGGGGAAATTCGGGGGTTAGGCTGGAAATTCAGGTAGCTTCTAGTGCCTCCCCCTGGAGAGGGGAGGTAATTAGCGGAATTCCCCCTGCCAGGAAACACCTGTGACACCAGGCAGCTTCGTCGAGGGCGGCCCCAAACCTCTCCCACTCACTCGTACGTTATCCGGAATTCTGAGTTTGGGTAGGTTCCCTCTTCTGTCTGCAGAGCCTGGGATCTCCTAGGATCCCTCCGCATGTCTTCCCAGATTGTCTCCTACAGCAAGCTGCCAGGGAAACTGGGGTTGGGCTGGAAATGCTGGTAACATCTGCTGCCTCCTCCTGGAATGGGGAGGTAATTAGCGGACTTCCCCCTGCCAGGCAACACCTGTGACATCAGGCAGCTGCGTGGTGGGCGGCCCCCAACCTCCCCCACTCACTCGTACGTGATCCGGAATTCTGAGTGTGGGTATGTTCCCTCTTCTGTCTGCAGCTCCTCGGATCTGATAGGAGCCATCCGCTTGACTTCATCGAGTGTCTCCTAGTGCGGGATGCCAGGGAAAGGCGGGGGTTGGGCTGGAAATGCAGGTAGCATCTAGTGCCTCCACTTGGACAGGGGAGGAAATTAGCGGAATTCCCCCTGCAAGGCAACACCTGTGACACATGACAGCTGCGTGGAAAGTGGCCCCAAACCTCCCCCACACACTCGGCCGTGATCCAGAATTGTGAGTGTGGGGAGGTTCCGTCTTCTGTCTGTAGCGCCTGGAATCTCCAAGGAGCCCACCACGTGTATTCCCCGAGTAATATCAGTGCGGGTTTCAATGGAAAAGTGGGGGTTGTTTTGGAAATGCAGGTAGAATCTAGTGCCTCCTCCAGTACAGGGGAGGTAATAAGCGGACTTCCCCCTGCCAGGCAAAACCTGTGACACCATGCAGATGCGTGGAGGGCGGCCCCAAACCTCCCCCATACACTCGGCCATGTTCCGGAATTCTGAGTGTGGGGAGATTCCGTCTTCTGTCTGCAGCGCCTGGGATCTCCTAGGAGCCATCCACGTGTATTCCTCGAGTGTCTAGTAGTGCGGGCTGCCGGGGAAAAGAGGGGGTTAGGCTGGAAATCCTGGTAGCATCTAGTGCCTCCCCCTGGACAGGGGAGGAAATTAGCGGACTTCCTCCTGCCAGGCAACAACTGTGACACCAGGCAGCTGCGTGGAGAGCGGCCCCAAACCTCCCCCACACACTCGGCCGTGATCAGGTATTCTGAGTGTGGGGAGGTTCCGTCATATGTCTGCAGTGCCTGATATCTCCTAGGAGCCATCCGCGTGTATTCCCCGAGTGTCTCATAGTGCGGGCTTCAATGGAAATTCGGGGGTTGGGCTGGAAATGCAGGTAGCATCTAGTGCCTCCGCCTGGACAGGGGAGGTAATTAGCCGAATTCCCCCTGCCAGGCAACAGCTGTGACACGAGGCACTTGGGTGGAGGGCGACCCCAAAACTCCCCCACACACACGGCCATGTTCCGGAATTCTGAGTGTGGGGAGGTTCCGTCTTCTGTCTGCAGCGCCAGGGATCTACTAGGAGCCCTCCACGTATATTCCTCGAGTGTCTAGTAGTGCGGGGCTGCCGGGGAAAAGAGGGGGTTAGGCTGGAAATTCTGGTAGCATCTAGTGCCTCCCCCTGGACAGGGGAGGAAATTAGCGGACTTCCTCCTGCCAGGCAACAACTGTGACACCAGGCAGCTGCGTCGAGTTCGGCCCCAAACCTCCCCAACTCCCTCGTACGTGATCCGGAATTCTCAGTGTGGGGAGGTTCCGTCTTCTGTCTGCAGCGCCTGTGATCTCCTAGGGGCCCTCCGAGTGTCTTCCCCGAGTGTCTCCTAGTGAGGGCTGCCGGGGAAATACGGGGGATTTCCTGGAAATGTAGGTAGCATCTAGTGCCTCCCCCTGGACAGGGTAGTTATTTAGCGGAATTCCCCCTGCCAGGCTACAGATGTGGCATGAGGCAGGTGGGTGGAGGGCGGCCCCAAACATCCCCCACACAGTCGGCCATGTTCCGGAAATCTGAGTGTGGGGAGTTTCCGTCTTCTGTCTGCAGCGCCTAGGATCACGTAGGAACCAACCCCGTGTTTTCAACGAGTGTCTATTACTGCGGGCTGCCGGGGAAATTCGGGGGTTAGGCTGGAAATGCAGGTAGCATCTAGTGCCTCCACCTATACAGGAGAGGTAGTTAGCGGAATTCCCCCTGCCAGGAAACACCTGTGACACCAGGCAGCTGCGTCGTGGGCGGCCCCAAACCTCTCCCACTCACTCGTACGTGATCCGGAATTCTGAGTGTGGGTAGGTTCCCTCTTCTGTCTACAGCGCCTGGGATCTCCTAGGAGCACACCGCGTGTATTTCCCGAGTGTCTCCTATTGTGGGCTGCCGGGTAAATGTGGGGGATTGGCTGGAAATGCAGGTAGCATCTAGTGCCTCCCCCTGGACAGGGGAGGTAATTAGCGGAATACCCTGTGCCGGGAAACACAGGTGACACAAGGCAGCTGCGTGGAGAGCGGCCCCAAACCTCCCCCACACACTCGGACTTGATCCGGTATTCTGAGTGTGTGGAGGTTCCGTCTTATGTCTGCAGTGCCTGATATATCCTAGGAGCCATCCGCGTGTATTCCCCGAGTGTCTCATAGTGCGGGCTTCAATGGAAATGCGGGGGTTGGGCTGGAAATGCAGGTAGCATCTAGTGCCTCCGCCTGGACAGGGGAGGAAATTAGCCGAATTCCCCCTGCCAGGCAACAGCTGTGACACGAGTCACCTGGGTGGAGGGCGGCCCCAAACCTCCCCCACACACTCGGCCATGTTCCGGAATTCTGAGTGTGGGGAGGTTCCGTCTTCTGTCTGCAGCTCCTGGGATCTCCTAGGAGCCCTCCACGTCTATTCCTCGAGTGTCTATTAGTGCGGGCTGCCGGGGAAAAGCAGGGGTTAGGCTGGAAATGCATTTAGAATCTAGTGCCTCCCCCTGGATATGGGAGGTAATTAGTGGATTTCCCCCTGCCAGGCAACAACTGAGACACCAGGCAGCTGCGTGTAGGGCGGCCCCATACCTACCCTCTCACTCGTACGTGATTCCGAATTCTGAGTGTGGGTAGGTTCCCTCTTCTGTCTGCAGCGCCTCGGATATTCTAAGAGCCCTCCGCTTGACTTCCTCGAGTGTCTCCTAGTGCGGGATGCCGGGGAAAGGCGGGGGTAGGGCTGGAAATGCAGGTAGCATCTAGTGCCTTCCCCTGGACAGGGGAGGTAATTAGCGTAATTCCCCCTGCCATGCAACACCTGTGACACCAGACAGTTTCGTGGAGGGCGGCCCCAAACCTCTCCCACACACTCGTACGTGATCCGGAAATCTGAGTGTGGGGAAGTTCCGTATTCCGACTGCAGTGCTGGGGATCACCTAGGAGCCATCCTCGTGTCTTCCTCTACTGTCTCATAGTGCGGGTTGCAAGGGAAATGAGGGGGTTGGGCTGGAAATGCAGGTAGCAACTAGTGCCTCCCCCTGGACAGGGGAGATATTTAGAGGAGTTCCCCCTGAGATGCAACACCTATGAAAGCTGGCAGCTGCATGGAGGGCGGCCCCATACCTCCACCACACACTCGGGCGTGTTCCGGATTTCTGAGTGTGGGGAGGTTCCGTATTCAGTCTACAGTGCCTGGGATCTCCTAGGAGCCCTTCACGTTTCTTCCTCGAGTGTCTCCTAGTGCGGGCTTCCGGGGAAAGGCGGGGTTTCGGCAGTAAATGCAGGTAGCATCTAGTATCTCCCCCTGGACAGGTGAGGTAATTAGAGGACTTCGCCCTGACAGGCAACACCTGTGACACCTGGCAGATGCGTGGAGGTCGCCCCTAAACCTCACCCACTCACTCGTACGTGATCCGGAATTCTGAGATTGGGGAGTTTCCGTCTTCTCTCTGCAGCGCCTGTGATCACGTAGGAAACAACCACATGTTTTCAACGAGTGTCTAATACTGCGAGCTGCCAGGGAAATGCGGGGGTTAGGCTGGAAATGCAGGTAGCATCTAGTGTCTCCCCCTGGACAGGGGAGGAAATGAGCGGACTTCCCCCTGCCAGGCAACAACTGTGAAACCTGACAGCTGCGTGGTGGTCGGCCCCCAACCTCCCCCACTCACTCGTACGTGATCCGGAATTCTGAGTGTGGGTATGTTCCCTCTTCTGTCTGCAGCTCCTCGGATCTGATAGGAGCCATCCGCTTGACTTCCTCGAGTGTCTCCTAGTGCGGGATGCCGGGGAAAGGCGGGGGTTGGGCTGGAAATGCAGCTAGCATCTAGTGCCTCCACTTGGACACGGGAGGAAATTAGCGGAATTCCCCCTGCAAGGCAACACCTGTGGCACATGACAGCTGCGTGGAAAGTGGCCCCCAACCTCCCCCACACACTCGGCCGTATTCCGGGATTCTGAGTGTGGGGATGTTCTGTCTTTTGTCTGCAGCGCCTGGTATCTCCTAGGAGCCCTCCAATTGTCTTCCCCGATTGTCTACTACGGCGAGCTGCCGGGGAATGCGGGGGTTGGGCAGGAAATGCAGGTAGCATCTAGTGCCTCCCCCTGGAATGGGGAGGTAATTAGCGGAATTCCCCCTGCCAGGCAACACCTGTGACACCAGGCAGCTGCGTGGTGGGCGGCCCCTAACCTCCCCCACTCACTCGTACGTGATCCGGAATTGTGAGTGTGGGGAGGTTCCGTCTTCTGTCTGTAGCGCCTGGGATCTCCGAGGAGCCAACCACGTGTATTCCCCGAGTACTCATAGTGCGGGCTTCAGTGGAAAAGTGGGGGTTGTTTTGGAAATGCAGGTAGCATCTAGTGCCTAATCCAGTACAGGGGAGGTAATAAGCGGGCTTCCCGCTGCCAGGCAAAACTTGTGACACCATGCAGATGCGTGGAAAGTGGCCCCAAACCTCCCCCCACACTCGGCCGTGATCCGGAATTGTGAGTGTGGGGAGGTTCCGTCTTCTGTCTGCAGTGCCTGGGATCTCCTAGGAGCCCTCGGCATGTCTTCCCCTAGTGTCTCTTAATACGGGATGCTGGGGAAAGGCGGTGGTTGGTCTGGAAAATCAGGTAGCTTCTAGTGCCTCCCCCTGGACAGGGGAGGTAATTAGCGGAATTCCCCCTGCCAGGAAACACCTGTGACACCAGGAAGCTGCGTGGAGGTCGTCCCCAAACTTTCCCCACAAACTCGGCCGTGTTTCAGAATTCTGAGTGTGGGAAAGTTCCGTCATATGTCTGCAGCGCCTGGGATCTACTAGGAGCCATCCGCGTGTATTCCTCGAGTGTCTAATAGTGCGGGCTGCCGGGAAAAAGAGGGGGTTAGGCTGGAAATGCTGGTAGCATCTAGTGCCTCCCCCTGGACAGGGGAGGAAATTAGCGGACTTCCTCCTGCCAGGCAACAACTGTGACACCAGGCAGCTGCGTCGAGGTCGGCCCCAAACCTCCCCAACTCCCTCGTACGTGATCCGGAATTCTCAGTGTGGGGAGGTTCCGTCTTCTGTCTGCAGCGCCTGTGATCTCCTAGGAGCCCTCCGAGTGTCTTCCCCGAGTGTCTCCTAGTGCGGGCTGCCGGGGAAATATGGGAGATTTCCTGGAAATTTAGGTAGCATCTAGTGCCTCCCCCTGGACAGGGGAGGTATTTAGCGGACTTCCCCCTGCCAGGCTACAGATGTGACATGAGGCAGGTGGGTGGAGGGCGGCCCCAAACATCCCCCACACAGTCGGCCATGTTCCGGAATTTTGAGTGTGGGGAGTTTCCGTCTTCTGTCTGCAGCGCCTGGGATCACGTAGGAACCAACCCCGTGTTTTCAACGAGTGTCTAATACTGCGGGCTGCCGGGGAAATGCGGTGGTTAGGCTGGAAATGCAGGTAGCATCTAGTGCCTCCACCTGGACAGGGGAGGTAAATAGCGGAATTCCCCCTGCCAGGAAACACCTGTGACACCAGGCAGCTGCGTCGTGGGCGGCCCCAAACCTCTCCCACTCACTCGTACATGATCCAGAATTCTGAGTTTGGGTAGGTTCCCTCTTCTGTCTTTAGCGCCTGGGATCTCCTAGGAGCACACCGCGTGTATTTCCCGAGTGTCTCCTAGTGCGGGCTGCCGGGTAAATGTGGGGTATTGCCTGGAAATGAAGGTAGCATCTAGTGCCTCCCCCTGGACAGGGGAGGTAATTAGCGGAATACCCCCTGCCGGGCAACACAGGTGACAACAGGCAGCTGCGTGGAGAGCGGCCCCAAACCTCCCCCACACACTCGGCCGTGTTCCGGGATTCTGAGTGTGGGGAGGTTCCGTTTTCTATCTGCAGTGCCTGGGATCTCCGAGGAGCATTCGGCGTGTCTTCCCGTAGTGTCCCTTAGTGCGAGATGCCAGGGAAATGCGGGGGTTGGGCTGGAAATTCAGGTAGCTTCTAGTTCCTCCCCCTGGAGAGGGGAGGTAATTAGCGGAATTCCCCCTGCCAGGAAACACCTGTGACACCAGGCAGCTTCGTCGAGGGCGGCCCCAAACCTCTCCCACTCACTCGTACGTTATCCGGAATTCTGAGTTTGGGTAGGTTCCCTCTTCTGTCTGCAGCGCCTGGGATCTCATAGGATCCCTCCGCATGTCTTCCCAGATTGTCTCCTACAGCAAGCTGCCAGGGAAACGGGGGTTGGGCTGGAAATGAAGGTAGCATCTGCTGCCTCCTCCTGGAATGGGGAGGTAATTAGCGGACTTCCCCCTGCCAGGCAACACCAGTGACACCATGCATATGCGTGGAGGTCAGCCCCAAACCTCCCCCACACACTCGGCCGTGTTCCGGGATTCTGAGAGTGGGGATGTTCCGTCTTCTGTCTGCAGTGCCTGGGATCACGTAGGAACCAACCGCGTGATTTCAATGAGTGTTTAACACTGCGGGCTGCAGGGGAAATGCGGGCGTTAGGCTGGAAATGCAGGTAGCATCTAGTGCCTCCCCCTGGACAGGGGAGGTAATTAGCGGAATTTCCCCTGCCAGACAACACCTGTGACAACAGGCAGCTGCGTGGAGGGCGGCCCCAAACCTCCCCCACACACACGGCCGTGTTCCAGAATTCTGAGTTTGGGGAGGTTCCGTCTTCTGTCTGTAGCGACTGGGATCTCCTAGGAGCCCTCCGATTGTCTTCCCCGAGTATCTACTTGTGCGTGCTGTCGGGGAAATGCGGGGGTTAGGCTGGAAATGCAGGTAGCATCTAGTGACTTCCCCTGGACAGGGGAGGTAATTAGCGTAATTCCCCCTGCCATGCAACACCTGTGACACCAGACAGTTTCGTGGAGGGCGGCCCCAAACCTCTCCCACACACTCGTACGTGATCCGGAAATCTGAGTGTGGGGAAGTTCCGTATTCCGACTGCAGTGCTGGGGATCACCTAGGAGCCATCCTCGTGTCTTCCTCTACTGTCTCATATTGCGGGTTGCAAGGGAAATGAGGGGGTTGGGCTGGAAATGCAGGTAGCAACTAGTGCCTCCCCCTGGACAGGGGAGATATTTAGAGGAGTTCCCCCTGAGATGCAACACCTATGAAAGCTGGCAGCTGCATGGAGGGCGGCCCCATACCTCCCCCACACACTCGGGCGTGTTCCGGATTTCTGAGTGTGGGGAGGTTCCGTATTCAGTCTACAGTGCCTGGGATCTCCTAGGAGCCCTTCACGTTTCTTCCTCGAGTGTCTCCTAGTGCGGGCTTCCGGGGAAAGGCGGGGTTTCGGCAGTAAATGCAGGTAGCATCTAGTATCTCCCCCTGGACAGGTGAGGTAATTAGCGGACTTCGCCCTGACAGGCAACACCTGTGACACCTGGCAGATGCGTGGAGGTCGCCCCTAAACCTCACCCACTCACTCGTACGTGATCCGGAATTCTGAGATTGGGGAGTTTCCGTCTTCTCTCTGCAGCGCCAGTGATCACGTGGGAAACAACCACATGTTTTCAACGAGTGTCTAATACTGCGAGCTGCCAGGGAAATGCGGGGGTTAGGCTGGAAATGCAGGTAGCATCTAGTGTCTCCCCCTGGACAGGGGAGGAAATGAGCGGACTTCCCCCTGCCAGGCAACAACTGTGAAACCTGACAGCTGCGTGGTGGGCGGCCCCCAACCTCCCCCACTCACTCGTACGTGATCCGGAATTCTGAGTGTGGGTATGTTCCCTCTTCTGTCTGCAGCTCCTCGGATCTGATAGGAGCCATCCGCTTGACTTCCTCGAGTGTCTCCTAGTGCGGGATGCCGGGGAAAGGCGGGGGTTGGGCTGGAAATGCAGCTAGCATCTAGTGCCTCCACTTGGACACGGGAGGAAATTAGCGGAATTCCCCCTGCAAGGCAACACCTGTGGCACATGACAGCTGCGTGGAAAGTGGCCCCCAACCTCCCCCACACACTCGGCCGTATTCCGGGATTCTGAGTGTGGGGATGTTCTGTCTTTTGTCTGCAGCGCCTGGTATCTCCTAGGAGCCCTCCAATTGTCTTCCCCGATTGTCTACTATGGCGAGCTGCCGGGGAATGCGGGGGTTGGGCAGGAAATGCAGGTAGCATCTAGTGCCTCCCCCTGGAATGGGGAGGTAATTAGCGGACTTCCCCCTGCCAGGCAACACCTGTGACACCAGGCAGCTGCGTGGTGGGCGGCCCCTAACCTCCCCCACTCACTCGTACGTGATCCGGAATTGTGAGTGTGGGGAGGTTCCGTCTTCTGTCTGTAGCGCCTGGGATCTCCGAGGAGCCAACCACGTGTATTCCCCGAGTACTCATAGTGCGGGCTTCAGTGGAAAAGTGGGGGTTGTTTTGGAAATGCAGGTAGCATCTAGTGCCTAATCCAGTACAGGGGAGGTAATAAGCGGGCTTCCCGCTGCCAGGCAAAACTTGTGACACCATGCAGATGCGTGGAAAGTGGCCCCAAACCTCCCCCCACACTCGGCCGTGATCCGGAATTGTGAGTGTGGGGAGGTTCCGTCTTCTGTCTGCAGTGCCTGGGATCTCCTAGGAGCCCTCGGCGTGTCTTCCCCTAGTGTCTCTTAATACGGGATGCTGGGGAAAGGCGGTGGTTGGTCTGGAAAATCAGGTAGCTTCTAGTGCCTCCCCCTGGACAGGGGAGGTAATTAGCGGAATTCCCCCTGCCAGGAAACACCTGTGACACCAGGAAGCTGCGTGGAGGTCGTCCCCAAACTTTCCCCACAAACTCGGCCATGTTTCAGAATTCTGAGTGTGGGAAAGTTCCGTCATATGTCTGCAGCGCCTGGGATCTACTAGGAGCCATCCGCGTGTATTCCTCGAGTGTCTAATAGTGCGGGCTGCCGGGAAAAAAGGGGGTTAGGCTGGAAATGCTGGTAGCATCTAGTGCCTCCCCCTGGACAGGGGAGGAAATTAGCGGACTTCCTCCTGCCAGGCAACAACTGTGACACCAGGCAGCTGCGTCGAGGTCGGCCCCAAACCTCCCCAACTCCCTCGTACGTGATCCGGAATTCTCAGTGTGGGGAGGTTCCGTCTTCTGTCTGCAGCGCCTGTGATCTCCTAGGAGCCCTCCGAGTGTCTTCCCCGAGTGTCTCCTAGTGCGGGCTGCCGGGGAAATATGGGAGATTTCCTGGAAATTTAGGTAGCATCTAGTGCCTCCCCCTGGACAGGGGAGGTATTTAGCGGACTTCCCCCTGCCAGGCTACAGATGTGACATGAGGCAGGTGGGTGGAGGGCGGCCCCAAACATCCCCCACACAGTCGGCCATGTTCCGGAATTTTGAGTGTGGGGAGTTTCCGTCTTCTGTCTGCAGCGCCTGGGATCACGTAGGAACCAACCCCGTGTTTTCAACGAGTGTCTAATACTGCGGGCTGCCGGGGAAATGCGGTGGTTAGGCTGGAAATGCAGGTAGCATCTAGTGCCTCCACCTGGACAGGGGAGGTAAATAGCGGAATTCCCCCTGCCAGGAAACACCTGTGACACCAGGCAGCTGCGTCGTGGGCGGCCCCAAACCTCTCCCACTCACTCGTACATGATCCAGAATTCTGAGTTTGGGTAGGTTCCCTCTTCTGTCTTTAGCGCCTGGGATCTCCTAGGAGCACACCGCGTGTATTTCCCGAGTGTCTCCTAGTGCGGGCTGCCGGGTAAATGTGGGGTATTGCCTGGAAATGCAGGTAGCATCTAGTGCCTCCCCCTGGACAGGGGAGGTAATTAGCGGAATACCCCCTGCCGGGCAACACAGGTGACAACAGGCAGCTGCGTGGAGAGCGGCCCCAAACCTCCCCCACACACTCGGCCGTGTTCCGGGATTCTGAGTGTGGGGAGGTTCCGTTTTCTATCTGCAGTGCCTGGGATCTCCGAGGAGCATTCGGCGTGTCTTCCCGTAGTGTCCCTTAGTGCGAGATGCCAGGGAAATGCGGGGGTTGGGCTGGAAATTCAGGTAGCTTCTAGTTCCTCCCCCTGGAGAGGGGAGGTAATTAGCGGAATTCCCCCTGCCAGGAAACACCTGTGACACCAGGCAGCTTCGTCGAGGGCGGCCCCAAACCTCTCCCACTCACTCGTACGTTATCCGGAATTCTGAGTTTGGGTAGGTTCCCTCTTCTGTCTGCAGCGCCTGGGATCTCATAGGATCCCTCCGCATGTCTTCCCAGATTGTCTCCTACAGCAAGCTGCCAGGGAAACGGGGGTTGGGCTGGAAATGAAGGTAGCATCTGCTGCCTCCTCCTGGAATGGGGAGGTAATTAGCGGACTTCCCCCTGCCAGGCAACACCAGTGACACCATGCATATGCGTGGAGGTCAGCCCCAAACCTCCCCCACACACTCGGCCGTGTTCCGGGATTCTGAGAGTGGGGATGTTCCGTCTTCTGTCTGCAGCGCCTGGGATCACGTAGGAACCAACCGCGTGATTTCAACGAGTGTTTAACACTGCGGGCTGCAGGGGAAATGCGGGCGTTAGGCTGGAAATGCAGGTAGCATCTAGTGCCTCCCCCTGGACAGGGGAGGTAATTAGCGGAATTTCCCCTGCCAGACAACACCTGTGACAACAGGCAGCTGCGTGGAGGGCGGCCCCAAACCTCCCCCACACACATGGCCGTGTTCCAGAATTCTGAGTTTGGGGAGGTTCCGTCTTCTGTCTGTAGCGACTTGGATCTCCTAGGAGCCCTCCGATTGTCTTCCCCGAGTATCTACTTGTGCGTGCTGTCGGGGAAATGCGGGGGTTAGGCTGGAAATGCAGGTAGCATCTAGTGACTTCCCCTGGACAGGGGAGGTAATTAGCGTAATTCCCCCTGCCATGCAACACCTGTGACACCAGACAGTTTCGTGGAGGGCGGCCCCAAACCTCTCCCACACACTCGTACGTGATCCGGAAATCTGAGTGTGGGGAAGTTCCGTATTCCGACTGCAGTGCTGGGGATCACCTAGGAGCCATCCTCGTGTCTTCCTCTACTGTCTCATATTGCGGGTTGCAAGGGAAATGAGGGGGTTGGGCTGGAAATGCAGGTAGCAAGTAGTGCCTCCCCCTGGACAGGGGAGATATTTAGAGGAGTTCCCCCTGAGATGCAACACCTATGAAAGCTGGCAGCTGCATGGAGGGCGGCCCCATACCTCCCCCACACACTCGGGCGTGTTCCGGATTTCTGAGTGTGGGGAGGTTCCGTATTCAGTCTACAGTGCCTGGGATCTCCTAGGAGCCCTTCACGTTTCTTCCTCGAGTGTCTCCTAGTGCGGGCTTCCGGGGAAAGGCGGGGTTTCGGCAGTAAATGCAGGTAGCATCTAGTATCTCCCCCTGGACAGGTGAGGTAATTAGCGGACTTCGCCCTGACAGGCAACACCTGTGACACCTGGCAGATGCGTGGAGGTCGCCCCTAAACCTCACCCACTCACTCGTACGTGATCCGGAATTCTGAGATTGGGGAGTTTCCGTCTTCTCTCTGCAGCGCCAGTGATCACGTGGGAAACAACCACATGTTTTCAACGAGTGTCTAATACTGCGAGCTGCCAGGGAAATGCGGGGGTTAGGCTGGAAATGCAGGTAGCATCTAGTGTCTCCCCCTGGACAGGGGAGGAAATGAGCGGACTTCCCCCTGCCAGGCAACAACTGTGAAACCTGACAGCTGCGTGGTGGGCGGCCCCCAACCTCCCCCACTCACTCGTACTTGATCCGGAATTCTGAGTGTGGGTATGTTCCCTCTTCTGTCTGCAGCTCCTCGGATCTGATAGGAGCCATCCGCTTGACTTCCTCGAGTGTCTCCTAGTGCGGGATGCCGGGGAAAGGCGGGGGTTGGGCTGGAAATGCAGCTAGCATCTAGTGCCTCCACTTGGACACGGGAGGAAATTAGCGGAATTCCCCCTGCAAGGCAACACCTGTGGCACATGACAGCTGCGTGGAAAGTGGCCCCCAACCTCCCCCCACACACTCGGCCGTATTCCGGGATTCTGAGTGTGGGGATGTTCTGTCTTTTGTCTGCAGCGCCTGGTATCTCCTAGGAGCCCTCCAATTGTCTTCCCCGATTGTCTACTATGGCGAGCTGCCGGGGAATGCGGGGGTTGGGCAGGAAATGCAGGTAGCATCTAGTGCCTCCCCCTGGAATGGGGAGGTAATTAGCGGACTTCCCCCTGCCAGGCAACACCTGTGACACCAGGCAGCTGCGTGGTGGGCGGCCCCTAACCTCCCCCACTCACTCGTACGTGATCCGGAATTGTGAGTGTGGGGAGGTTCCGTCTTCTGTCTGTAGCGCCTGGGATCTCCGAGGAGCCAACCACGTGTATTCCCCGAGTACTCATAGTGCGGGCTTCAGTGGAAAAGTGGGGGTTGTTTTGGAAATGCAGGTAGCATCTAGTGCCTAATCCAGTACAGGGGAGGTAATAAGCGGGCTTCCCGCTGCCAGGCAAAACTTGTGACACCATGCAGATGCGTGGAAAGTGGCCCCAAACCTCCCCCCACACTCGGCCGTGATCCGGAATTGTGAGTGTGGGGAGGTTCCGTCTTCTGTCTGCAGTGCCTGGGATCTCCTAGGAGCCCTCGGCGTGTCTTCCCCTAGTGTCTCTTAATACGGGATGCTGGGGAAAGGCGGTGGTTGGTCTGGAAAATCAGGTAGCTTCTAGTGCCTCCCCCTGGACAGGGGAGGTAATTAGCGGAATTCCCCCTGCCAGGAAACACCTGTGACACCAGGAAGCTGCGTGGAGGTCGTCCCCAAACTTTCCCCACAAACTCGGCCATGTTTCAGAATTCTGAGTGTGGGAAAGTTCCGTCATATGTCTGCAGCGCCTGGGATCTACTAGGAGCCATCCGCGTGTATTCCTCGAGTGTCTAATAGTGCGGGCTGCCGGGAAAAAAGGGGGTTAGGCTGGAAATGCTGGTAGCATCTAGTGCCTCCCCCTGGACAGGGGAGGAAATTAGCGGACTTCCTCCTGCCAGGCAACAACTGTGACACCAGGCAGCTGCGTCGAGGTCGGCCCCAAACCTCCCCAACTCCCTCGTACGTGATCCGGAATTCTCAGTGTGGGGAGGTTCCGTCTTCTGTCTGCAGCGCCTGTGATCTCCTAGGAGCCCTCCGAGTGTCTTCCCCGAGTGTCTCCTAGTGCGGGCTGCCGGGGAAATATGGGAGATTTCCTGGAAATTTAGGTAGCATCTAGTGCCTCCCCCTGGACAGGGGAGGTATTTAGCGGACTTCCCCCTGCCAGGCTACAGATGTGACATGAGGCAGGTGGGTGGAGGGCGGCCCCAAACATCCCCCACACAGTCGGCCATGTTCCGGAATTTTGAGTGTGGGGAGTTTCCGTCTTCTGTCTGCAGCGCCTGGGATCACGTAGGAACCAACCCCGTGTTTTCAACGAGTGTCTAATACTGCGGGCTGCCGGGGAAATGCGGTGGTTAGGCTGGAAATGCAGGTAGCATCTAGTGCCTCCACCTGGACAGGGGAGGTAAATAGCGGAATTCCCCCTGCCAGGAAACACCTGTGACACCAGGCAGCTGCGTCGTGGGCGGCCCCAAACCTCTCCCACTCACTCGTACATGATCCAGAATTCTGAGTTTGGGTAGGTTCCCTCTTCTGTCTTTAGCGCCTGGGATCTCCTAGGAGCACACCGCGTGTATTTCCCGAGTGTCTCCTAGTGCGGGCTGCCGGGTAAATGTGGGGTATTGCCTGGAAATGCAGGTAGCATCTAGTGCCTCCCCCTGGACAGGGGAGGTAATTAGCGGAATACCCCCTGCCGGGCAACACAGGTGACAACAGGCAGCTGCGTGGAGAGCGGCCCCAAACCTCCCCCACACACTCGGCCGTGTTCCGGGATTCTGAGTGTGGGGAGGTTCCGTTTTCTATCTGCAGTGCCTGGGATCTCCGAGGAGCATTCGGCGTGTCTTCCCGTAGTGTCCCTTAGTGCGAGATGCCAGGGAAATGCGGGGGTTGGGCTGGAAATTCAGGTAGCTTCTAGTTCCTCCCCCTGGAGAGGGGAGGTAATTAGCGGAATTCCCCCTGCCAGGAAACACCTGTGACACCAGGCAGCTTCGTCGAGGGCGGCCCCAAACCTCTCCCACTCACTCGTACGTTATCCGGAATTCTGAGTTTGGGTAGGTTCCCTCTTCTGTCTGCAGCGCCTGGGATCTCATAGGATCCCTCCGCATGTCTTCCCAGATTGTCTCCTACAGCAAGCTGCCAGGGAAACGGGGGTTGGGCTGGAAATGAAGGTAGCATCTGCTGCCTCCTCCTGGAATGGGGAGGTAATTAGCGGACTTCCCCCTGCCAGGCAACACCAGTGACACCATGCATATGCGTGGAGGTCAGCCCCAAACCTCCCCCACACACTCGGCCGTGTTCCGGGATTCTGAGAGTGGGGATGTTCCGTCTTCTGTCTGCAGCGCCTGGGATCACGTAGGAACCAACCGCGTGATTTCAACGAGTGTTTAACACTGCGGGCTGCAGGGGAAATGCGGGCGTTAGGCTGGAAATGCAGGTAGCATCTAGTGCCTCCCCCTGGACAGGGGAGGTAATTAGCGGAATTTCCCCTGCCAGACAACACCTGTGACAACAGGCAGCTGCGTGGAGGGCGGCCCCAAACCTCCCCCACACACATGGCCGTGTTCCAGAATTCTGAGTTTGGGGAGGTTCCGTCTTCTGTCTGTAGCGACTGGGATCTCCTAGGAGCCCTCCGATTGTCTTCCCCGAGTATCTACTTGTGCGTGCTGTCGGGGAAATGCGGGGGTTAGGCTGGAAATGCAGGTAGCATCTAGTGACTTCCCCTGGACAGGGGAGGTAATTAGCGTAATTCCCCCTGCCATGCAACACCTGTGACACCAGACAGTTTCGTGGAGGGCGGCCCCAAACCTCTCCCACACACTCGTACGTGATCCGGAAATCTGAGTGTGGGGAAGTTCCGTATTCCGACTGCAGTGCTGGGGATCACCTAGGAGCCATCCTCGTGTCTTCCTCTACTGTCTCATATTGCGGGTTGCAAGGGAAATGAGGGGGTTGGGCTGGAAATGCAGGTAGCAAGTAGTGCCTCCCCCTGGACAGGGGAGATATTTAGAGGAGTTCCCCCTGAGATGCAACACCTATGAAAGCTGGCAGCTGCATGGAGGGCGGCCCCATACCTCCCCCACACACTCGGGCGTGTTCCGGATTTCTGAGTGTGGGGAGGTTCCGTATTCAGTCTACAGTGCCTGGGATCTCCTAGGAGCCCTTCACGTTTCTTCCTCGAGTGTCTCCTAGTGCGGGCTTCCGGGGAAAGGCGGGGTTTCGGCAGTAAATGCAGGTAGCATCTAGTATCTCCCCCTGGACAGGTGAGGTAATTAGCGGACTTCGCCCTGACAGGCAACACCTGTGACACCTGGCAGATGCGTGGAGGTCGCCCCTAAACCTCACCCACTCACTCGTACGTGATCCGGAATTCTGAGATTGGGGAGTTTCCGTCTTCTCTCTGCAGCGCCAGTGATCACGTGGGAAACAACCACATGTTTTCAACGAGTGTCTAATACTGCGAGCTGCCAGGGAAATGCGGGGGTTAGGCTGGAAATGCAGGTAGCATCTAGTGTCTCCCCCTGGACAGGGGAGGAAATGAGCGGACTTCCCCCTGCCAGGCAACAACTGTGAAACCTGACAGCTGCGTGGTGGGCGGCCCCCAACCTCCCCCACTCACTCGTACTTGATCCGGAATTCTGAGTGTGGGTATGTTCCCTCTTCTGTCTGCAGCTCCTCGGATCTGATAGGAGCCATCCGCTTGACTTCCTCGAGTGTCTCCTAGTGCGGGATGCCGGGGAAAGGCGGGGGTTGGGCTGGAAATGCAGCTAGCATCTAGTGCCTCCACTTGGACACGGGAGGAAATTAGCGGAATTCCCCCTGCAAGGCAACACCTGTGGCACATGACAGCTGCGTGGAAAGTGGCCCCCAACCTCCCCCACACACTCGGCCGTATTCCGGGATTCTGAGTGTGGGGATGTTCTGTCTTTTGTCTGCAGCGCCTGGTATCTCCTAGGAGCCCTCCAATTGTCTTCCCCGATTGTCTACTATGGCGAGCTGCCGGGGAATGCGGGGGTTGGGCAGGAAATGCAGGTAGCATCTAGTGCCTCCCCCTGGAATGGGGAGGTAATTAGCGGACTTCCCCCTGCCAGGCAACACCTGTGACACCAGGCAGCTGCGTGGTGGGCGGCCCCTAACCTCCCCCACTCACTCGTACGTGATCCGGAATTGTGAGTGTGGGGAGGTTCCGTCTTCTGTCTGTAGCGCCTGGGATCTCCGAGGAGCCAACCACGTGTATTCCCCGAGTACTCATAGTGCGGGCTTCAGTGGAAAAGTGGGGGTTGTTTTGGAAATGCAGGTAGCATCTAGTGCCTAATCCAGTACAGGGGAGGTAATAAGCGGGCTTCCCGCTGCCAGGCAAAACTTGTGACACCATGCAGATGCGTGGAAAGTGGCCCCAAACCTCCCCCCACACTCGGCCGTGATCCGGAATTGTGAGTGTGGGGAGGTTCCGTCTTCTGTCTGCAGTGCCTGGGATCTCCTAGGAGCCCTCGGCGTGTCTTCCCCTAGTGTCTCTTAATACGGGATGCTGGGGAAAGGCGGTGGTTGGTCTGGAAAATCAGGTAGCTTCTAGTGCCTCCCCCTGGACAGGGGAGGTAATTAGCGGAATTCCCCCTGCCAGGAAACACCTGTGACACCAGGAAGCTGCGTGGAGGTCGTCCCCAAACTTTCCCCACAAACTCGGCCATGTTTCAGAATTCTGAGTGTGGGAAAGTTCCGTCATATGTCTGCAGCGCCTGGGATCTACTAGGAGCCATCCGCGTGTATTCCTCGAGTGTCTAATAGTGCGGGCTGCCGGGAAAAAAGGGGGTTAGGCTGGAAATGCTGGTAGCATCTAGTGCCTCCCCCTGGACAGGGGAGGAAATTAGCGGACTTCCTCCTGCCAGGCAACAACTGTGACACCAGGCAGCTGCGTCGAGGTCGGCCCCAAACCTCCCCAACTCCCTCGTACGTGATCCGGAATTCTCAGTGTGGGGAGGTTCCGTCTTCTGTCTGCAGCGCCTGTGATCTCCTAGGAGCCCTCCGAGTGTCTTCCCCGAGTGTCTCCTAGTGCGGGCTGCCGGGGAAATATGGGAGATTTCCTGGAAATTTAGGTAGCATCTAGTGCCTCCCCCTGGACAGGGGAGGTATTTAGCGGACTTCCCCCTGCCAGGCTACAGATGTGACATGAGGCAGGTGGGTGGAGGGCGGCCCCAAACATCCCCCACACAGTCGGCCATGTTCCGGAATTTTGAGTGTGGGGAGTTTCCGTCTTCTGTCTGCAGCGCCTGGGATCACGTAGGAACCAACCCCGTGTTTTCAACGAGTGTCTAATACTGCGGGCTGCCGGGGAAATGCGGTGGTTAGGCTGGAAATGCAGGTAGCATCTAGTGCCTCCACCTGGACAGGGGAGGTAAATAGCGGAATTCCCCCTGCCAGGAAACACCTGTGACACCAGGCAGCTGCGTCGTGGGCGGCCCCAAACCTCTCCCACTCACTCGTACATGATCCAGAATTCTGAGTTTGGGTAGGTTCCCTCTTCTGTCTTTAGCGCCTGGGATCTCCTAGGAGCACACCGCGTGTATTTCCCGAGTGTCTCCTAGGGCGGGCTGCCGGGTAAATGTGGGGTATTGCCTGGAAATGAAGGTAGCATCTAGTGCCTCCCCCTGGACAGGGGAGGAAATTAGCGGAATACCCCCTGCCGGGCAACACAGGTGACAACAGGCAGCTGCGTGGAGAGCGGCCCCAAACCTCCCCCACACACTCGGCCGTGTTCCGGGATTCTGAGTGTGGGGAGGTTCCGTTTTCTATCTGCAGTGCCTGGGATCTCCGAGGAGCATTCGGCGTGTCTTCCCGTAGTGTCCCTTAGTGCGAGATGCCAGGGAAATGCGGGGGTTGGGCTGGAAATTCAGGTAGCTTCTAGTTCCTCCCCCTGGAGAGGGGAGGTAATTAGCGGAATTCCCCCTGCCAGGAAACACCTGTGACACCAGGCAGCTTCGTTGAGGGCGGCCCCAAACCTCTCCCACTCACTCGTACGTTATCCGGAATTCTGAGTTTGGGTAGGTTCCCTCTTCTGTCTGCAGCGCCTGGGATCTCATAGGATCCCTCCGCATGTCTTCCCAGATTGTCTCCTACAGCAAGCTGCCAGGGAAACGGGGGTTGGGCTGGAAATGAAGGTAGCATCTGCTGCCTCCTCCTGGAATGGGGAGGTAATTAGCGGACTTCCCCCTGCCAGGCAACACCAGTGACACCATGCATATGCGTGGAGGTCAGCCCCAAACTTCCCCCACACACTCGGCCGTGTTCCGGGATTCTGAGAGTGGGGATGTTCCGTCTTCTGTCTGCAGCGCCTGGGATCACGTAGGAACCAACCGCGTGATTTCAACGAGTGTTTAACACTGCGGGCTGCAGGGGAAATGCGGGCGTTAGGCTGGAAATGCAGGTAGCATCTAGTGCCTCCCCCTGGACAGGGGAGGTAATTAGCGGACTTCCCCCTGCCAGGCAACACCTGTGACATCAGGCAGCTGCGTGGTGGGCGGCCCCCAACCTCCCCCACTCACTCGTACGTGATCCGGAATTCTGAGTGTGGGTATGTTCCCTCTTCTGTCTGCAGCGCCTGGGATCTCATAGGATCCCTCCGCATGTCTTCCCAGATTGTCTCCTACAGCAAGCTGCCAGGGAAACGGGGGTTGGGCTGGAAATGAAGGTAGCATCTGCTGCCTCCTCCTGGAATGGGGAGGTAATTAGCGGAATTCCCCCTGCAAGGCAACACCTGTGACACATGACAGCTGCGTGGAAAGTGGCCCCAAACCTCCCCCACACATTCGGCCGTGATCCGGAATTGTGAGTGTGGGGAGGTTCCGTCTTCTGTCTGTAGCGCCTGGGATCTCCTAGGAGTCCACCACGTGTATTCCCCGAGTAGTCTTAGTGCGGGCTTCAATGGAAAAGTGGGGGTTGTTTTGGAAATGCAGGTAGCATCTAGTGCCTCCTCCAGTACAGGGGAGGTAATAAGCGGACTTCCCCCTGCCAGGCAAAACCTGTGACACCATGCAGATGCGTGGAAGGCGGCCCCAAACCTCCCCCACACACTCGGCCGTATTCCAGGATTCTGAGTGTGGGGATGATCTGTCTTCTGTCTGCAGCTCCTGGGATCTCCTTTGAGCCCTCCACTTTTCTTCCCCGATTGTCTACTAAGGCGAGCTGCCGGGGATTGCGGGGGTTGGGCAGGAAATGCAGGTAGCATCTATTGCCTCCCCCTGGAATGGGGTGGTATTTAGCGGACTTCCCCCTGCCAGGCAACACATGTGACACCAGGCAGCTGCGTGGTGGGCGGCCCCAAACCTGCCCCACACAATCGGACGTGTTCCGGGATTCTGAGTGAGGGGAGGTTCCGTTTTCTGTCTGCAGTGCCTGGGATCTCCTAGGAGCCCTCGGCGTGTCTTCCCCTAGTGTTTCTTAGTGCGGGATGCCGGGGAAAGTCGGGGGATGGGCTGGAAATTCAGGTAGCTTTAAGTGCCTCCCCCTGGACAGGGGAGGTAATTAGCGGAATTCCCCCTGCAAAGAAACACCTGTGACATAAGGCAGCTGCGTGGAGGTTGGCCCCAAACTTTCCCCAAAATCTCGGCCGTGTTTCAGAATTATGAGCGTGGGTAGGATCCCTCTTTTGTCTGCAGCGCCTGGGATCTCCTAGGAGCCGTCCGCGTGAATTCCTCGAGTGTTTCCTAGTGCGGGCTGCCGGGGAAAGCCGGGGGTTGGGCTGGAAATGCAGGTAGCATCTAGTGCCTCCACCTGGACAGGGGAGATAATTAGCGGAATTCCCCTTGCCAGGCAACACCTGTGACACCAGGCAGCTGCGTGGTGTGTGGCCCCAAACCTCCCTCACACACTCGGATGTGTTCTGGGATTTTGAGTGTGGCGATGTTCCGTTTTCTGTCTGCAGTGCCTGGGATCTCCTAGGAGCCCTCGGCGTGTCTTCCCCTAGTGTCTCTTAATGCGGGATGCCGGGGAAAGGCGGTGGTTGGTCTGGAAAATCAGGTAGCTTCTAGAGCCTCCCCCTGGACAGGGGAGGTAATTAGCGGAATTCCCCCTGCCAGGAAACACCTGTGACACCAGGCAGCTGCGTCGTGGGCGGCCCCAAACCTCTCCCACTCACTCGTACGTGATCCGGAATTCTGAGTGTGGGTAGGTTCCCTCTTCTCTCTGCAGCGCCTGGGATCTCCTAGGAGCACACCGCGTGTATTTCCCGAGTGTCTCCTAGTGCGGGCTGCAGGGGAAATGCGGGGGTTAGGCTGGAAATGCAGGTAGCATCTAGTGCTTCCCCCTGGACAGGGGAGGTAATTAGCGGACTTCCCCTTGGCAGGCAACACCTGTGACATCAGGCAGCTGCGTGGTGGGCGGCCCACAACTTCCCCCACTCACTCGTACGTGATCCGGAATTCTGAGTGTGGGTAAGTTCCCTCTTCTGTCTGCAGCGCCTCGGATCTGATAGGAGCCATCCGCTTCACTTCCTCGAGTGTCTCCTAGTGCGGGATGCCGGGGAAAGGCGGGGGTTGAGCTGGAAATGCAGGTAGCATCTAGTGCCTCCACTTGGACAGGGAAGGAAATTAGCGGAATTCCCCCTGCAAGGCAACACCTGTGACACATGACAGCTGCGTGGAAAGTGGCCCCAAACCTCCCCCACACACTCGGCCGTGATCCGGAATTGTGAGTGTGGGGAGGTTCCGTCTTCTGTCTGTAGTGCCTGGG
Organism: Camelus ferus; assembly: GCF_009834535.1. Classification (NCBI taxonomy): domain Eukaryota; kingdom Metazoa; phylum Chordata; class Mammalia; order Artiodactyla; family Camelidae; genus Camelus; species Camelus ferus. Next base: position 8,987,870 of record NC_045731.1, on the reverse strand, counting down.
ATCTCCTAGGAGCCCACCACGTATATTCCCCGAGTACTCTTAGTACGGGCTTCAATGGAAAAGTGGGGTTTGTTTTGGAAATGCAGGTAGCATCTAGTGCCTCCTCCAGTACAGGGGAGGTAATAAGCGGACTTCCCCCTGCCAGGCAAAACCTGTGACACCATGCAGATGCGTGGAGGGCGGCCCCAAACCTCCCCCACACACTCGGCCGTATTCAGGGTTTCTGAGTGTGGGGATGTTCTGTCTTCTGTCTGCAGCGCCTGGGATCTCCTAGGAGCCCTCGGCGTGTCTTCCCCTAGTGTCTCTTAATGCGGGATGCCGGGGAAAGGCGGTTGTTGGTCTGGAAAATCAGGTAGCTTCTAGTGCCTCCCCCTGGAATGGGGAGGTAATTAGCAGACTTCCCCCTGCCAGGCAACACCTGTGACACCAGGCAGCTGCGTGGTGGGCGCCCCAAACCTCCCCCACACAATCGACCGTGTTTCAATATTCTGAGTGTGTGGAGGTTCCGTCGTCTGTCTGCAGCGCCTGGGATCTCCTAGGAGCCCTCCACGTGTATTCCTCGAGTGTCTAGTAGTGCGGGCTGCCGGGGAAATGCAGGGGTTAGGCTGGAAATGCAGGTAGCATCCAGTGCCTCCCCCTGGACAGGGGAGGTAATTAGCGGACGTCCCCCTGCCAGGCAACACCTTTGAACCAGGCATCTGCGTGGAGGTCGGCCGAAAACCTCCACCACACACTCATACGTGATCCGGAATTCTGAGTGTGGGGAGTTTCCGTCTTCTGTCTGCAGCGCCTGGGATCACGTAGGAACCAACCGCGTGTTTTCAACGAGTGTATAATACTGCGGGCTGCCGGGGAAATGCGGGAGTTAAGCTGGAAATGCAGGCAGCATCTAGTGCCTCCCCCTGGACAGGGGAGGTATTTAGTGGACTTCCCCCTGCCAGGCAAAACCTGTGACACCATGCAGATGCGTGGAGCGCGGCCCCAAACCTCCCCCACACACTCGGCCGTGTTCCGGGATTCTGAGTGTGGGGATGTTTTGTCTTTTGTCTGCATCGCCTGGGATCCCATAGGAGCCCTCCACTTGTCTTCCCCGATTGTCTCCTACGGAGAGCTGCCAGGGAATGCGGGGGTTGGGCAGGAAATGCAGGTAGCATCTAGTGCCTCCCCCTGGAATGGGGAAGTAATTAGCTGACTTCCCCCTGCAAGGCAACACCTGTGACAACAGGCAGCTGCGTGGTGGGCGGCCCCAAACCTCCCCCACACAATCGGACGTGTTCTGGGATTCTGAGTGTGGGGAGGTTCCGATTTCTGTCTGCAGTGCCTGGGATCTCCTTGGAGCCCACGTCGGGTCTTCCCCTAGTGTCTCTTAGTGCGGGATGCCTGGGAAATTCGGGGGTTGGGCTGGAAATTCAGGTAGCTTCTAGTGCCTCCCCCTGGACAGGGGAGGTAATTAGTGGAATTCCCCCTGCTAGGAAACACCTGTGACACCAGGCAGCTGCGTGGAGATTGGCCCCAAAATTTCCCCACAAACTCGGCCGTGTTTCGCTATTCTGAGTGTGTGGAGGTTCCGTCTTCTGTCTGCAGCACCTGGGATCCCTAGGAGCCCTCCACGTGTATTCCTCGAGTGTCTACTAGCGCGGGCTGCCGGGGAAAAGCGGGGGTTAGGCTGGAAATGCAGGTAGCATCTAGTGCCTCCCCCTGGACATGGGAGGTAATTAGCGGACTTCCCCCTGCCAGGCAACAACTGAGACACCAGGCAGCTGCGTGGAGAGCGGCCCCAAACCTCCCCCTCTCACTCGTATGTGATTCCGAATTCTGAGTGTTGGTAGGTTCCCTCTTCTGTCTGCAGCGCCTCGGATCTCCTAAGAGCCCTCCGCTTGACTTCCTCGAGTGTCTCCTACTGCGGGATGCTGGGGAAATGCAGGTAGCATCTAGTGCCTTCCCCTGGACAGGGGAGGTAATTAGCGGACTTCCCCCTGCAGGCAACAACTGTGACACCAGGCAGCTGCGTGGAGGGCGGCCCCAAACCTCCCCCACACACTCGTACTTGATCCGGAATTCTGAGTGTGGGGAGTTTCCGTCTTCTGTCTGCAGCGCCTGGGATCTCCTAGGAGCCCTCCGCGTGTCTTGACCTAGTGTCTCTTAGTGCGGGCTGCAGGGGAAATTCGGGGGATCGGCTGGTAATGCATGTAGCATCTTGTGCCTCCCCCTGGACAGGGGAGATAATTAGAGGAGTTCCCCCCTGAGATGCAACACCTATGAAACCTGGCAGCTTCATGGAGGGTGGCCCCATACCTCCCCCTCACACTCGGGCGTGTTCCGGATTTCTGAGTGTGGGGAGGTTCCTTATTCAGTCTACAGTGCCTGGGATCTCCTAGGAGCCCTTCACGTTTCTTCCTCGAGTGTCTCCTACTGCGGGCTTCCGGGGAATGGAGGGTTTTCGGCTGTAAATGCAGGTAGCATCTAGTATCTCCATCTGGACATGGGAGGAAATTAGCGGAATTCCCCCTGCCAGGCAACAACTGTGACACCAGGCAGCTGCGTGGTGTGTGGCCCCAAACTTCCCTCAGACACTCGGCTGTGTTCTGGGATTTTGAGTGTGGCGAGGTTCCGTTTTCTGTCTGCAGTGCCTGGGATCTCCTAGGAGCCCTCGGCGTGTCTTCCCCTAGTGTCTCTTAATGCGGGATGCCTGGGAAAGGCGGTGGTTGGTCTGGAAAATCAGGTAGCTTCTAGTGCCTCCCCCTGGAATGGGGAGGTAATTAGCAGACTTCCCCCTGCCAGGCAACACCTGTGACACCAGGCAGCTGCGTGGTGGGCGCCCCAAACCTCCCCCACACAATCGGCCGTGTTTCGCTATTCTGAGTGTGTGGAGGTTCCGTCTTCTGTCTGCAGCGCCTGGGATCTCCTAGGAGCCCTCCACGTGTATTCCTCGAGTGTCTAGTAGTGCGGGCTGCCGGGGAAATGCAGGGGTTAGGCTGGAAATGCAGGTAGCATCTAGTGCCTCCCCCTGGACATGGGAGGTAATTAGCGGACTTCCCCCTGCCAGGCAACAACTGTGACACCAGGCAGCTGCGTGGAGGGCGGCCCCAAACCTCCCCCACACAATCGGCCGTGTTTCGCTATTCTGAGTTTGGGGAGGTTCCGTCTTCTGTCTGCAGCGCCTGGGATCTCCTAGGAGCCCTCCACGTGTATTCCTCGAGTGTCTAGTAGTGCGGGCTGCCGCGGAAATGCAGGGGTTAGGCTGGAAATGCAGGTAGCATCTAGTGCCTCCCCCTGGACATGGGAGGTAATTAGCGTAATTCCCCCTGCCATGCAACACCTGTGACACCAGACAGTTTCCTGGAGGGCGGCCCCAAACCTCCCCCACACACTCGTACGTGATCCGGAAATCTGAGTGTGGGGAAGTTCCGTCTTCTGACTGCAGTGCTGGGGATCACCTAGGAGCCATCCTCGTGTCTTCCCCTAGTGTCTCATATTGCGGGCTGCAAGGGAAATGAGGGGGTTGGGCTGGAAATGCAGGTAGCATCTAGTGCCTCCCCCTGGACAGGGGAGATATTTAGAGGAGTTCCCCCTGAGATGCAACACCTATGAAACCTGGCAGCTGCATGGAGGGCGGCCCCATACCTCCCACTCACACTCGGGCGTGTTCCGGATTTCTGAGTTTGGGGAGGTTCCGTATTCAGTCTACAGTGCCTGGGATCTCCTACGAGCCCTTCACGTTTCTTCCTCGAGTGTCTCCTAGTGCGGGCTTCCGGGGAATGGCGGGGTTTCGGCAGTAAATGCAGGTAGCATCTAGTATCTCCCCCTGGACAGGTGAGGTAATTAGCGGACTTCGCCCTAACAGGCAACACCTGTGACACCTGGCAGATGCGTGGAGATCGCCCCTAAACCTCACCCACTCACTCGTACGTGATCCGGAATTCTGAGAGTGGGGAGTTTCCGTCTTCTGTCTGCAGCGCCTGGGATCACGTAGGAACCAACCACGTGTTTTCAACGAGTGTCTAATACTGCGGGCTGCCGGGGAAATGCGGGGGTTAGGCTGGAAACGCAGGTAGCATCTAGTGTCTCCCCCTGGACAGGGGAGGTAATTAGCGGAATTCCCCCTGCCAGGCAACAACTGTGACACCTGACAGCTGCGTGGAAAGTGGCCCCAAACCTACCCCACACACACGGCCGTGATCCGGAATTGTGAGTTTCGGGAGGTTCCGGCTTTGGTCTGCAGCGCCTGGGATCTCCTAGGACCCATCCACGTGTATTCCCCGAGTGTCTCCTATTGCGGGCTTCAATGGAATGTCGGGGGTTGTTTTGGAAATGCAGGTAGCATCTAGTGCCTCCTCCTGGACAGGGGAGGAAATAAGCGGACTTCCCCCTGACAGGAAAAACCTGTGACACCAGTCAGCTGCGTGGAGGGTGTCCCCAAATCTCCCCCACACACTCGGCCGTGTTCCGGGATTCTGAGTTTGGGGAGGTTCCATTTTCTATCTGCAGTGCCTGGGATAACCGAGGAGCATTCGGCGAGTCTTCCCGTAGTGTCCCTTAGTGCGAGATGCCAGGGAAATGCGGGGGTTGGGCTGGAAATTCAGGTAGCTTCTAGTTCCTCCCCCTGGAGAGGGGAGGTAATTAGCGGAATTCCCCCTGCCAGGAAACACCTGTGACACCAGGCAGCTTCGTCGAGGGCGGCCCCAAACCTCTCCCACTCACTCTTACGTTATCCGGAATTCTGAGTTTGGGTAGTTTCCCTCTTCTGTCTGCAGCGCCTGGGATCTCCTAGGATCCCTCCGCATGTCTTCCCCGATTGTCTCCTACAGCAAGCTGCCAGGGAAACGGGGGTTGGGCTGGAAATGCAGGTAGCATCTGCTGCGTCCTTCTGGATTGGGGAGGTAATTAGCGGACTTCCCCCTGCCAGGCAACACCAGTGACACCATGCATATGTGTGGAGGTCAGCCCCAAACCTCCCCCACACACTCGGCCGTGTTCCGGGATTCTGAGATTGGGGATGTTCCGTCTTCTGTCTGCAGCGCCTGGGATCACGTAGGAACCAACCGCGTGTTTTCAACGAGTGTCTAACACTGCGGGCTGCAGGGGAAATGCGGGGGTTAGGCTGGAAATGCAGGTAGCATCTAGTGCCTCCCCCTGGACAGGGGAGTTAATTAGCGGACTTCCCCCTGCCAGGCAACACCTGTGACATCAGGCAGCTGCGTGGAGGGCGGCCCTCAACCTCCCCCACTCACTCGTACTTGATCCGGAATTCTGAGTGTGGGTAGGTTCCCTCTTCGATCTGCAGCGCCTCTTATCTCCTAGGAGCCTTCCGCTTGACTTCATCGAGTGTCTCCTAGTGCGGGATGCCGGGGAAAGGCGGGGGTTGGGCTGGAAATGCAGGTAGCATCTAGTGCCTCCACTTGGACAGGAGAAAATTAGCGGAATTCCCCCTGCAAGGCAACACCTGTGACACCAGGCAGCTACGTGGAGTGCGGCCTCAAACATCCCCCACTCACTAGGGCGTGTTCCGGAATTCTGAGTGTGGGGAGGTTCCGTCTTCTGTCTGCAGTGCCTGTTATCACCTAGGAGCCCTCCGCGTGTCTTCCCCTATTGTCTCTTTGTGCGGGATGCCAGGGAAAGGCGGGGGTTGGGCTGGAAATGCAGGTAGCATCTAGTGACTCCCCCTGGACAGGGGAGTTAATTAGCGGACTTCCCCCTACCAGGCAACACCTGTGACACCAAGCAGCTGCGTGGAGTTTGGCCCTAAACCTCCCCGACATACTCGACCGTGTTCCGGAATTCTGTATGTGGGGATGTTCCGTCTTCTGTCTGCAGCTCCTGTTAACTCCTGGAGCCCTCCGCCTCTCTTCCCCGAGTGTCCCCTTGTATGGGCTGACGGCGAAATGCCGGGGTTGTGCTGGAAATTCAGGTAGCATCTAGTGCCTCCCCCTGGAAAGGGGAGGTAAATAGCGGACTTCCCCCTGCCAGGCAACACCTCTGACACCAGGCAGCTTCGTAGAGGACAGCCCCAAACCTCCCCCACACACTCGGCCGTGATCCGATATTCTGAGTCTGGGGAGGTTCCGTCTTATGTCTGCAGCGCCTGGGATCTCCTAGCAGCCTTCCGCGTGTCTTCAACTAGTGTCTAATTGTGCGGGATGCCGGGGAAAGGCGGGGGTTGGGTTGGAAAAGCAGGTAGCATCTAGTGCATGACCCGGACAGGGGAGGAAATTAGCGGACTTCCCCCTGCCAGGCAACACCTGTGACACCTGGCAACTGAATGGAAGTCTGCCCCAAACATCCCTCACACGCTCGGCCGTGTTCCGGAATTCTGAGAGTGGGGAGTATGCGTCTTCAGCCTGCAGCGCCTGGTATCTACTAGCAGCCTTCCGCGTGTCTTCAACTAGTGTCTAATTGTGCGGGATGCCGGGGAAAGGCGGGGGTTGGGTTGGAAAAGCAGGTAGCATCTAGTGCATGCCCCCGGACAGGGGAGGAAATTAGCGGACTTCCCCTTGCCAGGCAACACCTGTGACACCAGGCAGCTGCGTGGAGGTCAGCCCCAAACCTCCCCCACACTCTCGGTCGTGTTCCGGAATTCTGAGTGTGGGGAGGTTCTTTCGTCTGTTTGCAGCGCCTGGGATCTCCTAGGAGCCCTCCACGTGTCTTCCCCGACTGTCTCCGCGTGCGCGCTTCCAGGGAAATGCGGGGATGTGCTGGACATGCAGGTAGCATGTAGTGCCTCCCCCTTGACAGGGGAGGTAATTTGCGGATTCCCCCTGCCAGGCAACACCTGTGACACCTGGCAACTGCATGGAAGTCTGCCCCAAACATCCCTCACACACTCGGCCGTGTTCCGGAATTCTGAGAGTTGGGAGTATGCGTCTTCAGCCTGCAGCGCCTTGGATCTCCTAGGAGAACTCCGCGTGTCTTCCCCGAGTGTCTCATATTGAGGGCTTACGGCGAAAGGCAGGGGTAGGCCTGAAAATGCAGTTAGCATCTAGTGCCTCCCCCTGGACAGGGGATGTAATTAGCTGACTTCCCCCTGCCAGGCAACACCTGTGACACCAGGCAGCTACGTGGAGTTCGGACCCATACCTCCCCCACACACTCGGTCGTATTCCGGAATTCTGAGTGTGGGGAGGTTCCTTCGTCTGTTTGCAGCGCCTGGGATCTCCTAGGAGCCCTCCACGTGTCTTCCCCGAGTGTCTCCGAGTGCGGGCTTCAATGGAAAGCGGGGCATGGGTTGGGAATTCAGGTAGCATCTAGTGCATCCTCCTGGACAAGGGAGGTAATTAGCGGAATTCCCCCTGCCTTGCAACACCTGTGACACCAGGCAGCTGCGTGGGGGTCTGCCCCAAACCTCCCCCACACACTCGGCCGTGTTCCAGAATTCTGAGTGTTTGAAGGATCCGTCTTCTGTCTGCAGTGTCTGGGATCTCCTAGGAGCCATCCACGTGTATTCCCCGAGTGTATCATAGTGCGAGCTGCCGGGGAAGTGCGGGAGTTGTGCTGGAAATGCAGGAAGAATCTAGTGATTCCCCTTGGACAGAGGATATATTTAGCGGAATTCTACCTGCCAGGCAACAGCTGTGACACCTGGCAGCTGCGTGAAGGGAGGTCCCATACCTCCCCCACACACTGGGCCGTGTTCCGGAATTCTGACTGTGGGGAGGTTTCGTCTTCTGTCTGCAGCGCCTGAGAACTCCTAGGAGCCGTCCGCGTTTCTTTCCTGAGTGTCTCCTAGTGCGGGCTGCCGGGGAAATGCGGGGGTTTGCCTGGAAATGCAGGTAGCATCTAGTGCCTCCCCCTGGACATGGGAGGTAATTAGCTGAATTCTCCCTGCCAGGCAACACCTGTGACACCAGGCAGCTGCGTGGATTGCGGCCCCAAACCTCCCCCACACACTCAGCCATGATCCGGAATTCTGAGACTGGGGAGGTTCCGTCTTCTGTCTGCAGCGCCTGGGATCTACTAGGAGCCCTTCGCGTGTATTCCCCGAGTGTCTCATATTGCGTGCTTACGGCGAAAGGCAGGGGTAGGCCTGGAAATGCAGGTACCATCTAGTGCCTCTCCCTGGACAGGGGAGGTAGTTAGCGGACTTCCCCCTGCCAGGCAACACCTGTGACACCAGGCAGCTGCGTGGAGTGCGGCCCGAATCCTCCCCCACACACTCGGCCATTATCCAGATTTCTGAGTGTGGGGAGGTTACGTCATCTGTCTGCAGCGCCTATGATCCCCTAGGAGCCCTCCGCGTGTCTTTCCCTAGTATCTCTTAGTGCGGGATGCCGGGGAAACGCGGGGGTTTGGCTGGAAATGCAGGTAGTATCTAGTGCCTCCCCCTGGACTGGGGAGGTTATTAGCGTACTTCCCCCTTTCATGCAACACCTGTGACCACTGGCAGCTGCGTGGAGGTTGGCCCCAAACTTCCCCACACTATCGGATATATTCCGGAATTCTGAGTGTGGGGAGGTTCCGTCTTCAGTCTGCAGCGCCTGGGATCTTCTAGGAGCCCGCCGCGTGTCTTCCCCTAGTGTCTCTTAGTGCGGGATGCCGGGGAAATGCGGGGGTTGGGCTGGAAATGCAGGTAGCATCAAGTGCCTCCCCCTGGACAGGGGAGGTAATTAGCGGAATTCACCCTGCCAGGCAACACCTGTGAGACCAGGCAGCTTCGTGGAGGGTGGCCGTAAACCTCCCCGACATCCTCGGCCGTGTTCCGGAATTCTGAGTGTGGTGATGTTCCGTCTTCTGTCTGCAGTGCCTGGGAACTCCTGGGACCCTCCGACTCTCTTCCCCGAGTTTATCCTAGTGCGGGCTGCCAGGGAAAGTCCCGGTTTGTGCTGGAAATTCAGGTAGCATCTAGTGCCTCCCCCCGACAGGGGAGATAATTAGAGGAATTCCCCCTGCCATGAAACACCTGTGACACCAGGCAGCTACGTGGAGTGCGGCCTCAAACATCCCCCACTCACTAGGCCGTGTTCCGGAATTCTGAGTGTGGGGAGGTTCCGTCTTCTGTCTGCAGCACCTGGGATCTACTAGGAGCCCTCCGCGTGTCTTCCCCGAGTGTTTCCTAGTGCGGGCTTTCGGGGAAAAGTGGGGGTTTGTCTGGAAATTCAGGTAGCACCTAGTGCCTCCAGCTGAACAGGGGACGTAATTACTGGACTTCCCCCCTGCCAAGCAACACCTATAACACCAGGCAGCTTCGTGGAGGGCGGCCCCAAACCTCCCCCACACACTCGGCCGTGTTCTGGTATTATGAGTGTGGGGAGGTTCCGTCTTCTGTCTGCAGCGCCTGTTATCACCTAGGAGCCCTCCGCGTGTCTTCCCCTATTTTCTCTTTGTGCGGGATGCCAGGGAAAGGCGGGGGTTGGGCTGGAAATGCAGGTAGCATCTAGTGACTCCCCCTTGACAGGGGAGTTAATTAGCGGACTTCCCCCTACCAGGCAACACCTGTGACACCAAGCAGCTGCGTGGAGTTTGGCCCTAAACCTCCCCGACATACTCGACCGTGTTCCGGAATTCTGTATGTGGGGATGTTCCGTCTTCTGTCTGCAGCTCCTGTTAACTCCTGGAGCCCTCCGCCTCTCTTCCCCGAGTGTCCCCTTGTATGGGCTGACGGCGAAATGCCGGGGTTGTGCTGGAAATTCAGGTAGCATCTAGTGCCTCCCCCTGGAAAGGGGAGGTAATTAGCGGACTTCCCCCTGCCAGGCAACACCTCTGACACCAGGCAGCTTCGTAGAGGACAGCCCCAAACCTCCCCCACACACTCGGCCGTGATCCGGAATTCTGAGTCTGGGGAGGTTCCGTCTTATGTCTGCAGCGCCTGGGATCTCCTAGCAGCCTTCCACGTGTCTTCAACTAGTGTCTAATTGTGCGGGATGCCGGGGAAAGGCGGGGGTTGGTTTGGAATAGCAGGTAGCATCTAGTGCATGCCCCCGGACAGGGGAGGAAATTAGCGGACTTCCCCCTGCCAGGCAAAACCTGTGACACCTGGCAACTGAATGGAAGTCTGCCCCAAACATCCCTCACACGCTCGGCCTTGTTCCGGAATTCTGAGAGTGGGGAGTATGCGTCTTCAGCCTGCAGCGCCTGGGATCTCGTAGGAGAACTCCGCGTGTCTTCCCCGAGTGTCTCATATTGAGGGCTTACGTCGAAAAGCAGGGGAAGGCCTGGAAATGCAGTTAGCATCTAGTGCCTCCCCCTGGACAGGGGATGTAATTAGCTGACTTCCCCCTGCCAGGCAACACCTGTGACACCAGGCAGCTGCGTGGAGGTCGGCCCAAAACCTCCCCCACACACACGGTCGTGTTCCGGAATTCTGAGTGTGGGGAGGTTCCTTCGTCTGTTTGCAGCGCCTTGGATCTCCTAGGAGCCCTCCACGTGTCTTCCCCGAGTGTCTCCAAGTGCGGGCTTCCAGGGAAATGCGGGGATGGGCTGGACATTCAGGTAGAATGTAGTGCCTCTCCCTTGACAGGGCAGGTAATTTGCGGATTCCCCCTGCCAGGCAACACCTGTGACACCTGGCAACTGCATGGAAGTCTGCCCCAAACATCCCTCACACACTCGGCCTTGTTCCGGTATTCTGACAGTGCGGAGGTTGCGTCTTTTGTCGGCAGCGCCTGAGATCCCTTACGAACTGTCCGCCTGTCTTCCCCGAGTGTATCCTAGTGCGGGCTGCCAGGGTAATGCGGGGGTTGGGCTGGAAATGCAGGTAGAATCTAGTGACTCCCACTGGACAGGGGAGGTAATTAGCGGAATTCCCCCTTTCAGGCAACACCTGTGACCCCTGGCAGCTGCGTGGAGGTTGGCCCAAACTTCCCCACACTATCGGATGTGTTCCGGAATTCTGAGTGTGGGGAGGATCCGTCTTCAGTCTGCAGCGCCTGGGATCTTCTAGGAGCCCGCCGCGTGTCTTCCCCTAGTGTCTCTTAGTGCGGGATTCCTGGGAAATGCGGGGGTTGGGCTGGAAATGCAGGTAGCATCAAGTGCCTCCCCCTGGACAGGGGAGGTAATTAGCGGAATTCACCCTGCCAGGCAACACCTGTGAGACCAGGCAGCTTCGTGGAGGGTGGCCGTAAACCTCCCCGACATCCTCGGCCGTGTTCCGGAATTCTGAGTGTGGGGATGTTCCATCTTTTGTCTGCAGTGCCTGGGAACTCCTGGGACCCTCCGACTCTCTTCCCCGAGTTTATCCTAGTGCGGGCTGCCAGGGAAAGTCCCGGTTTGTGCTGGAAATTCAGGTAGCATCTAGTGCCTCCCCCTGGACATGGGAGGTAATTAGCTGACTTTCCCCTGCCATGCATCACCTGTGACACCAGGCAGCTGAGTGGTGGGCGGTCCCAATCCTCCCCCACACTCTCGGCCCTGTTCCGGAATTCTGAGTGTGGGGATGTACCGTCTTCTGTCTGCAGGTCCTGTTAACTCCTGGAGCCATCCGCCTCTCTTCCCCGAGTGTCCCCCTTTTATGGGCTGACGGCGTAATGCCGGGGTTGTGCTGGAAATTCAGGTAGCATCTAGTGCCTCCCCCTGGAAAGGGGAAATAGTTAGCGGACTTCCCCCTGCCAGGCAACACCTCTGACACCAGGCAGCTGCGTAGAGGGTGGCCCCAAACCTCCCCCACACACGCGGCCATTATCCAGATTTCTGAGTGTGGGGAAGTTCCGTCTTCTGTCTGCAGCGCCTATGATCTCCTAGGAGCCTTCCGCGTGTCTTCTCGGAGTGTCTCCTAGAGCGGGCTGCCGGGGAAACGTGGGGGTTTGACTGGAAATTCAGGTAGCATCTAGTGCCTCCCCTTGGACATGGGAGGTAATTAGCTGACTTCCCCCTGCCATGCAACACCTGTGACACCAGGCAGCTGAGTGGAGGGCGGTTCCAATCCTCCCACACACTCTCGGCCCTGTTCCGGAATTCTGAGTGTTGGGAGGTTCCGTCTTCTGTCTGCAGCGCCTGGAATCTCAAAAGAGCCCTCCGCGTGTCTTCCCCGAGTGTCTCCTAGTGCGGGTTTCAATTGAAATGCGAGGGTTGAGATGCAAGCTTGTAGCATCTAGTGCTTTCCCTGGACAGGGGAGGTAATTAGCGGATTTCTCCCTGCTAGGCAACACCTGTGACAACAGGCAACTGCGTGGAGGGTGGCTCCATACCTCCCCGCCACACTCGGCCATGTTCCGGGATTCTGACTGTGCGGAGGTTCCGTCTTCTATCTGCAGCGCCTGAGATCTCCTAGGAGCTGTCCGCCTGTCTTCCCCGAGTGTCTCCTAGTGCAGGCTGCCAGGGAAATGCGGGGGTTGGCCTGGAAATGCAGGTAGAAACTAGTGCCTCCCCCCTGGACAGGGGAGGTATTTAGCGGAATTCCCCCTGCCAGGCAACACCTGTTACACCTGGCAGTTGCATGGAAGTCTGCCCCAAACCTCCCTCACACACTCGGCCGTGTTGCGGAATTCTGAGTTTGGGGAGTTTGCGTCTTCAGTCTGCAGCGCCTGGGAACTCCCAGGAGCCCTCCGCGTGTATTCCCCAAGTGTCCCATATTGCGGGCTTACGGCGAAAGGCAGGGGTAGGCCTGGAAATGCAGGTACCATCTAGTGCCTCTCCCTGGACAGGGGAGGTAATTTGCGGACTTCCCCCTGCAAGGCAAAACCTGTGACACCAGGCAGCTGGGTGGAGGGCTGCCAAAACCTCCCCACACAGTCGGCCGTGTTCCGGAATTCTGAGTTTTGGGAGGTTCCGTCTTCTGTCTGCAGTGTCTGGGATATAGTAGGAGCCATTCACGTGTCTTCTCCGAGTGTATCCTAGTGCGGGCTGCCGGGGAAATGAGGGAGTTGTGCTGGAAATGCAGGAAGAATCTAGTGACTCCCCTTGGACAGAGGAGATAATTAGCGGACTTCTCCCTGACAGGCAACACCTGTGACACCTGGCAGCTGCGTGCAGGGAGGCAACAAAACTCTCCCTCACACTCGGCCGTATTCCGGAATTCTGACTGAGGGGAGGTTTCGTCTTCTGTCTGCAGCGCCTGAGATCTCTTAGGAGCTGTCCGCGTTTCTTTCCTGATTGTCTCCGAGTGCGGCTGCCGGGGAAATGAGGGGGTTGGGCTGGAAATTCAGGTAGCATCTAGTGCCTCCACCTGGACAAGGGAGGTAATTAGCGGACTTCCCCCTGCCAGGCAACACCTGTGACACCAGGCAGCTGCGTGGAATGCGGCCCCAATCCTCCCCCACACACTCGGCCATGATCCGGAATTCTGAGTGTGGGGAGGTTCCGTCTTCTGTCTGCAGCGCCTGGGATCTCCTAGGAGCATTCCGCGTGTCTTCCCCGAGTTTCTCCTAGTGCGGGCTTCAATGGAATGCGGGGTTTGGGCTGATATTGCAGACAGCATCTAGTGTCTCCCCCTGGACAGGGGAGGTAATTAGCGGTCTTCCCCCTGCCAGGAAACACCTGTGACACCAAGCAGCTGCGTGGAGGGCGGCCCCAAACCTCCCCGACTCACTCGGCCGTGTTCCGGAATTCTGAGAGTGGGGAGGTTCCGTCTTCTGTTTGTAGGCCCTGGGATCTCCTAGAGTCAACCGCGTGTCTTCCCCGAGTGTCTCCTAGTGCAGGCTGCCGAGGAAAGGCGGGGGTTGGGCTGGAAATGCTGGTAGCATCAGGTGCGTCACCCTGGACAGGGGAGGTAATTAGCGGACCTCCCCCTGCCAGGAAACAACTTTGACACCAGGCAGCTGCGTGAAGTGCGGCCCAAAACTCCCCCACACATTATGCGTGTTGCTGTATTCTGAGTGTGGGGAAGTTCCGTCTTCGGTCTGCAGCTCCTGGGATCTCCTAGGAGCCCTCCGCCTGTCTTCCCCGAATGTCTCCTAGTGCGGGCATCCGGGCAAAGTCGGGGGTTGGGCTGGAAATGCTGGTAGCATCAGGTGCGTCACCCTGGACAGGGAGGTAATTAGCGTACTTCCCCCAGCCAGACAACAAATGTGACATCAGCAGCTACGTGGAGGGCGACCCCAAATCTACCACACACACTCGGGCGTGTTCTGCAATTCTGACTGTGGGGAGGTTCCGTCTTCGGTCTGCAGCGTCTGGGATCTCCTAGGAGCCCTCCGCTTGTCTTCCCCGAGTGTCTCGGATTGCGGACAGCCGGGGAAAGGCGGGGGTTTTGCTGGAAATGCAGGTAGCATCTAGTGCCGCCCCCTATACAGGGGAGGTAATTAGTGGAATACCCCTTCCAGGCAACAACTGTGACACCAGGCAGCTGCGTGGAGGGCTGCCCTAAACCTCCCCCAATCACTCGTCCGTGTTCCGGAATTCTGAGTGTGGGGAGGTTCCGTCTTCGGTCTGCAGCGCCTGGGATCTCCTAGGGTCATCCGCGTGTCTTCCTCGAGTGTCTCTTAGTGCGGGCAGCCGGGGAAAGGCGGGGGTTGTGCTGGAAATGCAGGTATCATCTGGTGCGTCCCCCTGGACAGGGGAGGTATTTAGCAGACTTCCCCCTGCCAGGCAACACCTGTGACACCAGGCAGCTGCGTGGAAGTTGGCTACAATCCTCCCCGACACACTCGGCTGTGTTCCGGAATTCTGAGTGTGGGGAGGTTCCTTCTTTTATCTGCAGTGCCTGGGATCTCCTAGTAGCCCTCCGCGTGTCTTCCCCGAGTGACTCCTAGTACGGCCTGCTGGGGAAATGCGGGGTTTAGCCTGGAAATGCAGGTAGCTTCTAGTGCCTCCCCCTGGAAACGGGAGGAAATTAGCGGACTTCCTCCTGCCAGGCAACACCTGTGATACCTGGCAATTCCGTGGAAAGTGGCCACAAACCTTCCTCCCACTCTCGGCCCTGTTCCGGAATTCTGAGTTTGGGGAGGTTGCGTCTTCTGTCTGCAGCACCTGGGATTCCCTAGGAGGCATCCGCGTGTCATGCCCGAGTGTTTCCTAGTGCGGACTGCAAGGGAAATGAGTGGGTTAGGCTGGAAATGCAGGTAGCATCTAGTGCCTCCCCCTGGACAGGGGAGGAATTAGCGGACTTCCCATTGCCAGGAATCACCTGTGACACCAGGCAGCTGCGTGGAGGGCGGCCCAAACCTCCCCCAATCACTCGGCCCTGTTCCGGAATTCTGAGTGTGGGGAGGTTCCGTCTTCTGTCTGCAGCGACTGGGATCTCCTAGGAGCCCTCCGCATGCCTTCCCCGAGTGTCTCCTAGTGCGGGCTTCAATGAAAAGGCGGGGTTTGGCTGGAAATGCAGGTAGCATCTTGTGTCTCCTCATATACAGGGGAGGTAATTAGCGGATTTCCCCCTGCAATGCAACACCTGTGACATCAGGCAGCTGCATGGAGGTTGGCTACAAACCTCCCCGACACACTCGGCTGTGTTCCGGAATTCTGAGTGTGGGGAGGGTCCTTCTTTTATCTGCAGCACCTGGGAACTCCTAGGAGCCCTCCGCGTGTCTTCCCTGAGTGTCTCCTAGTACGGCCTGCTGGGGAAATGCGGGGTTTGGCCTGGAAATGCAGGTTGCATCTAGTGCCTCCCTCTGGAAACGGGAGGTAATTAGCGGACTTCCTCCTGCCAGGCAACACCTGTGACACCTGGCAGCTCCGTGGAAGGTGGCCCCAAACATTCCTCCCACACTCGGCCCTTTTCCGGAATTCTGAGTTTGGGTAGGATGCGTCTTCAGTCTGCAGCGCCTTGGATCTCCTAGGAGCCTTCCGCGTGTCTTAACCGAGTTTCTCCTAGTGCGTGCTTCAATGGAAATGCGGGGGTTTGGCTGGAAATGCAGGTAGCATCTAGTGTCTCCTCATAGACAGGGGAGGTAATTAGCGGATTTCCCCCTGCAATGCAACACCTGTGATGGCAGGCAGCTTCGTGGAGGGCGGCCAAACCCTCCCTCACACACTCGGCCGTGTTCCTGAATTTTGAGTGTGGGGAGGTTCCGTCTTCTCTCTGCAGCGCCTGGGATCTCCTAGGAGCCCTCTGCGTGTCTTCCCCGAGTTTCTCCTAGTGCGGGCTTCTATGGAAAGGCGGGGTTTTGGCTGGAAATGCAGATAGCATCTAGTG
This sequence comes from Camelus ferus, assembly GCF_009834535.1. Taxonomy (NCBI): domain Eukaryota; kingdom Metazoa; phylum Chordata; class Mammalia; order Artiodactyla; family Camelidae; genus Camelus; species Camelus ferus. The sequence goes on along the minus strand of NC_045731.1, from coordinate 8,971,870 downwards.
CCTCCCCCTGGACAGGGGAGGTAATTAGCGGACTTCCCCCTGCCAGGCAACACCTCTGACACCAGACAGCTGCGTAGAGGGCGGCCCCAAACCTCCCCCACACACTCGGCCATTATGCAGATTTCTGAGTTTGGGAGGTTCCGTCTTCTGTCTGCAGCGCCTATGATCTCCTAGGAGTCTTCCGCGTGTCTTCCCTGAGTGTCTCCTAGTGCGGGCTGCCGGGGAATCGCGGGGGTTAGACTGGAAATGCAGGTAGCATCTAGTGCCTCCCCCTGGAAAGGGGAGGTAATTAGCTGACTTATCCCTGCCATGCAACACCTGTGACACCAGGCAGCTGCGTGGAGTGCGGCCTCAAACATCCCCCACTCACTAGGGAGTGTTCCGGAATTCTGAGTGTGGGGAGGTTCCGTCTTCTGTCTGCAGCGCCTGGGATCTACTAGGAGCCCTCCGCGTGTCTTCTCCGAGTGTTTCCTAGTAGGGCTGCCGGGGGAAATGTGGGGGTTTGGCTGGAAATTTAAGTAGCACCTAGTGCCTTCAGCTGAACAGGGGACGTAATTAGCGGACTTCCCCCTGCCAAGCAACACCTATAACACCAGGCAGCTTCGTGCAGTTTGGCCCTAAACCTCCCTGACATACACGACCGTGTTCCGGAATTCTGTGTGTGGGGATGTTCGGTCTTCTGTCTGCAGTTCCTGTTAACACCTGGAGCCTTCCGCCTCTCTTCCCCGAGTGTCCCCTTGTATGGGCTGACGGCGAAATGCCGGGGTTGTGCTGGAAATTCAGGTAGCATCTAGTGCTTCCCCTGGAATGGGGAGGTAATTAGCGGACTTCCCCCTGCCAGGCAACACCTCTGACACCAGGCAGCTGCGTAGAAAGCGGCCCCAAACCTCCCCCACACACTAGGCCATTATCCAGATTTCTGAGTTTGGGGAGGTTCCGTCTTCTGTCTGCAGCGCCTATGATCTCCTAGGAGCCTTCCGCGTGTCTTCCCCGAGTGTCTCCTAATGCGGGCTGCCGGGGGAAACGCGGGGGTTAGACTGGAAATGCAGGTAGCATCTAGTGCCTCCCCCTGGACAGGGGAGGAAATTAGCTGACTTACCCCTGCCATGCAACACCTGTGACACCAAGCAGATGCGTGGAGGGTGGTCCCAAACCTCCCCCAAATTCTCGGCCCTGTTCCGGAATTCTGAATGTTGGGAGGTTCTGTCTTCTGTCTGCAGCAACTGGGATCTACTAGTAGCCCTCCTTGTGTCTTCCCCTATTGTCTCTTTGTACTGGATGCAAGGGAAAGGCGGGGGTTGGGCTGGTAATGCAGGTAGCATCTAGTGACTCCCCCTGGAAATGGGAGGTAATTAGCGGACTTCCCCCTGCCTGGCAAACATGTGACACCAGGCAGCTGCGTGTGTGTTGGCCCTAAACCTCCCCGATATACTCGGCCGTGTTCCGCAATTGTGACTGTGGGGAGGTTCCGTCGTCTGTCTGCAGCGCCTGGGATCTCCTAGGAGCCCTCCCGTTGTCTTGTCCGAGTGTCTCCTAGTGCGGTCTGCCAGGGAATTCAGGGGTTGGGATGGAAATGCAGATAGCATCAAGTGCCTCCCCCTGGACAGGGGAGGTAATTAGCGGACTTCCCCCTGCAAGGCAACACCTTTGAACCAGGCACCTGCTTGGAAGTCGGCCGAAAACCTCCCCAACACACTCATACGTGATCCGGAATTCTGAGGGTGGGGAAATTCCGTTTTCTGACTGCAGTTCCTGGGATCTCCTAGGAGCCCTCCACGTTTTTTTCCCCGACTGTCTCCTAGTGCGGGCATCTGGGGAATGGCGGGGGTTCGGCTGTAAATGCAGGTAGCATCTAGTGCTTTCCCCTGGACAGGGGAGGTAATTAGCGGAATTCCCCCTGCCAGACAACACCTGTGACAACAGGCAGCTGCGTGGAGGGCGGCCCCAAACCTCCCCCACACACGCAGCCGTGTTCCAGAATTCTGAGTGTGGGGAGGTTCCGTCTTCCATCTGCAGCGACTGGGATCTCCTAAGAGCCCTCCGCCTGTCTTCCCCGAGTGTCTACTAGTGCGTGCTGCCGGGGAAAAGCGGGGGTTAGGCTGGAAATGCAGGTAGCATCTAGTGCCTTCCCCTGGACAACGGAGGTAATTAGCGGAATTCCCCCTGCCAGACAACACCTGTGACACAGGCAGCTGCGTGGATGGCGGCCCCAAACCTCACCCACTCACTCGTACGTGATTCGGAATTCTGAGTGTCGGGAGTCTCCGTCTTCTGTCTGCAGCGTCTGGGTTCACGTAGGAACCATCCGCGTGTTTTCCCCGAGTGTCTAATAGTGCGGACTGCCGGGGAAATGCTGGGGTTAGGCTGGAAATGCAGGTAGGATCTAGTGCCTCCCCCTGGACAGGGGAGGTAATTAGCGGAATTCCCCCTGCCAGACAACACCTGTGACACAGGCAGCTGCGTGGATGGCGGCCCCAAACCTCCCCCAAACACTCGTACGTGATCCGGAATTCTGAGTGTGGGGAGTTTCCGTCTTCTGTCTGCAGGTACTGGGAACTTCTAGGAGCCCTCAACGTTTCTTCATCGAGTGTCTTTTAGTGTGGGCTTCCGGGGAGTGGCGGGGGTTTCGGCTGGAAATGCAGGTAGCATCTAGTGCCTCCCTCTGGAAAGGGGAGAAAATTAGCGGAATTCTCCCTGCCAGGCAACACCTGTGACACCAGGCAGCTTCGTTGAGGGCGGCCCCAAACCTCCCCCACACACTAGTACGTGATCCGGAATTCTGAGTGTGGGGAGTTTCCGTCTTCTGTCTTCAGCGCCTGGGATCTCCTAGGAGCCCTCCGCGTGTCTTCCCAGAGTGTTTCCTTGTGCGGGCTCACGGGAAAATGCAGGGTTTGGGCTGGAAATGCAGGTAGCATCTAGTGACTCCACCTGGACGGGGGAGGTATTTAGCGGACTTCCGCCTGCTAGGCAACACCTGCGACACCAGGCAACTGCGTGGAGGGTGGCTCCAAACCTCCCAGACACACTCGGCTGTATTCCGGAATTCTGAGGGTTGGGAGGTTCCTTCTTCTGTCTGCAGCGCATGGGATCTCCTAGGAGACCTCCGCGTGTTTTCCCCGAGTGTCTCCTAGTGCGGCCTGCTGGGGAAAGGCGGGCTTTGGGCTGGAAAAACAGGTAGCATCTAGTGCCTCCCCCTGGACAAGGAAGGTAATTAGCGGAATTCCCACTTCCAAGCAACACATGTGACACCTGGCAGCTGCGTGGTTTGCGGCCCCAAACCTCCCACACTCACTCGGCCTTGATCTGGAATTCTGAGTGTGGGGAGGTTCCGTCTTCAGTCTGCAGTTCCTGCGATCTCCCAGGAGCACTCCACGTGTCTTCCCCGAGAGTCTCCAAGTGCGGGCTGCCGAGGAAAGGCGGGGGTTTGGCTGGAAATGCAGGTAGAATCTAGTGTCTCCCCCTGGACATGGGAGGTATTTAGCGGGCTTCCCCCTGCCAGGCAACACCTGTGACACCTGGAAGCTGCGTGGATTGCGGCCCCAATCCTCCCCCACACACTCGGACTTGATCCGGAATTCTGAGTGTGGGGAGGTTCCGTCTTCAGTCTGCAGCGCCTGGGATTTCCTAGGAGCCAACCGCAATGCCTTCCCCTAGTGTCTATTAGTGTGGGGTGACGGGGAAAGGCGGGGGTTTGTGTTGGAAATGCAGGTAACATTTAGTGCCTCCCCCTTGATAGGGGAGGTAATTAGCGGACTTCCCCCTGGCAGGCAACACCTGTGACATAAGGCACCTGCGTGGAGGGTTGCTCCAAACCTCCCCAAAACACTCGGCTGTGTTCCGGAATTCTGAGTGTGAGGCGGATCCATCTTCTGTCTGCAGCGCCTGGGGTCTCCTAGGAGCCCTCCGCGTGTCTTCCCCGAGTGTCCTCTAGTGTGGCCTGCTGGGGAAAGTCGGGGTTTTGGCTCGAAATGCAGGTAGAATCTAGTGCCTCCCCCTGGACAGGGGAGGTAATTAGCGGAATTCCCCCTGCAAGGCAACACCTGTGAAACCTGGCAGCTGCGTGGAAGGCGGCCCCAAACCTCCCTCACACCCTCGGCCCTGTTCCGGAATTCTTAGTTTGGGGAGGTTGCGTCTTCAGTCTGCAGCGCCTGGGATTTCCTAGGAGCCATCCGCGTGTCATCCCCGAGTGTCTTATAGTGCGGGCTTCAAAGGAAATGCAGGGGATGGGCTGGAAATGCAGGTAGCATCTAGTGCCTCCTCATGGACAGTGGAGGTAATTAGCGGTTTTCCCCCTGCAATGCAACACCTGTGACCCCAGGCAGTTTCGTGGAGTGCGGCCCCAAACGTCCCACACACACTCGGCCGTGTTCCGTAATTCTGAGTGTGGGGAGGTTCCGTCTTCTGTCTGCAGCGCTTTGGATCTCCTAAGCACAATCCGCGTGTCTTCCCCGAGTGTCTCCTAGTGCGGGCTGCAGGAGAAATGCGGGGGTTGGGCTGGAAATGCAGGTAGCATCTAGTGCCTTCCCCTGGATAGGGGAGGTAATTAGCGGACTTCCCCCTGCCAGACAACACCTGTGACAACAGGCAGCTTCGTGGAGGGCGGCCCCAAACCTCCCCCACACACTCGTACGTGTTCCGGAATTCTGAGTGTGGGGAGTCTCCGTCTTCTGTCTGCAGCGCCTGGGATCTCCTAGGAGCCCTCCGCGTGTCTTCACCGAGTGTCTCCTAGTGCGGGCTGCAGGGGAAATTCGGGGGATCGGCTGGAAATGCAGGTAGCTTCTAGTGCCTCCCCCTGGACAGGGGAGATAATTAGAGGACTTCCCCCTGTCATGCAACACCTATGACACCTGGCAGCTGCATGGAGGGCGGCCTCAAACCTTCCCTACACACTCGGGCGTGTTCCGGATTTCTGAGTGTGGGGAGGATCCGTATTCAGTCTACAGTGCCTGGGATCACCTAGGAGCCCTTCACGTTTCTTCCCCGAGTGTCTCCTAGTGCGGGCTTCCGGGGAATGGCGGGATTTCGGCTGTAAATGCAGGTAGCATCTATTATCTCCCCCTGAACTAGTGAGGAAATTAGCGGACTTCGCCCTGACCGGCAACACCTGTGACATCTGACATTTGCGTGGAGGTCGGCCCTAAACCTCAACCACTCACTCGTACGTGATCCGGAATTCTGAGTGTGGGGAGTTTCCGTCTTCTGTCTGCAGCGCCTGGGATCTCCTAGGAGCCCTCCGCGTATCTTCCCCGAATTTCTCCTAGTGCGGGCTTCAATGGAAAGGCGGGGGTTTGGCTGGAAATGCAGGTAGCATCTAGTGTCTCCTCCTGGACAGGGGAGGTAATTAGCTGATTTCCCCCTGCAATGCAACACCTGAGACGGCAGGCAGCTTCGTGGATGGCGGCCGCAACTCTCCCGCACACACTCGGCCGTGTTTCGGAATTCTGAGTGTGGGGAGGTTCCGTCTTCTGTCTGCAGCAACTGGGATCTCCTAGGAGCCTTCCCCGTGTCTTCCCGGAGTGTACACTTGTATGGGCTTACGGCGAAATGCCGGGGTTGTGCTGAAATGCTGGTAGAATCTAGTGCCACCACCTGGACAGGGGAGGTAATTAGCGGACTTCCCCCTGCCAGGCAACACCTGTGAAAGCAGGCAGCTTCGTGGAGGGCGGCCCTAAACCTCCCCCAAATACTCGGTCTTTTTCCGGAATTCTGAGTTTGGGGAGGTTGCGTCTTCACTCTGCAGCGCCTGGGATCTCCTATGGTCATCCGCGTGTCTTCCTCGAGTGTCTCTTAGTGCGGGCAGCCGGGGAAAGGCGGGGGTTGTGCTGGAAATGCAGGTATCATCTGGTGCGTCCCCCTGGACAGGGGAGGTATTTAGCGGACTTCCCCCTGCCAGGCAACACCTGTGACACCAGCAGCTGCGTGGAAGTTGGCTACAATCCTCCCCGACACACTCGGCTGTGTTCCGGAATTCTGAGTGTGGGGAGGTTCCTTCTTTTATCTGCAGTGCCTGGGATCTCCTAGTAGCCCTCCGCGTGTCTTCCCCGAGTGACTCCTAGTACGGCCTGCTGGGGAAATGCGGGGTTTAGCCTGGAAATGCAGGTAGCTTCTAGTGCCTCCCCCTGGAAACGGGAGGAAATTAGCGGACTTCCTCCTGCCAGGCAACACCTGTGATACCTGGCAATTCCGTGGAAAGTGGCCACAAACCTTCCTCCCACTCTCGGCCCTGTTCCGGAATTCTGAGTTTGGGGAGGTTGCGTCTTCTGTCTGCAGCACCTGGGATTCCCTAGGAGGCATCCGCGTGTCATGCCCGAGTGTTTCCTAGTGCGGACTGCAAGGGAAATGAGTGGGTTAGGCTGGAAATGCAGGTAGCATCTAGTGCCTCCCCCTGGACAGGGGAGGAATTTAGCGGACTTCCCATTGCCAGGAAACACCTGTGACACCAGGCAGCTGCGTGGAGGGCGGCCCCAAACCTCCCCCAATCACTCGGCCCTGTTCCGGAATTCTGAGTGTGGGGAGGTTCCGTCTTCTGTCTGCAGCGACTGGGATCTCCTAGGAGCCCTCCGCATGCCTTCCCCGAGTGTCTCCTAGTGCGGGCTTCAATGAAAAGGCGGGGTTTGGCTGGAAATGCAGGTAGCATCTTGTGTCTCCTCATATACAGGGGAGGTAGGTAATAGCGGATTTCCCCCTGCAATGCAACACCTGTGACATCAGGCAGCTGCATGGAGGTTGGCTACAAACCTCCCCGACACACTCGGCTGTGTTCCGGAATTCTGAGTGTGGGGAGGGTCCTTCTTTTATCTGCAGCACCTGGGAACTCCTAGGAGCCCTCCGCGTGTCTTCCCTGAGTGTCTCCTAGTACGGCCTGCTGGGGAAATGCGGGGTTTGGCCTGGAAATGCAGGTTGCATCTAGTGCCTCCCTCTGGAAACGGGAGGTAATTAGCGGACTTCCTCCTGCCAGGCAACACCTGTGACACCTGGCAGCTCCGTGGAAGGTGGCCCCAAACATTCCTCCCACACTCGGCCCTTTTCCGGAATTCTGAGTTTGGGTAGGATGCGTCTTCAGTCTGCAGCGCCTTGGATCTCCTAGGAGCCTTCCGCGTGTCTTAACCGAGTTTCTCCTAGTGCGTGCTTCAATGGAAATGCGGGGGTTTGGCTGGAAATGCAGGTAGCATCTAGTGTCTCCTCATAGACAGGGGAGGGTAATTAGCGGATTTCCCCCTGCAATGCAACACCTGTGATGGCAGGCAGCTTCGTGGAGGGCGGCCAAACCCTCCCTCACACACTCGGCCGTGTTCCTGAATTTTGAGTGTGGGGAGGTTCCGTCTTCTCTCTGCAGCGCCTGGGATCTCCTAGGAGCCCTCTGCGTGTCTTCCCCGAGTTTCTCCTAGTGCGGGCTTCTATGGAAAGGCGGGGTTTTGGCTGGAAATGCAGATAGCATCTAGTGCCTCCCCCTGGACAGGGGAGGTAATTAGCGGACTTCCCCCTGCCAGGCAACACCTCTGACACCAGACAGCTGCGTAGAGGGCGGCCCCAAACCTCCCCCACACACTCGGCCATTATGCAGATTTCTGAGTTTGGGAGGTTCCGTCTTCTGTCTGCAGCGCCTATGATCTCCTAGGAGTCTTCCGCGTGTCTTCCCTGAGTGTCTCCTAGTGCGGGCTGCCGGGGAATCGCGGGGGGTTAGACTGGAAATGCAGGTAGCATCTAGTGCCTCCCCCTGGAAAGGGGAGGTAATTAGCTGACTTATCCCTGCCATGCAACACCTGTGACACCAGGCAGCTGCGTGGAGTGCGGCCTCAAACATCCCCCACTCACTAGGGAGTGTTCCGGAATTCTGAGTGTGGGGAGGTTCCGTCTTCTGTCTGCAGCAACTGGGATCTCCTAGGAGCCTTCCCCGTGTCTTCCCGGAGTGTACACTTGTATGGGCTTACGGCGAAATGCCGGGGTTGTGCTGAAATGCTGGTAGAATCTAGTGCCACCACCTGGACAGGGGAGGGTAATTAGCGGACTTCCCCCTGCCAGGCAACACCTGTGAAAGCAGGCAGCTTCGTGGAGGGCGGCCCTAAACCTCCCCCAAATACTCGGTCTTTTTCCGGAATTCTGAGTTTGGGGAGGTTGCGTCTTCACTCTGCAGCGCCTGGGATCTCCTATGGTCATCCGCGTGTCTTCCTCGAGTGTCTCTTAGTGCGGGCAGCCGGGGAAAGGCGGGGGTTGTGCTGGAAATGCAGGTATCATCTGGTGCGTCCCCCTGGACAGGGGAGGTATTTAGCGGACTTCCCCCTGCCAGGCAACACCTGTGACACCAGGCAGCTGCGTGGAAGTTGGCTACAATCCTCCCCGACACACTCGGCTGTGTTCCGGAATTCTGAGTGTGGGGAGGTTCCTTCTTTTATCTGCAGTGCCTGGGATCTCCTAGTAGCCCTCCGCGTGTCTTCCCCGAGTGACTCCTAGTACGGCCTGCTGGGGAAATGCGGGGTTTAGCCTGGAAATGCAGGTAGCTTCTAGTGCCTCCCCCTGGAAACGGGAGGAAATTAGCGGACTTCCTCCTGCCAGGCAACACCTGTGATACCTGGCAATTCCGTGGAAAGTGGCCACAAACCTTCCTCCCACTCTCGGCCCTGTTCCGGAATTCTGAGTTTGGGGAGGTTGCGTCTTCTGTCTGCAGCACCTGGGATTCCCTAGGAGGCATCCGCGTGTCATGCCCGAGTGTTTCCTAGTGCGGACTGCAAGGGAAATGAGTGGGTTAGGCTGGAAATGCAGGTAGCATCTAGTGCCTCCCCCTGGACAGGGGAGGAATTTAGCGGACTTCCCATTGCCAGGAAACACCTGTGACACCAGGCAGCTGCGTGGAGGGCGGCCCCAAACCTCCCCCAATCACTCGGCCCTGTTCCGGAATTCTGAGTGTGGGGAGGTTCCGTCTTCTGTCTGCAGCGACTGGGATCTCCTAGGAGCCCTCCGCATGCCTTCCCCGAGTGTCTCCTAGTGCGGGCTTCAATGAAAAGGCGGGGTTTGGCTGGAAATGCAGGTAGCATCTTGTGTCTCCTCATATACAGGGGAGGTAATTAGCGGATTCCCCCTGCAATGCAACACCTGTGACATCAGGCAGCTGCATGGAGGTTGGCTACAAACCTCCCCGACACACTCGGCTGTGTTCCGGAATTCTGAGTGTGGGGAGGGTCCTTCTTTTATCTGCAGCACCTGGGAACTCCTAGGAGCCCTCCGCGTGTCTTCCCTGAGTGTCTCCTAGTACGGCCTGCTGGGGAAATGCGGGGTTTGGCCTGGAAATGCAGGTTGCATCTAGTGCCTCCCTCTGGAAACGGGAGGTAATTAGCGGACTTCCTCCTGCCAGGCAACACCTGTGACACCTGGCAGCTCCGTGGAAGGTGGCCCCAAACATTCCTCCCACACTCGGCCCTTTTCCGGAATTCTGAGTTTGGGTAGGATGCGTCTTCAGTCTGCAGCGCCTTGGATCTCCTAGGAGCCTTCCGCGTGTCTTAACCGAGTTTCTCCTAGTGCGTGCTTCAATGGAAATGCGGGGGGTTTGGCTGGAAATGCAGGTAGCATCTAGTGTCTCCTCATAGACAGGGGAGGTAATTAGCGGATTTCCCCCTGCAATGCAACACCTGTGATGGCAGGCAGCTTCGTGGAGGGCGGCCAAACCCTCCCTCACACACTCGGCCGTGTTCCTGAATTTTGAGTGTGGGGAGGTTCCGTCTTCTCTCTGCAGCGCCTGGGATCTCCTAGGAGCCCTCTGCGTGTCTTCCCCGAGTTTCTCCTAGTGCGGGCTTCTATGGAAAGGCGGGGTTTTGGCTGGAAATGCAGATAGCATCTAGTGCCTCCCCCTGGACAGGGGAGGTAATTAGCGGACTTCCCCCTGCCAGGCAACACCTCTGACACCAGACAGCTGCGTAGAGGGCGGCCCCAAACCTCCCCCACACACTCGGCCATTATGCAGATTTCTGAGTTTGGGAGGTTCCGTCTTCTGTCTGCAGCGCCTATGATCTCCTAGGAGTCTTCCGCGTGTCTTCCCTGAGTGTCTCCTAGTGCGGGCTGCCGGGGAATCGCGGGGGGTTAGACTGGAAATGCAGGTAGCATCTAGTGCCTCCCCCTGGAAAGGGGAGGTAATTAGCTGACTTATCCCTGCCATGCAACACCTGTGACACCAGGCAGCTGCGTGGAGTGCGGCCTCAAACATCCCCCACTCACTAGGGAGTGTTCCGGAATTCTGAGTGTGGGGAGGTTCCGTCTTCTGTCTGCAGCGCCTGGGATCTACTAGGAGCCCTCCGCGTGTCTTCTCCGAGTGTTTCCTAGTAGGGCTGCCGGGGAAATGTGGGGGTTTGGCTGGAAATTTAAGTAGCACCTAGTGCCTTCAGCTGAACAGGGGACGTAATTAGCGGACTTCCCCCTGCCAAGCAACACCTATAACACCAGGCAGCTTCGTGCAGTTTGGCCCTAAACCTCCCTGACATACACGACCGTGTTCCGGAATTCTGTGTGTGGGGATGTTCGGTCTTCTGTCTGCAGTTCCTGTTAACACCTGGAGCCTTCCGCCTCTCTTCCCCGAGTGTCCCCTTGTATGGGCTGACGGCGAAATGCCGGGGTTGTGCTGAAATTCAGGTAGCATCTAGTGCTTCCCCCTGGAATGGGGAGGTAATTAGCGGACTTCCCCCTGCCAGGCAACACCTCTGACACCAGGCAGCTGCGTAGAAAGCGGCCCCAAACCTCCCCCACACACTAGGCCATTATCCAGATTTCTGAGTTTGGGGAGGTTCCGTCTTCTGTCTGCAGCGCCTATGATCTCCTAGGAGCCTTCCGCGTGTCTTCCCCGAGTGTCTCCTAATGCGGGCTGCCGGGGAAACGCGGGGGTTAGACTGGAAATGCAGGTAGCATCTAGTGCCTCCCCCTGGACAGGGGAGGAAATTAGCTGACTTACCCCTGCCATGCAACACCTGTGACACCAAGCAGATGCGTGGAGGGTGGTCCCAAACCTCCCCCAAATTCTCGGCCCTGTTCCGGAATTCTGAATGTTGGGAGGTTCTGTCTTCTGTCTGCAGCAACTGGGATCTACTAGTAGCCCTCCTTGTGTCTTCCCTATTGTCTCTTTGTACTGGATGCAAGGGAAAGGCGGGGTTGGGCTGGTAATGCAGGTAGCATCTAGTGACTCCCCCTGGAAATGGGAGGTAATTAGCGGACTTCCCCCTGCCTGGCAAACATGTGACACCAGGCAGCTGCGTGTGTGTTGGCCCTAAACCTCCCCGATATACTCGGCCGTGTTCCGCAATTGTGACTGTGGGGAGGTTCCGTCGTCTGTCTGCAGCGCCTGGGATCTCCTAGGAGCCCTCCCGTTGTCTTGTCCGAGTGTCTCCTAGTGCGGTCTGCCAGGGAATTCAGGGGTTGGGATGGAAATGCAGATAGCATCAAGTGCCTCCCCCTGGACAGGGGAGGTAATTAGCGGACTTCCCCCTGCAAGGCAACACCTTTGAACCAGGCACCTGCTTGGAAGTCGGCCGAAAACCTCCCCAACACACTCATACGTGATCCGGAATTCTGAGGGTGGGGAAATTCCGTTTTCTGACTGCAGTTCCTGGGATCTCCTAGGAGCCCTCCACCGTTTTTTCCCCGACTGTCTCCTAGTGCGGGCATCTGGGGAATGGCGGGGGTTCGGCTGTAAATGCAGGTAGCATCTAGTGCTTTCCCCTGGACAGGGGAGGTAATTAGCGGAATTCCCCCTGCCAGACAACACCTGTGACAACAGGCAGCTGCGTGGAGGGCGGCCCCAAACCTCCCCCACACACGCAGCCGTGTTCCAGAATTCTGAGTGTGGGGAGGTTCCGTCTTCCATCTGCAGCGACTGGGATCTCCTAAGAGCCCTCCGCCTGTCTTCCCCGAGTGTCTACTAGTGCGTGCTGCCGGGGAAAAAGCGGGGGTTAGGCTGGAAATGCAGGTAGCATCTAGTGCCTTCCCCTGGACAACGGAGGTAATTAGCGGAATTCCCCCTGCCAGACAACACCTGTGACACAGGCAGCTGCGTGGATGGCGGCCCCAAACCTCACCCACTCACTCGTACGTGATTCGGAATTCTGAGTGTCGGGAGTCTCCGTCTTCTGTCTGCAGCGTCTGGGTTCACGTAGGAACCATCCGCGTGTTTTCCCGAGTGTCTAATAGTGCGGACTGCCGGGGGAAATGCTGGGGTTAGGCTGGAAATGCAGGTAGGATCTAGTGCCTCCCCCTGGACAGGGGAGGTAATTAGCGGAATTCCCCCTGCCAGACAACACCTGTGACACAGGCAGCTGCGTGGATGGCGGCCCCAAACCTCCCCCAAACACTCGTACGTGATCCGGAATTCTGAGTGTGGGGAGTTTCCGTCTTCTGTCTGCAGGTACTGGGAACTTCTAGGAGCCCTCAACGTTTCTTCATCGAGTGTCTTTTAGTGTGGGCTTCCGGGGAGTGGCGGGGTTTCGGCTGGAAATGCAGGTAGCATCTAGTGCCTCCCTCTGGAAAGGGGAGAAAATTAGCGGAATTCTCCCTGCCAGGCAACACCTGTGACACCAGGCAGCTTCGTTGAGGGCGGCCCCAAACCTCCCCCACACACTAGTACGTGATCCGGAATTCTGAGTGTGGGGAGTTTCCGTCTTCTGTCTTCAGCGCCTGGGATCTCCTAGGAGCCCTCCGCGTGTCTTCCCAGAGTGTTTCCTTGTGCGGGCTCACGGGAAAATGCAGGGTTTGGGCTGGAAATGCAGGTAGCATCTAGTGACTCCACCTGGACGGGGGAGGTATTTAGCGGACTTCCGCCTGCTAGGCAACACCTGCGACACCAGGCAACTGCGTGGAGGGTGGCTCCAAACCTCCCAGACACACTCGGCTGTATTCCGGAATTCTGAGGGTTGGGAGGTTCCTTCTTCTGTCTGCAGCGCATGGGATCTCCTAGGAGACCTCCGCGTGTTTTCCCCGAGTGTCTCCTAGTGCGGCCTGCTGGGGAAAGGCGGGCTTTGGGCTGGAAAAAACAGGTAGCATCTAGTGCCTCCCCCTGGACAAGGAAGGTAATTAGCGGAATTCCCACTTCCAAGCAACACATGTGACACCTGGCAGCTGCGTGGTTTGCGGCCCCAAACCTCCCACACTCACTCGGCCTTGATCTGGAATTCTGAGTGTGGGGAGGTTCGTCTTCAGTCTGCAGTTCCTGCGATCTCCCAGGAGCACTCCACGTGTCTTCCCCGAGAGTCTCCAAGTGCGGGCTGCCGAGGAAAGGCGGGGGTTTGGCTGGAAATGCAGGTAGAATCTAGTGTCTCCCCCTGGACATGGGAGGTATTTAGCGGGCTTCCCCCTGCCAGGCAACACCTGTGACACCTGGAAGCTGCGTGGATTGCGGCCCCAATCCTCCCCCACACACTCGGACTTGATCCGGAATTCTGAGTGTGGGGAGGTTCCGTCTTCAGTCTGCAGCGCCTGGGATTTCCTAGGAGCCAACCGCATGCCTTCCCCTAGTGTCTATTAGTGTGGGGTGACGGGGAAAGGCGGGGTTTGTGTTGGAAATGCAGGTAACATTTAGTGCCTCCCCCTTGATAGGGGAGGTAATTAGCGGACTTCCCCCTGGCAGGCAACACCTGTGACATAAGGCACCTGCGTGGAGGGTTGCTCCAAACCTCCCCAAAACACTCGGCTGTGTTCCGGAATTCTGAGTGTGAGGCGGATCCATCTTCTGTCTGCAGCGCCTGGGGTCTCCTAGGAGCCCTCCGCGTGTCTTCCCCGAGTGTCCTTTAGTGTGGCCTGCTGGGGAAAGTCGGGGTTTTGGCTCGAAATGCAGGTAGAATCTAGTGCCTCCCCCTGGACAGGGGAGGTAATTAGCGGAATTCCCCCTGCAAGGCAACACCTGTGAAACCTGGCAGCTGCGTGGAAGGCGGCCCCAAACCTCCCTCACACCCTCGGCCCTGTTCCGGAATTCTTAGTTTGGGGAGGTTGCGTCTTCAGTCTGCAGCGCCTGGGATTTCCTAGGAGCCATCCGCGTGTCATCCCCGAGTGTCTTATAGTGCGGGCTTCAAAGGAAATGCAGGGGATGGGCTGGAAATGCAGGTAGCATCTAGTGCCTCCTCATGGACAGTGGAGGTAATTAGCGGTTTTCCCCCTGCAATGCAACACCTGTGACCCCAGGCAGTTTCGTGGAGTGCGGCCCCAAACGTCCCACACACACTCGGCCGTGTTCCGTAATTCTGAGTGTGGGGAGGTTCCGTCTTCTGTCTGCAGCGCTTTGGATCTCCTAAGCACAATCCGCGTGTCTTCCCCGAGTGTCTCCTAGTGCGGGCTGCAGGAGAAATGCGGGGGTTGGGCTGGAAATGCAGGTAGCATCTAGTGCCTTCCCCTGGATAGGGGAGGTAATTAGCGGACTTCCCCCTGCCAGACAACACCTGTGACAACAGGCAGCTTCGTGGAGGGCGGCCCCAAACCTCCCCCACACACTCGTACGTGTTCCGGAATTCTGAGTGTGGGGAGTCTCCGTCTTCTGTCTGCAGCGCCTGGGATCTCCTAGGAGCCCTCCGCGTGTCTTCACCGAGTGTCTCCTAGTGCGGGCTGCAGGGGAAATTCGGGGGATCGGCTGGAAATGCAGGTAGCTTCTAGTGCCTCCCCCTGGACAGGGGAGATAATTAGAGGACTTCCCCCTGTCATGCAACACCTATGACACCTGGCAGCTGCATGGAGGGCGGCCTCAAACCTTCCCTACACACTCGGGCGTGTTCCGGATTTCTGAGTGTGGGGAGGATCCGTATTCAGTCTACAGTGCCTGGGATCACCTAGGAGCCCTTCACGTTTCTTCCCCGAGTGTCTCCTAGTGCGGGCTTCCGGGGAATGGCGGGATTTCGGCTGTAAATGCAGGTAGCATCTATTATCTCCCCCTGAACTAGTGAGGAAATTAGCGGACTTCGCCCTGACCGGCAACACCTGTGACATCTGACATTTGCGTGGAGGTCGGCCCTAAACCTCAACCACTCACTCGTACGTGATCCGGAATTCTGAGTGTGGGGAGTTTCCGTCTTCTGTCTGCAGCGCCTGGGATCTCCTAGGAGCCCTCTGCGTATCTTCCCCGAATTTCTCCTAGTGCGGGCTTCAATGGAAAGTCGGGGGTTTGGCTGGAAATGCAGGTAGCATCTAGTGTCTCCTCCTGGACAGGGGAGGTAATTAGCTGATTTCCCCCTGCAATGCAACACCTGAGACGGCAGGCAGCTTCGTGGATGGCGGCCGCAACTCTCCCGCACACACTCGGCCGTGTTTCGGAATTCTGAGTGTGGGGAGGTTCCGTCTTCTGTCTGCAGCAACTGGGATCTCCTAGGAGCCTTCCCCGTGTCTTCCCGGAGTGTACACTTGTATGGGCTTACAGCGAAATGCCGGGGTTGTGCTGAAATGCTGGTAGAATCTAGTGCCACCACCTGGACAGGGGAGGTAATTAGCGGACTTCCCCCTGCCAGGCAACACCTGTGAAAGCAGGCAGCTTCGTGGAGGGCGGCCCTAAACCTCCCCCAAATACTCGGTCTTTTTCCGGAATTCTGAGTTTGGGGAGGTTGCGTCTTCACTCTGCAGCGCCTGGGATCTCCTATGGTCATCCGCGTGTCTTCCTCGAGTGTCTCTTAGTGCGGGCAGCCGGGGAAAGGCGGGGGTTGTGCTGGAAATGCAGGTATCATCTGGTGCGTCCCCCTGGACAGGGGAGGTATTTAGCGGACTTCCCCCTGCCAGGCAACACCTGTGACACCAGGCAGCTGCGTGGAAGTTGGCTACAATCCTCCCCGACACACTCGGCTGTGTTCCGGAATTCTGAGTGTGGGGAGGTTCCTTCTTTTATCTGCAGTGCCTGGGATCTCCTAGTAGCCCTCCGCGTGTCTTCCCCGAGTGACTCCTAGTACGGCCTGCTGGGGAAATGCGGGGTTTAGCCTGGAAATGCAGGTAGCTTCTAGTGCCTCCCCCTGGAAACGGGAGGAAATTAGCGGACTTCCTCCTGCCAGGCAACACCTGTGATACCTGGCAATTCCGTGGAAAGTGGCCACAAACCTTCCTCCCACTCTCGGCCCTGTTCCGGAATTCTGAGTTTGGGGAGGTTGCGTCTTCTGTCTGCAGCACCTGGGATTCCCTAGGAGGCATCCGCGTGTCATGCCCGAGTGTTTCCTAGTGCGGACTGCAAGGGAAATGAGTGGGTTAGGCTGGAAATGCAGGTAGCATCTAGTGCCTCCCCCTGGACAGGGGAGGAATTTAGCGGACTTCCCATTGCCAGGAAACACCTGTGACACCAGGCAGCTGCGTGGAGGGCGGCCCCAAACCTCCCCCAATCACTCGGCCCTGTTCCGGAATTCTGAGTGTGGGGAGGTTCCGTCTTCTGTCTGCAGCGACTGGGATCTCCTAGGAGCCCTCCGCATGCCTTCCCCGAGTGTCTCCTAGTGCGGGCTTCAATGAAAAGGCGGGGTTTGGCTGGAAATGCAGGTAGCATCTTGTGTCTCCTCATATACAGGGGAGGTAATTAGCGGATTTCCCCCTGCAATGCAACACCTGTGACATCAGGCAGCTGCATGGAGGTTGGCTACAAACCTCCCCGACACACTCGGCTGTGTTCCGGAATTCTGAGTGTGGGGAGGGTCCTTCTTTTATCTGCAGCACCTGGGAACTCCTAGGAGCCCTCCGCGTGTCTTCCCTGAGTGTCTCCTAGTACGGCCTGCTGGGGAAATGCGGGGTTTGGCCTGGAAATGCAGGTTGCATCTAGTGCCTCCCTCTGGAAACGGGAGGTAATTAGCGGACTTCCTCCTGCCAGGCAACACCTGTGACACCTGGCAGCTCCGTGGAAGGTGGCCCCAAACATTCCTCCCACACTCGGCCCTTTTCCGGAATTCTGAGTTTGGGTAGGATGCGTCTTCAGTCTGCAGCGCCTTGGATCTCCTAGGAGCCTTCCGCGTGTCTTAACCGAGTTTCTCCTAGTGCGTGCTTCAATGGAAATGCGGGGGTTTGGCTGGAAATGCAGGTAGCATCTAGTGTCTCCTCATAGACAGGGGAGGTAATTAGCGGATTTCCCCCTGCAATGCAACACCTGTGATGGCAGGCAGCTTCGTGGAGGGCGGCCAAACCCTCCCTCACACACTCGGCCGTGTTCCTGAATTTTGAGTGTGGGGAGGTTCCGTCTTCTGTCTGCAGCGCCTGGGATCTCCTAGGAGCCCTCTGCGTGTCTTCCCCGAGTTTCTCCTAGTGCGGGCTTCTATGGAAAGGCGGGGTTTTGGCTGGAAATGCAGATAGCATCTAGTGCCTCCCCCTGGACAGGGGAGGTAATTAGCGGACTTCCCCCTGCCAGGCAACACCTCTGACACCAGACAGCTGCGTAGAGGGCGGCCCCAAACCTCCCCCACACACTCGGCCATTATGCAGATTTCTGAGTTTGGGAGGTTCCGTCTTCTGTCTGCAGCGCCTATGATCTCCTAGGAGTCTTCCGCGTGTCTTCCCTGAGTGTCTCCTAGTGCGGGCTGCCGGGGAATCGCGGGGGTTAGACTGGAAATGCAGGTAGCATCTAGTGCCTCCCCCTGGAAAGGGGAGGTAATTAGCTGACTTATCCCTGCCATGCAACACCTGTGACACCAGGCAGCTGCGTGGAGTGCGGCCTCAAACATCCCCCACTCACTAGGGAGTGTTCCGGAATTCTGAGTGTGGGGAGGTTCCGTCTTCTGTCTGCAGCGCCTGGGATCTACTAGGAGCCCTCCGCGTGTCTTCTCCGAGTGTTTCCTAGTAGGGCTGCCGGGGAAATGTGGGGGTTTGGCTGGAAATTTAAGTAGCACCTAGTGCCTTCAGCTGAACAGGGGACGTAATTAGCGGACTTCCCCCTGCCAAGCAACACCTATAACACCAGGCAGCTTCGTGCAGTTTGGCCCTAAACCTCCCTGACATACACGACCGTGTTCCGGAATTCTGTGTGTGGGGATGTTCGGTCTTCTGTCTGCAGTTCCTGTTAACACCTGGAGCCTTCCGCCTCTCTTCCCCGAGTGTCCCCTTGTATGGGCTGACGGCGAAATGCCGGGGTTGTGCTGGAAATTCAGGTAGCATCTAGTGCTTCCCCCTGGAATGGGGAGGTAATTAGCGGACTTCCCCCTGCCAGGCAACACCTCTGACACCAGGCAGCTGCGTAGAAAGCGGCCCCAAACCTCCCCCACACACTAGGCCATTATCCAGATTTCTGAGTTTGGGGAGGTTCCGTCTTCTGTCTGCAGCGCCTATGATCTCCTAGGAGCCTTCCGCGTGTCTTCCCCGAGTGTCTCCTAATGCGGGCTGCCGGGGAAACGCGGGGGTTAGACTGGAAATGCAGGTAGCATCTAGTGCCTCCCCCTGGACAGGGGAGGAAATTAGCTGACTTACCCCTGCCATGCAACACCTGTGACACCAAGCAGATGCGTGGAGGGTGGTCCCAAACCTCCCCCAAATTCTCGGCCCTGTTCCGGAATTCTGAATGTTGGGAGGTTCTGTCTTCTGTCTGCAGCAACTGGGATCTACTAGTAGCCCTCCTTGTGTCTTCCCCTATTGTCTCTTTGTACTGGATGCAAGGGAAAAGCGGGGGTTGGGCTGGTAATGCAGGTAGCATCTAGTGACTCCCCCTGGAAATGGGAGGTAATTAGCGGACTTCCCCCTGCCTGGCAAACATGTGACACCAGGCAGCTGCGTGTGTGTTGGCCCTAAACCTCCCCGATATACTCGGCCGTGTTCCGCAATTGTGACTGTGGGGAGGTTCCGTCGTCTGTCTGCAGCGCCTGGGATCTCCTAGGAGCCCTCCCGTTGTCTTGTCCGAGTGTCTCCTAGTGCGGTCTGCCAGGGAATTCAGGGGTTGGGATGGAAATGCAGATAGCATCAAGTGCCTCCCCCTGGACAGGGGAGGTAATTAGCGGACTTCCCCCTGCAAGGCAACACCTTTGAACCAGGCACCTGCTTGGAAGTCGGCCGAAAACCTCCCCAACACACTCATACGTGATCCGGAATTCTGAGGGTGGGGAAATTCCGTTTTCTGACTGCAGTTCCTGGGATCTCCTAGGAGCCCTCCACGTTTTTTCCCCGACTGTCTCCTAGTGCGGGCATCTGGGGAATGGCGGGGGTTCGGCTGTAAATGCAGGTAGCATCTAGTGCTTTCCCCTGGACAGGGGAGGTAATTAGCGGAATTCCCCCTGCCAGACAACACCTGTGACAACAGGCAGCTGCGTGGAGGGCGGCCCCAAACCTCCCCCACACACGCAGCCGTGTTCCAGAATTCTGAGTGTGGGGAGGTTCCGTCTTCCATCTGCAGCGACTGGGATCTCCTAAGAGCCCTCCGCCTGTCTTCCCCGAGTGTCTACTAGTGCGTGCTGCCGGGGAAAAGCGGGGGTTAGGCTGGAAATGCAGGTAGCATCTAGTGCCTTCCCCTGGACAACGGAGGTAATTAGCGGAATTCCCCCTGCCAGACAACACCTGTGACACAGGCAGCTGCGTGGATGGCGGCCCCAAACCTCACCCACTCACTCGTACGTGATTCGGAATTCTGAGTGTCGGGAGTCTCCGTCTTCTGTCTGCAGCGTCTGGGTTCACGTAGGAACCATCCGCGTGTTTTCCCCGAGTGTCTAATAGTGCGGACTGCCGGGGAAATGCTGGGGTTAGGCTGGAAATGCAGGTAGGATCTAGTGCCTCCCCCTGGACAGGGGAGGTAATTAGCGGAATTCCCCCTGCCAGACAACACCTGTGACACAGGCAGCTGCGTGGATGGCGGCCCCAAACCTCCCCCAAACACTCGTACGTGATCCGGAATTCTGAGTGTGGGGAGTTTCCGTCTTCTGTCTGCAGGTACTGGGAACTTCTAGGAGCCCTCAACGTTTCTTCATCGAGTGTCTTTTAGTGTGGGCTTCCGGGGAGTGGCGGGGTTTCGGCTGTAAATGCAGGTAGCATCTAGTGCCTCCCTCTGGAAAGGGGAGAAAATTAGCGGAATTCTCCCTGCCAGGCAACACCTGTGACACCAGGCAGCTTCGTTGAGGGCGGCCCCAAACCTCCCCCACACACTCGTACGTGATCCGGAATTCTGAGTGTGGGGAGTTTCCGTCTTCTGTCTTCAGCGCCTGGGATCTCCTAGGAGCCCTCCGCGTGTCTTCCCAGAGTGTTTCCTTGTGCGGGCTCACGGGAAAATGCAGGGTTTGGGCTGGAAATGCAGGTAGCATCTAGTGACTCCACCTGGACGGGGGAGGTATTTAGCGGACTTCCGCCTGCTAGGCAACACCTGCGACACCAGGCAACTGCGTGGAGGGTGGCTCCAAACCTCCCAGACACACTCGGCTGTATTCCGGAATTCTGAGGGTTGGGAGGTTCCTTCTTCTGTCTGCAGCGCATGGGATCTCCTAGGAGACCTCCGCGTGTTTTCCCCGAGTGTCTCCTAGTGCGGCCTGCTGGGGAAAGGCGGGCTTTGGGCTGGAAAAACAGGTAGCATCTAGTGCCTCCCCCTGGACAAGGAAGGTAATTAGCGGAATTCCCACTTCCAAGCAACACATGTGACACCTGGCAGCTGCGTGGTTTGCGGCCCCAAACCTCCCACACTCACTCGGCCTTGATCTGGAATTCTGAGTGTGGGGAGGTTCCGTCTTCAGTCTGCAGTTCCTGCGATCTCCCAGGAGCACTCCACGTGTCTTCCCCGAGAGTCTCCAAGTGCGGGCTGCCGAGGAAAGGCGGGGGTTTGGCTGGAAATGCAGGTAGAATCTAGTGTCTCCCCCCTGGACATGGGAGGTATTTAGCGGGCTTCCCCCTGCCAGGCAACACCTGTGACACCTGGAAGCTGCGTGGATTGCGGCCCCAATCCTCCCCCACACACTCGGACTTGATCCGGAATTCTGAGTGTGGGGAGGTTCCGTCTTCAGTCTGCAGCGCCTGGGATTTCCTAGGAGCCAACCGCATGCCTTCCCCTAGTGTCTATTAGTGTGGGGTGACGGGGAAAGGCGGGGTTTGTGTTGGAAATGCAGGTAACATTTAGTGCCTCCCCCTTGATAGGGGAGGTAATTAGCGGACTTCCCCCTGGCAGGCAACACCTGTGACATAAGGCACCTGCGTGGAGGGTTGCTCCAAACCTCCCCAAAACACTCGGCTGTGTTCCGGAATTCTGAGTGTGAGGCGGATCCATCTTCTGTCTGCAGCGCCTGGGGTCTCCTAGGAGCCCTCCGCGTGTCTTCCCCGAGTGTCCTCTAGTGTGGCCTGCTGGGGAAAGTCGGGGTTTTGGCTCAAAATGCAGGTAGAATCTAGTGCCTCCCCCTGGACAGGGGAGGTAATTAGCGGAATTCCCCCTGCAAGGCAACACCGGTGAAACCTGGCAGCTGCGTGGAAGGCGGCCCCAAACCTCCCTCACACCCTCGGCCCTGTTCCGGAATTCTTAGTTTGGGGAGGTTGCGTCTTCAGTCTGCAGCGCCTGGGATTTCCTAGGAGCCATCCGCGTGTCATCCCCGAGTGTCTTATAGTGCGGGCCTCAAAGGAAATGCAGGGGATGGGCTGGAAATGCAGGTAGCATCTAGTGCCTCCTCATGGACAGTGGAGGTAATTAGCGGTTTTCCCCCTGCAATGCAACACCTGTGACCCCAGGCAGTTTCGTGGAGTGCGGCCCCAAACGTCCCACACACACTCGGCCGTGTTCCGTAATTCTGAGTGTGGGGAGGTTCCGTCTTCTGTCTGCAGCGCTTTGGATCTCCTAAGCACAATCCGCGTGTCTTCCCCGAGTGTCTCCTAGTGCGGGCTGCAGGAGAAATGCGGGGGTTGGGCTGGAAATGCAGGTAGCATCTAGTGCCTTCCCCTGGATAGGGGAGGTAATTAGCGGACTTCCCCCTGCCAGACAACACCTGTGACAACAGGCAGCTTCGTGGAGGGCGGCCCCAAACCTCCCCCACACACACGTACGTGATCCGGAATTCTGAGTGTGGGGAGTTTCCGTCTTCTGTCTGCAGTGACTGGGATCTCCTAGGAGCCCTCCGCGTGTCTTCACCGAGTGTCTCCTAGTGCGTGCTGCAGGGGAAAAGCGGTGGATCGGCTGGAAATGCAGGTAGCATCTAGTGCCTCCCCCTGTACAGGGGAGAAAATTAGAGGACTTCCCCCTGCCATGCAACACCTATGACACCTGGCAGCTGCATGGAGGGCGGCCCCAAACCTCCCCCAAACACTCGGGCGTGTTCCGGATTTCTGAGTGTGGGGAGGTCCCGTATTCAGTCTACAGTGCCTGGGATCTCCTAGAAGCCCTCCACGTTTCTTCCCCGAGTGTCCCCTAGTGCGGGCTTCCGTGGAGGCGGGGATTCGGCTGTAAATGCAGGTAGCATCTAGTGCCTCCCCCTGGAAAGGGGAGGTAATTAGCGGACTTCCCCCTGCCAGGCAACACCTGTGACAACAGGCAGCTTCGTGGAGGGCGGCCCCAAACCTCCCCCACACACTCGTACGTGTTCCGGAATTCTGAGTGTGGGGAGTCTCCGTCTTCTGTCTGCAGCGCCTGGGATCTCCTAGGAGCCCTCCGCGTGTCTTCACCGAGTGTCTCCTAGTGCGGGCTGCAGGGGAAATTCGGGGGATCGGCTGGAAATGCAGGTAGCTTCTAGTGCCTCCCCCTGGACAGGGGAGATAATTAGAGGACTTCCCCCTGTCATGCAACACCTATGACACCTGGCAGCTGCATGGAGGGCGGCCTCAAACCTTCCCTACACACTCGGGCGTGTTCCGGATTTCTGAGTGTGGGGAGGATCCTTATTCAGTCTACAGTGCCTGGGATCACCTAGGAGCCCTTCACGTTTCTTCCCCGAGTGTCTCCTAGTGCGGGCTTCCGGGGAATGGCGGGATTTCGGCTGTAAATGCAGGTAGCATCTATTATCTCCCCCTGAACTAGTGAGGAAATTAGCGGACTTCGCCCTGACCGGCAACACCTGTGACATCTGACATTTGCGTGGAGGTCGGCCCTAAACCTCAACCACTCACTCGTACGTGATCCGGAATTCTGAGTGTGGGGAGTTTCCGTCTTCTGTCTGCAGCGCCTGGGATCTCCTAGGAGCCCTCCGCGTGTCTTCACCGAGTGTCTCCTACTGCGTGCTGCAGGGGAAAAGTGGTGGATCGGCTGGAAATGCAGGTAGCATCTAGTGCCTCCCCCTGGACAGGGTAGGTAATTAGCGGACTTCCCCATGCCAGGCAACACCTGTGACAACTGGCAGCATCGTAGTGGGCGGCCCCAATCCTCCCCCACTCACTCGGACTTGATCCGGAATTCTGAGTGTGGGGAGGTTCCGTCTTCTGTCTGCAGTGCCTGGGATCTCCTAGGAGACTTCCGTGTGTCTTCCCCTAGTGTCTATTAGTGCGGGATGACGGGGAAAGGCGGGGGTTGTGTTGGAAATGCAGATAGCATCTAGTGCCTCCTCATGGACAGTGGAGGTAATTAGCGGTTTTCCCCCTGCAATGCAACACCTGTGACCCCAGGCAGCTTCGTGGAGTGCAGTCCCAAACAGCCCACACACACTCGGCCGTGTTCCGTAATTCTGAGTGTGGGGAGGTTCCGACTTCTGTCTGCAGCGCTTTGGATCTCCTAGGAACAATCCGCGTGTGTTCCCCGAGTGTCTCCTAGTGCGGGCTGCAGGAGAAATGCGGGGGAGGGCTGGAAATGCAGGTAGCATCTAGTGCCTTCCCTTGGACAGGGGAGGTAATTAGCGTAATTCCCCCTGCCAGGCAACGCCTGTGACACCAGACAGTTTCGTGGAGGGCGGCCCCAAACCTTCCCCACACACTCGTACTTGATCCAGAATTCTGAGTTTGGGGAGTTTCCGTCTTCTGTCTGCAGCGACTGGGATCTCCTAGGAGCCCTCCGCGTGTCTTCACCGAGTGTCTCCTATTGCGTGCTGCAGGGGAAAAGCGGTAAATCGGCTGGAAATGCAGGTAGAATCTAGTGTCTCCCCCTGTACAGGGGAGAAAATTAGAGGACTTCCCCCTTTCGTGCAACACCTATGACACCTGGCATCTGCGTGGAGGGCGGCCCCAAACCTCCCCCAAACACTCGGACGTGTTCCGGAATTCTGAGTGTGTGGAGGTTCCGTCTTCTGTCTGCAGCGCCTGATATCTTCTAGGAGCACTCCGCGTGTCTTCCCCGAGTGTCTCATATTGCGGGCTTCAATGGATAAGCGGGGTTAGTTTTGGAAATGTAGGTAGCATCTAGTGCCTCACCCTGGACAGTGGAGGTATTTAGCGGACTTCCTCCTGCCATGTTACAGCTGTGACACGAGGCAGCTGTGTGGAGGGTGACCCCAACTCCCCTACATACTCGGCCGTATTCCTTAATTCTGAGTGTGTGGATGTTCCGTCTTCAGTCTGCAGCGCCTGGGATCTCCTAGGAACCCTCCGCGTGACTTCCCCGAGTGTCTTCTAGTGCGTGCTCCCGGGGATAGGCGGGGGTTGGGCTGCAAATGCAGGTAGCATCTAGTGCCTCCACCTGGACAGGGGAGGTAAATAGCGGACTTTCCCCAGCCAGGCAACAACTGAGACAACAGGCAGCTGCGAGGAGTGCGGCCCAAAACCTCCCCCACACACTCTGCCGTGATTCGGAATTCTCAGTGTGGGGAGGTTCCGTCTTCTGTCTGCAGCCCCTGGGATTTCCTAGGAGCCCTCCGCGTGTGTTGCTCCAGTGTCTCCTAGTGCGGGCTGCCGGGGAAATGCGGGGGATTTCCTGGAAATGCTGGTAGCATCTAGTGCCTCCCCCTGGACAGGGGAGGAAATTAGCGGACTTCCCCCTGCCAGACAACACTTGAGACACCTGGCAGCTGCGTGGACGGCGGCCCTAAACCTCCCAAACACACTCGAATGTGATCCGGAATTCTGAGTGTGGGTAGGTTCCCTCTTCTGTCTGCAGCGCCTGGGATCACCTAGGAGCCCTCCGCCTGACTTCCCCGAGTGTCTCCTATTGCGGGCTGCTTGGGAAAGGCGGGGGTGGGCTGGAAATGCAGGTAGCATCTAGTGCATCCCCATGGACAGGGGAGGTAATTAGCAGACTACCCCCTGCCAGGCAACACCTGTGACACCAGGCAGCTGCGTGAAGGGCGGCCCCAAACCTCACTCAACCACTCGGCCGTGATCCTTAATTCTGAGTGTGTGGAGGTTCCGTCGTCTGTCTGCAGCGCCTGATATCTCCTAGGAGCCTTCCGCGTGTCTTCCCCGAGTGTCTCATAATGCGGGCTTCAATGGATAAGCGGGGTTAGTTTTGGAAATGTAGGTAGCATCTAGTGCCTCCCCCTTGACAGGGGAGGTATTTAGCGGACTTCCCTCTTCCAGGCTACAGCTGTGAACCGAGGCAGCTGTGTGGAGGGTGACCTCACCTCCCCTACACACTCGGCTGTATTCCTTAATTCTGAGTGTGGGGATGTTCTGTCTTCAGTCTGCAGCGCCTGGGATCTCCTAGGAGCCATCCGCGTGTATTCCCCGAGTGTCTCATTGTGCGGGCTTCAATGGAAATGCGGGGGTTGGGCTGGAAATGCAGGTAGCATCTAGTGCCTCCCCCTGGAATGGGGAGGTAATTAGCCAAATTCCCCCTGCCAGGCAACAGCTGTGACACGAGGCACCTGGGTGGAGGGCGGCCCCAAACCTCCCCCACACACTCGGCCATGTTCCGGAATTCTGAGTGTGGGGAGGTTCCGTCTTCAGTCTGCAGCGCCTGGGATCTCCTAGGAGCCCTCCACGTGTATTCCTCGAGTGTCTAGTAGTCCGGGCTGCCGGGGAAAAGCAGGGGTTAGGCTGGAAATGCAGGTAGCATCTAGTGCCTCCCCCTGGACATGGGAGGTAATTAGCGGACTTCCCCCTGCCAGGCAACAACTGTGACACCAGGCAGCTGCGTGGAGGGCGGCCCCAAACCTACCCTCTCACTCGTACGTGATTCCGAATTCTGAGTGTGGGTAGGTTCCCTCTTCTGTCTGCAGCGCCTCGGATCTCCTAAGAGCCCTCTGCTTGACTTCCTCGAGTTTCTCCTAGTGCGGGATGCCAGGGAAAGGCGGGGGTAGGGCTGGAAATGCAGGTAGCATCTAGTGCCTTCCCCTGGAAAGGGGAGGTATTTAGCGGACTTCCCCCTGCCAGACAACACTTGTGACAACAGGGAGCTGCGTGGTGGGCGGCCCCAAACCTCCCCCACACACACGACCGTGTTCCAAAATTCTGAGTTTGAGGAGGTTCCGTCTTCTGTCTGCAGCGACTGGGATCTCCTAGGAGCCCTCCGCCTGTCTTCCCCGAGTATCTACTTGTGCGTGCTGCCGGGGAAATGTGGGGGTTTGCCTGGAAATGCAGGTAGCATCTAGTGCGTTCCCCTGGACAGGGGAGGTAATTAGCGTAATTCCCCCTGCAATGCAACACCTGTGACCCCAGACAGTTTCGTGGAGGGCGGCCCCAAAACTCCCCCACACACTCGTACTTGATCCGGAAATCTGAGTGTGGGGAAGTTCCGTCTTCTGACTGCAGTGCTGGGGATCACCTAGGAGCCATCCTCGTGTCTTCCCCTAGTGTCTCATAGTGCGGGCTGCAAGGGAAATGAGGGGGTTGGGCTGGAAATGCAGGTAGCATCTAGTGCCTCCCCCTGGACAGGGGAGATATTTAGAGGAGTTCCCCCTGAGATGCAACACCTATGAAACCTGGCAGCTGCATGGAGGGCGGCCCAATACCTCCCCCACACACTCGGGCGTGTTCCAGATTTCTGAGTGTGGGGAGGTTCCGTATTCAGTCTACAGTGCCTGGGATCTCCTAGGAGCCCTTCACGTTTCTTCCTCGAGTGTCTCCTAGTGCGGACTTCCGGGGAATGGCGAGGTTTCGGCAGTAAATGCAGGTAGCATCTAGTATCTCCCCCTGGACAGGTGAGGTAATTAGCGGACTTCGCCCTGACAGGCAACACATGTGACACCTGGCAGATGCGTGGAGGTCGCCCCTAAACCTCACCCACTCACTCGTACGTGATCCGGTATTCTGAGAGTGGGGAGTTTCCGTCTTCTGTCTGCAGCGCCTGGGATCACGTAGGAACCAACCACGTGTTTTCAATGAGTGTCTAATACTGCGGGCTGCCGGGGAAATGCGGGGGTTAGGCTGGAAATGCAGGTAGCATCTAGTGTCTCCCCCTGGACAGGGGAGGAAATTAGCGGACTTCCCCCTGCCAGGCAACAACTGTAACACCTGACAGCTGCGTGGAAAGTGGCCCCAAACCTCCCCCACACACACGGCCGTGATCCGGAATTGTGAGTTTCGGGAGGTTCCGGCTTTTGTCTGCAGCGTCTGGGATCTCCTAGGAGCCCTCCACGTGTCTTCCCCGAGTGTCTCCTCTTGCGGGCTTCAATGGAAAGTCGGAGGATGTGTTGGAAATGCAGGTAGCATCTAGTGCCTCCTCCTGGACAGGGGAGGAAATAAGCGGACTTCCCCCTGCCAGGAAAAACCTGTGACACCAGGCATCTGCGTGGAGGGTGTCCCCAAATCTCCCCCACACACTCGGCCGTGTTCCGGGATTCTGAGTGTGGGGAGGTTCCGTTTTCTATCTGCAGTGCCTGGGATCTCCGAGGAGCATTCGGCGTGTCTTCCCGTAGTGTCCCTTAGTGCGAGATGCCAGGGAAATGCGGGGGTTGGGCTGGAAATTCAGGTAGCTTCTAGTTCCTCCCCCTGGAGAGGGGAGGTAATTAGCGGAATTCCCCCTGCCAGGAAACACCTGTGACACCAGGCAGCTTCGTCGTGGGCGGCCCCAAACCTCTCCAACTCACTCGTACGTTATCCGGAATTCTGAGTTTGGGTAGGTTCCCTCTTCTGTCTGCAGCACCTGGGATCTCCTAGGATCCCTCCGCAAGTCTTCCCGGATTGTCTCCCACAGCAAGCTGCCAGGGAAACGGGGGTTGAGCTGGAAATGCAGGTAGCATCTGCTGCCTCCTCCTGGAATGGGGAGGTAATTAGCGGACTTCCCCCTGCCAGGCAACACCAGTGACACCATGCATATGCGTGGAGGTCAGCCCCAAACCTCCCCCACACACTCGGCCGTGATCCGGAATTCTGAGTGTGGGTATGTTCCCTCTTCTGTCTGCAGCTCCTCGGATCTGATAGGAGCCATCCGCTTGACTTCCTCGAGTGTCTCCTAGTGCGGGATGCTGGGGAAAGGCGGGGGTTGGGCTGGAAATGCAGGTAGCATCTAGTGCCTCCACTTGGACAGGGGAGGAAATTAGCGGAATTCCCCCTGCAAGGCAACAACTGTGACACATGACAGCTGCGTGGAAAGTGGCCCCAAACCTCCCCCACACACTCGGCCATGATCCGGAATTGTGAGTGTGGGGAGGTTCCGTCTTCTGTCTGTAGCGCCTGGGATCTCCTAGGAGCACACCACGTGTATTCCCCGAATACTCTTAGTGCGGGCTTCAATGGAAAAGTGGGGGTTGTTTTGGAAATGCAGGTAGCATCTAGTGCCTCCTCCAGTACAGGGGAGGTAATAAGCGGACTTCCCCCTGCCAGGCAACACCAGTGACACCATGCATATGCGTGGAGGTCAGCCCCAAAACTCCCCCACACACTCGGCCGTGATCCGGAATTCTGAGTGTGGGTATGTTCCCTCTTCTGTCTGCAGCTCCTCGGATCTGATAGGAGCCATCCGCTTCACTTCCTCGAGTGTCTCCTAGTGCGGGATGCCGGGGAAAGGCGGGGGTTGGGCTGGAAATGCAGGCAGCATCTAGTGCCTCCACTTGGACAGTGGAAGATATTAGCGGAGTTCCCCCTGGAAGGCAACACCTGTGACACATGACAGCTGCGTGGAAAGTGGCCCCAAACCTCCCCCACACACTCGGCCGTGATCCGGAATTGTGAGTGTGGGGAGGTTCCGTCTTCTGTCTGTAGCGCCTGGGATCTCCTAGGAGCCCACCAAGTATATTCCCCGAGTACTCTTAGTGCGGGCTTCAATGGAAAAGTGGGGGTTGTTTTGGAAATGCAGGTAGCATCTAGTGCCTCCTCCAGTACAGGGGAGGTAATAAGCGGACTTCCCCCTGCCAGGCAACACCTGTGACACCATGCAGATGCGTGGAGGGCGGCCCCAAACCTCCCCCACACACTCGGCCGTATTCCGGGATTCTGAGTGTGGGGATGTTCCGTCTTTTGTCTGCAGCGACTGGGATCTCCTAGGAGCCCTCCCTTTGTCTTCCCAGATTGTCTCCTACAGCGAGCTGCTGGGGAATGCGGGGGTTGGGCTGGAAAAGCAGGTAGCATCTAGTGCCTCCCCCTGGACAGGGGAGGAAATTAGCGGACTTCCTCCTGACAGGCAACAACTGTGACACCAGGCAGCTGCGTGGAGAGCGGCCCCAAACCTCCCCCACACACTCGGCCGTGATCAGGTATTCTGAGTGTGGGGAGGTTCCGTCTTATGTCTGCAGTGCCTGATATCTTCTAGGAGCTATCCGCGTATATTCCCCGAGTGTCTCATAGTGCGGGCTTCAATGGAAATGCGGGGGTTGGGCTGGAAATGCAGGTAGCATCTAGTGCCTCCGCCTGGACAGGGGAGGTAATTAGCCGAATTCCCCC
Organism: Camelus ferus; assembly: GCF_009834535.1. NCBI lineage: Eukaryota > Metazoa > Chordata > Mammalia > Artiodactyla > Camelidae > Camelus > Camelus ferus. The sequence goes on along the minus strand of NC_045731.1, from coordinate 8,942,344 downwards.
TGCCAGGCAACAGCTGTGACACGAGGCACCTGGGTGGAGGGCGACCCCAAACCTCCCCCACACACTCAGCCATGTTCCGGAATTCTGAGTGTGGGGAGGTTCCGTCTTCTGTCTGCAGCGCCTGGGATCTCCTAGGAGCCCTCCACGTGTATTCCCCGAGTAATTACTTGTGCGTGCTGCCGGGGAAAAGAGGGGGTTAGGCTGGAAATGCTGGTAGCATCTAATGCCTCCCCCTGGACAGGGGAGGAAATTAGCGGACTTCCTCCTGCCAGGCAACAACTGTGACACCAGGCAGCTGCGTCGAGTTCGGCCCCAAACCTCCCCAAATCCCTCGTACTTGATCCGGAATTCTCAGTGTCGGGAGGTTCCGTCTTCTGTCTGCAACGCCTGTGATCTCCTAGGAGCCCTCCGATTGTCTTCCCCGAGTGTCTCCTAGTGCGGGCTGCCGGGGAAATACGGGGGATTTCCTGGAAATGTAGGTAGCATCTTGTGCCTCCCCCTGGACAGGGGAGATATTTAGCGGACTTCCCCCTGCCAGGCTACAGATGTGACATGAGGCAGGTGGGTGGAGGGCGGCCCCAAACATCCCCCACACAGTCGGCCATGTTCCGGAATTCTGAGTGTGGGGTGTTTCCGTCTCCTGTCTGCAGCGCCTAGGATCACGTAGGAACCAACCCCATGTTTTCAACGAGTGTCTAATACTGCGGGCTGCCGGGGAAATTCGGGGGTTAGGCTGGAAATTCAGGTAGCTTCTAGTGCCTCCCCCTGGAGAGGGGAGGTAATTAGCGGAATTCCCCCTGCCAGGAAACACCTGTGACACCAGGCAGCTTCGTCGAGGGCGGCCCCAAACCTCTCCCACTCACTCGTACGTTATCCGGAATTCTGATTTTGGGTAGGTTCCCTCTTCTGTCTGCAGAGCCTGGGATCTCCTAGGATCCCTCCGCATGTCTTCCCAGATTGTCTCCTACAGCAAGCTGCCAGGGAAATGGGGGTTGGGCTGGAAATGCAGGTAGCATCTGCTGCCTCCTCCTGGAATGGGGAGGTAATTAGCGGACTTCCCCCTGCCAGGCAACACCTGTGACATCAGGCAGCTGCGTGGTGGGCGGCCCCCAACCTCCCCCACTCACTCGTACGTGATCCGGAATTCTGAGTGTGGGTATGTTCCCTCTTCTGTCTGCAGCTCCTCGGATCTGATAGGAGCCATCCGCTTGACTTCCTCGAGTGTCTCCTAGTGCGGGATGCCGGGGAAAGGCGGGGGTTGGGCTGGAAATGCAGGTAGCATCTAGTGCCTCCACTTGGACAGGGGAGGAAATTAGCGGAATTCCCCCTGCAAGGCAACACCTGTGACACATGACAGCTGCGTGGAAAGTGGCCCCAAACCTCCCCCACACACTCGGCCGTGATCCGGAATTGTGAGTGTGGGGAGGTTCCGTCTTCTGTCTGTAGCGCCTGGGATCTCCTAGGAGCCCACCACGTGTATTCCCCGACTACTATCAGTGCGGGCTTCAATGGAAAATTGGGGGTTGTTTTGGAAATGCAGGTAGCATCTAGTGCCTCCTCCAGTAAAGGGGAGTTAATAAGCGGACTTCCCCCTGCCAGGCAAAACCTGTGACACCATGCAGATGCGTGGAGGGCGGCCCCAAACCTCCCCCACACACTCGGCCGTATTCCGGGATTCTGAGTGTGGGGATGTTCTGTCTTCTGTCTGCAGCGCCTGGTATCTCCTAGGAGCCCTCCACTTGTCTTCCCCGATTGTCTACTTAGGCGAGCTCCTGGGGAATGCGGGGGTTGGGCAGGAAATGCAGGTAGCATCTAGTGCCTCCCCCTGGAATGGGGAGGTAATTAGCGGACTTCCCCCTGCCAGGCAACACCTGTGACACCAGGTAGCTGCATGGTGGGCGGCCCCAAACCTGCCCCACACAATCGGACGTGTTCCGGGATTCTGAGTGAGGGGAGGTTCCGTTTTCTGTCTGCAGTGCCTGGGATCTCCTAGGAGCCCTCGGCGTGTCTTCCCCTAGTGTCTCTTAATGCGGGATGCCGGGGAAAGGCGGTGGTTGGTCTGGAGAATCAGGTAGCTTCTAGTGCCTCCCCATGGACGGGGGAGGTAATTAGCGGAATTCCCCCTGCCAGGAAACACCTGTGACACCAGGAAGCTGCGTGGAGGTCGTCCCCAAACTTTCCCCACAAACTCGGCCGTGTTTCAGAATTCTGAGCGTGGGAAGGTTACGTCATCTGTCTGCAGCGCCTGGGAACTACTAGGAGCCATCCGCGTGTATTCCTCGAGTGTCTAATAGTGCGGGATGCCGGGGAAAAGAGGGGGTTAGGCTGGAAATGCTGGTAGCATCTAGTGCCTCCCCCTGGACAGGGGAGGAAATTAGCGGACTTCCTCCTGCCAGGCAACAACTGTGACACCATGCAGCTGCGTGGAGAGCGGCCCCAAACCTCCCCCACACACTCGGCCGTGATCAGGTATTCTGAGTGTGGGGAGGTTTCGTCTTATGTCTGCAGTGCCTGATATCTCCTAGGAGCCATCCGTGTGTATTCCCCGAGTGTCTCATAGTGCGGGCCTCAATGGAAATGCGGGGGTTGGGCTGGAAATGCAGGTAGCATCTAGTGCCTCCACCTGGACAGGGGAGGTAATTAGCCGAATTCCCCCTGCCAGGCAACAGCTGTGACACGAGGCAACTGGGTGGAGGGCGACCCCAAATCTCCCCCACACACTCGGCCATGTTCCGGAATTCTGAGTGTGGGGAGGTTCCGTCTTCTGTCTGCAGCGCCTGGGATCTCCTAGGAGCCCTCCACGTGTATTGCTCGAGTGTCTAGTAGTGCGGGCTGCCGGGGAAAAGAGGGGGTTAGGCTGGAAATGCTGGTAGCATCTAGTGCCTCCCCCTGGACAGGGGAGGTAATTAGCCGAATTCCCCCTGCCAGGCAACAGCTGTGACACGAGGCACCTGGGTGGGGGGCGACCCCAAAACTCCCCCACACACTCGGCCATGTTCCGGAATTCTGAGTGTGGGGAGGTTCCGTCTTCTGTCTGCAGCGCCTGGGATCTCCTAGGAGCCCTCCACGTGTATTGCTCGAGTGTCTAGTAGTGCGGGCTGCCGGGGAAAAGAGGGGGTTAGGCTGGAAATGCTGGTAGCATCTAGTGCCTCCCCCTGGACAGGGGAGGAAATTAGCGGACTTCCTCCTGCCAGGCAACAACTGTGACACCAGGCAGCTGCGTGGAGAGCGGCCCCAAACCTCCCCCACACACTCGTACTTGATCCAGAATTCTCAGTGTGGGGAGGTTCCGTCTTCTGTCTGCAGCGCCTGTGATCTCCTAGGAGCCCTCCGAGTGTCTTCCCCGAGTGTCTCCTAGTGCGGGCTGCCGGGGAAATACGGGGGATTTCCTGGAAATGTAGGTAGCATCTAGTGCCTCCCCCTGGACAGGGGAGTTATTTAGCGGACTTCCCCCTGCCAGGCTACAGATGTGACATGAGGCAGGTGGGTGGAGGGCGGCCCCAAACATCCCCCACACAGTCGGCCATGTTCCGGAATTCTGAGTGTGGGGAGTTTCCGTCTTCTGTCTGCATCGCCTAGGATCAAGTAGGAACCAACCCCGTGTTTTCAACGAGTGTCTAATACTGCGGGCTGCCGGGGAAATTCGGGGGTTAGGCTGGAAATGCAGGTAGCATCTAGTGCCTCCACCTGGACAGGGGAGGAAATTAGCGGAATTCCCCCTGCCAGGAAAAACCTGTGACACCAGGCATCTGCGTGGAGGGTGTCCCCAAATCTCCCCCACACACTCGGCCGTGTTCCGGGATTCTGAGTGTGGGGAGGTTCCGTTTTCTATCTGCAGTGCCTGGGATCTCCGAGGAGCATTCGGCGTGTCTTCCCGTAGTGTCCATTAGTGCGAGATGCCAGGGAAATGCGGGGGTTGGCCTGGAAATTCAGGTAGCTTCTAGTTCCTCCCCCTGGAGAGGGGAGGTAATTAGCGGAATTCCCCCTGCCAGGAAACACCTGTGACACCAGGCAGCTTCGTCAAGGGCGGCCCCAAACCTCTCCCACTCACTCGTACGTTATCCGGAATTCTGAGTTTGGGTAGGTTCCCTCTTCTGTCTGCAGCGCCTGGGATCTCCTAGGATCCCTCCGCATGTCTTCCCCGATTGTCTCATACAGCAAGCTGCCAAGGAAACGGGGGTTGGGCTGGAAATGCAGGTAGCATCTGCTGCCTCCTCCTGGAATGGGGAGGTAATTAGCGGACTACCCCCTGCCAGGCAACACCAGTGACACCATGCATATGCGTGGAGGTCAGCCCCAAAACTCCCCCACACACTCGGCCGTGATCCGGAATTCTGAGTGTGGGTATGTTCCCTCTTCTGTCTGCAGCTCCTCGGATCTGATAGGAGCCATCCGCTTCACTTCCTCGAGTGTCTCCTAGTGCGGGATGCCAGGGAAAGGCGGGGGTTGGGCTGGAAATGCAGGCAGCATCTAGTGCCTCCACTTGGACAGTGGAAGAAATTAGCGGAGTTCCCCCTGGAAGGCAACACCTGTGACACATGACAGCTGCGTGGAAAGTGGCCCCAAACCTCCCCCACACACTCGGCCATGATCCGAAATTGTGAGTGTGGGGAGGTTCCGTCTTCTGTCTGTAGCGCCTGGGATCTCCTAGGAGCCCACCAAGTATATTCCCCGAGTACTCTTAGTGCGGGCTTCAATGGAAAAGTGGGGGTTGTTTTGGAAATGCAGGTAGCATCTAGTGCCTACTCCAGTACAGGGGAGGTAATAAGCGGACTTCCCCCTGCCAGGCAACACCTGTGACACCATGCAGATGCGTGGAGGGCGGCCCCAAACCTCCCCCACACACTCGGCCGTATTCCGGGATTCTGAGTGTGGGGATGTTCCGTCTTCTGTCTGCAGCGACTGGGATCTCCTAGGAGCCCTCCCTTTGTCTTCCCCGATTGTCTCCTACAGCGAGCTGCTGGGGAATGCGGGGGTTGGGCTGGAAAAGCAGGTAGCATCTAGTGCCTCCCCCTGGACAGGGGAGGAAATTAGCGGACTTCCTCCTGCCAGGCAACAACTGTGACACCAGGCAGCTGCGTGGAGAGCGGCCCCAAACCTCCCCCACACACTCGGCCGTGATCAGGTATTCTGAGTGTGGGGATGTTCCGTCTTATGTCTGCAGTGCCTGATATCTCCTAGGAGCTATCCGCGTATATTCCCCGAGTGTCTCATAGTGCGGGCTTCAATGGAAATGCGGGGGTTGGGCTGGAAATGCAGGTAGCATCTAGTGCCTCCGCCTGGACAGGGGAGGTAATTAGCCGAATTCCCCCTGCCAGGCAACAGCTGTGACACGAGGCACCTGGGTGGAGGGCGACCCCAAACCTCCCCCACACACTCGGCCATGTTCCGGAATTCTGAGTGTGGGGAGGTTCCGTCTTCTGTCTGCAGCGCCTGGGATCTCCTAGGAGCCCTCCACGTGTATTCCCCGAGTAACTACTTGTGCGTGCTGCCGGGGAAAAGAGGGGGTTAGGCTGGAAATGCTGGTAGCATCTAATGCCTCCCCCTGGACAGGGGAGGAAATTAGCGGACTTCCTCCTGCCAGGCAACAACTGTGACACCAGGCAGCTGCGTCGAGTTCGGCCCCAAACCTCCCCAAATCCCTCGTACTTGATCCGGAATTCTCAGTGTCGGGAGGTTCCGTCTTCTGTCTGCAACGCCTGTGATCTCCTAGGAGCCCTCCGATTGTCTTCCCCGAGTGTCTCCTAGTGCGGGCTGCCGGGGAAATATGGGGGATTTCCTGGAAATGTAGGTAGAATCTTGTGCCTCCCCCTGGACAGGGGAGATATTTAGCGGACTTCCCCCTGCCAGGCTACAGATGTGACATGAGGCAGGTGGGTGGAGGGCGGCCCCAAACATCCCCCACACAGTCGGCCATGTTCCGGAATTCTGAGTGTGGGGTGTTTCCGTCTTCTGTCTGCAGCGCCTAGGATCACGTAGGAACCAACCCCATGTTTTCAACGAGTGTCTAATACTGCGGGCTGCCGGGGAAATTCGGGGGTTAGGCTGGAAATTCAGGTACCTTCTAGTGCCTCCCCCTGGAGAGGGGAGGTAATTAGCGGAATTCCCCCTGCCAGGAAACACCTGTGACACCAGGCAGCTTCATCGAGGGCGGCCCCAAACCTCTCCCACTCACTCGTACGTTATCCGGAATTCTGAGTTTGGGTAGGTTCCCTCTTCTGTCTGCAGAGCCTGGGATCTCCTAGGATCCCTCCGCATGTCTTCCCAGATTGTCTCCTACAGCAAGCTGCCAGGGAAATGGGGGTTGGGCTGGAAATGCAGGTAGCATCTGCTGCCTCCTCCTGGAATGGGGAGGTAATTAGCGGACTTCCCCCTGCCAGGCAACACCTGTGACATCAGGCAGCTGCGTGGTGGGCGGCTCCCAACCTCCCCCACTCACTCGTACGTGATCCGGAATTCTGAGTGTGGGTATGTTCCCTCTTCTGTCTGCAGCTCCTCGGATCTGATAGGAGCCATCCGCTTGACTTCCTCGAGTGTCTCCTAGTGCGGGATGCCGGGGAAAGGCGGGGGTTGGGCTGGAAATGCAGGTAGCATCTAGTGCCTCCACTTGGACAGGGGAGGAAATTAGCGGAATTCCCCCTGCAAGGCAACACCTGTGACACATGACAGCTGCGTGGAAAGTGGCCCCAAACCTCCCCCACACACTCGGCCGTGATCCGGAATTGTGAGTGTGGGGAGGTTCCGTCTTCTGTCTGTAGCGCCTGGGATCTCCTAGGAGCCCACCACGTGTATTCCCCGAGTACTATCAGTGCGGGCTTCAATGGAAAATTGGGGGTTGTTTTGGAAATGCAGGTAGCATCTAGTGCCTCCTCCAGTACAGGGGAGGTAATAAGCGGACTTCCCCCTGCCAGGCAAAACCTGTGACACCATGCAGATGCGTGGAGGGCGGCCCCAAACCTCCCCCACACACTCGGCCGTATTCCGGGATTCTGAGTGTGGGGATGTTCTGTCTTCTGTCTGCAGCGCCTGGTATCTCCTAGGAGCCCTCCACTTGTCTTCCCCGATTGTCTACTAAGGCGAGCTGCCGGGGAATGCGGGGGTTGGGCAGGAAATGCAGGTAGCATCTAGTGCCTCCCCCTGGAATGGGGAGGTAATTAGCGGAATTCCCCCTGCCAGGCAACACCTGTGACACCAGGTAGCTGCGTGGTGGGCGGCCCCAAACCTGCCCCAGAGAATCGGACGTGTTCCGGGATTCTGAGTGAGGGGAGGTTCCGTTTTCTGTCTGCAGTGCCTTGGATCTCCTAGGAGCCCCCGGCGTGTCTTCCCCTAGTGTCTCTTAATGCGGGATGCCGGGGAAAGGCGGTGGTTGGTCTGGAAAATCAGGTAGCTTCTAGTGCCTCCCCAAGGACAGGGGAGGTAATTAGCGGAATTCCCCCTGCCAGGAAACACCTGTGACACCAGGAAGCTGCGTGGAGGTCGTCCCCAAACTTTCCCCACACACTCGGCCGTGTTTCAGAATTCTGAGTGTGGGAAGGTTACGTCATCTGTCTGCAGCGCCTGGGAACTACTAGGAGCCATCCGCGTGTATTCCTCGAGTGTCTAATAGTGCGGGCTGCCGGGGAAAAGAGGGGGTTAGGCTGGAAATGCTGGTAGCATCTAGTGCCTCCCCCTGGACAGGGGAGGAAATTAGCGGACTTCCTCCTGCCAGGCAACAACTGTGACACCAGGCAGCTGCGTGGAGAGCGGCCCCAAACCTCCCCCACACACTCGGCCGTGATCAGGTATTCTGAGTGTGGGGAGGTTCCGTCTTATGTCTGCAGTGCCTGATATCTCCTAGGGGGCATCCGCGTGTATTCCCCGAGTGTCTCATAGTGCGGGCCTCAATGGAAATGCGGGGGTTGGGCTGGAAATGCAGGTAGCATCTAGTGCCTCCGCCTGGACAGGGGAGGTAATTAGCCGAATTCCCCCTGCCAGGCAACAGCTGTGACACGAGGCACCTGGGTGGGGGGCGACCCCAAACCTCCCCCACACACTCGGTCATGTTCCGGAATTCTGAGTGTGGGGAGGTTCCGTCTTCTGTTTGCAGCACCTGGGATCTCCTAGGAGCCCTCCACGTGTATTCCTCGAGTGTCTAGTAGTGCGGGCTGCCGGGGAAAAGAGGGGGTTATGCTGGAAATGCTGGTAGCATCTAGTGCCTCCCCCTGGACAGGGGAGGAAATTAGCGGACTTCCTCCTGCCAGGCAACAACTGTGACACCAGGCAGCTGCGTGGAGAGCGGCCCCAAACCTCCCCCACACACTCGGCCGTGATCAGGTATTCTGAGTGTGGGGAGGTTCCGTCTTATGTCTGCAGTGCCTGATATCTCCTAGGAGCCATCCGCGTGTATTCCCCGAGTGTCTCATAGTGCGGGCTTCAATGGAAATGCGGGGGTTGGGCTGGAAATGCAGGTAGCATCTAGTGCCTCCGCCTGGACAGGGGAGGTAATTAGCCGAATTCCCCCTGCCAGGCAACAGCTGTGACACGAGGCACCTGGGTGGAGGGCGACCCCAAACCTCCCCCACACACTCGGTCATGTTCCGGAATTCTGAGTGTGGGGAGGTTCCGTCTTCTGTTTGCAGCACCTGGGATCTCCTAGGAGCCCTCCACGTGTATTCCTCGAGTGTCTAGTAGTGCGGGCTGCCGGGGAAAAGAGGGGGTTATGCTGGAAATGCTGGTAGCATCTAGTGCCTCCCCCTGGACAGGGGAGGAAATTAGCGGACTTCCTCCTGCCAGGCAACAACTGTGACACCAGGCAGCTGCGTGGAGAGCGGCCCCAAACCTCCCCCACACACTCGGCCGTGATCAGGTATTCTGAGTGTGGGGAGGTTCCGTCTTATGTCTGCAGTGCCTGATATCTCCTAGGAGCCATCCGCGTGTATTCCCCGAGTGTCTCATAGTGCGGGCTTCAATGGAAATGCGGGGGTTGGGCTGGAAATGCAGGTAGCATCTAGTGCCTCCGCCTGGAAAGGGGAGGTAATTAGCCGAATTCCCCCTGCCAGGCAACAGCTGTGACACGAGGCACCTGGGTGGAGGGCGACCCCAAAACTCCCCCACACACTCGGCCATGTTCCAGAATTCTGAGTGTGGGGAGGTTCCGTCTTCTGTCTGCAGCGCCTGGGATCTCCTAGGAGCCCTCCACGTGTATTCCTCGAGTGTCTAGTAGTGCGGGCTGCCGGGGAAAAGAGGGGGTTAGGCTGGAAAAGCTGGTAGCATCTAGTGCCTCCCCCTGGACAGGGGAGGAAATTAGCGGACTTCCTCCTGCCAGGGAACAACTGTGACACCAGGCAGCTGCGTTGAGTTCGGCCCCAAACCTCCCCAACTCCCTCGTACTTGATCCGGAATTCTCAGTGTCGGGAGGTTCCGTCTTCTGTCTGCAACGCCTGTGATCTCCTAGGAGCCCTCCGATTGTCTTCCCCGAGTGTCTCCTAGTGCGGGCTGCCGGGGAAATATGGGGGATTTCCTGGAAATGTAGGTAGAATCTTGTGCCTCCCCCTGGACAGGGGAGATATTTAGCGGACTTCCCCCTGCCAGGCTACAGATGTGACATGAGGCAGGTGGGTGGAGGGCGGCCCCAAACATCCCCCACACAGTCGGCCATGTTCCGGAATTCTGAGTGTGGGGTGTTTCCGTCTTCTGTCTGCAGCGCCTAGGATCACGTAGGAACCAACCCCATGTTTTCAACGAGTGTCTAATACTGCGGGCTGCCGGGGAAATTCGGGGGTTAGGCTGGAAATTCAGGTACCTTCTAGTGCCTCCCCCTGGAGAGGGGAGGTAATTAGCGGAATTCCCCCTGCCAGGAAACACCTGTGACACCAGGCAGCTTCATCGAGGGCGGCCCCAAACCTCTCCCACTCACTCGTACGTTATCCGGAATTCTGAGTTTGGGTAGGTTCCCTCTTCTGTCTGCAGAGCCTGGGATCTCCTAGGATCCCTCCGCATGTCTTCCCAGATTGTCTCCTACAGCAAGCTGCCAGGGAAATGGGGGTTGGGCTGGAAATGCAGGTAGCATCTGCTGCCTCCTCCTGGAATGGGGAGGTAATTAGCGGACTTCCCCCTGCCAGGCAACACCTGTGACATCAGGCAGCTGCGTGGTGGGCGGCTCCCAACCTCCCCCACTCACTCGTACGTGATCCGGAATTCTGAGTGTGGGTATGTTCCCTCTTCTGTCTGCAGCTCCTCGGATCTGATAGGAGCCATCCGCTTGACTTCCTCGAGTGTCTCCTAGTGCGGGATGCCGGGGAAAGGCGGGGGTTGGGCTGGAAATGCAGGTAGCATCTAGTGCCTCCACTTGGACAGGGGAGGAAATTAGCGGAATTCCCCCTGCAAGGCAACACCTGTGACACATGACAGCTGCGTGGAAAGTGGCCCCAAACCTCCCCCACACACTCGGCCGTGATCCGGAATTGTGAGTGTGGGGAGGTTCCGTCTTCTGTCTGTAGCGCCTGGGATCTCCTAGGAGCCCACCACGTGTATTCCCCGAGTACTATCAGTGCGGGCTTCAATGGAAAATTGGGGGTTGTTTTGGAAATGCAGGTAGCATCTAGTGCCTCCTCCAGTACAGGGGAGGTAATAAGCGGACTTCCCCCTGCCAGGCAAAACCTGTGACACCATGCAGATGCGTGGAGGGCGGCCCCAAACCTCCCCCACACACTCGGCCGTATTCCGGGATTCTGAGTGTGGGGATGTTCTGTCTTCTGTCTGCAGCGCCTGGTATCTCCTAGGAGCCCTCCACTTGTCTTCCCCGATTGTCTACTAAGGCGAGCTGCCGGGGAATGCGGGGGTTGGGCAGGAAATGCAGGTAGCATCTAGTGCCTCCCCCTGGAATGGGGAGGTAATTAGCGGAATTCCCCCTGCCAGGCAACACCTGTGACACCAGGTAGCTGCGTGGTGGGCGGCCCCAAACCTGCCCCAGAGAATCGGACGTGTTCCGGGATTCTGAGTGAGGGGAGGTTCCGTTTTCTGTCTGCAGTGCCTTGGATCTCCTAGGAGCCCCCGGCGTGTCTTCCCCTAGTGTCTCTTAATGCGGGATGCCGGGGAAAGGCGGTGGTTGGTCTGGAAAATCAGGTAGCTTCTAGTGCCTCCCCAAGGACAGGGGAGGTAATTAGCGGAATTCCCCCTGCCAGGAAACACCTGTGACACCAGGAAGCTGCGTGGAGGTCGTCCCCAAACTTTCCCCACACACTCGGCCGTGTTTCAGAATTCTGAGTGTGGGAAGGTTACGTCATCTGTCTGCAGCGCCTGGGAACTACTAGGAGCCATCCGCGTGTATTCCTCGAGTGTCTAATAGTGCGGGCTGCCGGGGAAAAGAGGGGGTTAGGCTGGAAATGCTGGTAGCATCTAGTGCCTCCCCCTGGACAGGGGAGGAAATTAGCGGACTTCCTCCTGCCAGGCAACAACTGTGACACCAGGCAGCTGCGTGGAGAGCGGCCCCAAAACTCCCCCACACACTCGGCCGTGATCAGGTATTCTGAGTGTGGGGAGGTTCCGTCTTATGTCTGCAGTGCCTGATATCTCCTAGGGGGCATCCGCGTGTATTCCCCGAGTGTCTCATAGTGCGGGCCTCAATGGAAATGCGGGGGTTGGGCTGGAAATGCAGGTAGCATCTAGTGCCTCCGCCTGGACAGGGGAGGTAATTAGCCGAATTCCCCCTGCCAGGCAACAGCTGTGACACGAGGCACCTGGGTGGGGGGCGACCCCAAACCTCCCCCACACACTCGGTCATGTTCCGGAATTCTGAGTGTGGGGAGGTTCCGTCTTCTGTTTGCAGCACCTGGGATCTCCTAGGAGCCCTCCACGTGTATTCCTCGAGTGTCTAGTAGTGCGGGCTGCCGGGGAAAAGAGGGGGTTATGCTGGAAATGCTGGTAGCATCTAGTGCCTCCCCCTGGACAGGGGAGGAAATTAGCGGACTTCCTCCTGCCAGGCAACAACTGTGACACCAGGCAGCTGCGTGGAGAGCGGCCCCAAACCTCCCCCACACACTCGGCCGTGATCAGGTATTCTGAGTGTGGGGAGGTTCCGTCTTATGTCTGCAGTGCCTGATATCTCCTAGGAGCCATCCGCGTGTATTCCCCGAGTGTCTCATAGTGCGGGCTTCAATGGAAATGCGGGGGTTGGGCTGGAAATGCAGGTAGCATCTAGTGCCTCCGCCTGGACAGGGGAGGTAATTAGCCGAATTCCCCCTGCCAGGCAACAGCTGTGACACGAGGCACCTGGGTGGAGGGCGACCCCAAACCTCCCCCACACACTCGGTCATGTTCCGGAATTCTGAGTGTGGGGAGGTTCCGTCTTCTGTTTGCAGCACCTGGGATCTCCTAGGAGCCCTCCACGTGTATTCCTCGAGTGTCTAGTAGTGCGGGCTGCCGGGGAAAAGAGGGGGTTATGCTGGAAATGCTGGTAGCATCTAGTGCCTCCCCCTGGACAGGGGAGGAAATTAGCGGACTTCCTCCTGCCAGGCAACAACTGTGACACCAGGCAGCTGCGTGGAGAGCGGCCCCAAACCTCCCCCACACACTCGGCCGTGATCAGGTATTCTGAGTGTGGGGAGGTTCCGTCTTATGTCTGCAGTGCCTGATATCTCCTAGGAGCCATCCGCGTGTATTCCCCGAGTGTCTCATAGTGCGGGCTTCAATGGAAATGCGGGGGTTGGGCTGGAAATGCAGGTAGCATCTAGTGCCTCCGCCTGGAAAGGGGAGGTAATTAGCCGAATTCCCCCTGCCAGGCAACAGCTGTGACACGAGGCACCTGGGTGGAGGGCGACCCCAAAACTCCCCCACACACTCGGCCATGTTCCAGAATTCTGAGTGTGGGGAGGTTCCGTCTTCTGTCTGCAGCGCCTGGGATCTCCTAGGAGCCCTCCACGTGTATTCCTCGAGTGTCTAGTAGTGCGGGCTGCCGGGGAAAAGAGGGGGTTAGGCTGGAAAAGCTGGTAGCATCTAGTGCCTCCCCCTGGACAGGGGAGGAAATTAGCGGACTTCCTCCTGCCAGGGAACAACTGTGACACCAGGCAGCTGCGTTGAGTTCGGCCCCAAACCTCCCCAACTCCCTCGTACTTGATCCGGAATTCTCAGTGTGGGGAGGTTCCGTCTTCAGTCTGCAGCGCCTGTGATCTCCTAGGAGCCCTCCGAATGTCTTCCCCGAGTTTCTCCTAGTGCGGGCTGCCGGGGAAATACGGGGGATTTCCTGGAAATGTAGGTAGCATCTAGTGCCTCCCCCTGGACAGGGGAGTTATTTAGCGGACTTCCCCCTGCCAGGCTACAGATGTGAGATGAGGCAGGTGGGTGGAGGGCGGCCCCAAACATCCCCCACACAGTCGGCCATGTTCCGGAATTCTGAGTGTGGGGAGTTTCTGTCTTCTGTCTGCAGCGCCTAGGATCACGTAGGAACCAACCCCGTGTTTTCAACGAGTGTCTAATACTGCGGGCTGCCGGGGAAATTCGGGGGTTAGGCTGGAAATGCAGGTAGCATCTAGTGCCTGCACCTGGACAGGGGAGGTAATTAGCGGAATTCCCCCTGCCAGGAAACACCTGTGACACCAGGCAGCTGCGTCGTGGGCGGCCCCAAACCTCTCCCACTCACTCGTACGTTATCCGGAATTCTGAGTGTGGGTAGGTTCCCTCTTCTGTGTACAGCGCCTGGGATCTCCTAGGAGCACACCGCGTGTATTTCCCGAGTGTCTCCTATTGTGGGCTGCCGGGTAAATGTGGGGGATTGGCTGGAAATGCAGGTAGCATCTAGTGCCTCCCCCTGGACAGGGGAGGTAATTAGCGGAATACCCCGTGCCGGGAAACACAGGTGACAACAGGCAGCTGCGTGGAGAGCGGCCCCAAACCTCCCCCACACACTCGGACGTGATCCGGTATTCTGAGTGTATGGAGGTTCCGTCTTATGTCTGCAGTGCCTGATATATCCTAGGAGCCATCCGCGTGTATTCCCCGAGTGTCTCATAGTGCGGGCTTCAATGGAAATGCGGGGGTTGGGCTGGAAATGCAGGTAGCATCTAGTGCCTCCGCCTGGACAGGGGAGGAAATTAGCCGAATTCCCCCTGCCAGGCAACAGCTGTGACACGAGGCAACTGGGTGGAGGGCGGCCCCAAACCTCCCCCACACACTCGGCCATGTTCCGGAATTCTGAGTGTGGGGAGGTTCCGTCTTCTGTCTGCAGCTCCTGGGATCTCCTAGGAGCCCTCCACGTCTATTCCTCGAGTGTCTAGTAGTGCGGGCTGCCGGGGAAAAGCAGGGGTTAGGCTGGAAATGCAGGTAGAATCTAGTGCCTCCCCCTGGACATGGGAGGTAATTAGCGGACTTCCCCCTGCCAGGCAACAACTGAGACACCAGGCAGCTGCGTGGAGGGCGGCCCCATACCTACCCTCTCACTCGTACGTGATTCCGAATTCTGAGTGTGGGTAGGTTCCCTCTTCTGTCTGCAGTGCCTCGGATCTCCTAAGAGCCCTCCGCTTGACTTCCTCGAGCTTCTCATAGTGCGGGATGCCGGGGAAAGGCGGGGGTAGGGCTGGAAATGCAGGTAGCATCTAGTGCCTTCCCCTGGACAGGGGAGGTAATTAGCGGACTTTCCCCTGCCAGACAACACCTGTGACAACAGGCAGCTGCGTGGAGGGCGGCCCCAAACCTCCCACACACACACGGCCGTGTTCCAGAATTCTGAGTTTGGGGAGGTTCCGTCTTCTGTCTGTAGCGACTGGGATCTCCTAGGAGCCCTCCGATTGTCTTCCCCGCGTATCTACTTGTGCGTGCTGCCGGGGAAATGCGGGGGTTAGGCTGGAAATGCAGGTAGCATCTAGTGCCTTTCCCTGGACAGGGGAGGTAATTAGCGTAATTCCCCCTGCAATGCAACACCTGTGACACCAGACAGTTTCGTGGAGGGCGGCCCCAAACCTCTCCCACACACTCGTACGTGATCCGGAAATCTGAGTGTGGGGAAGTTCCGTCTTCTGACTGCAGTGCTGGGGATCACCTAGGAGCCATCCTCGTGTCTTCCTCTAGTGTCTCATAGTGCGGGTTGCAAGGGAAATGAGGGGGTTGGGCTGGAAATTCAGGTAGCAACTAGTGCCTCCCCCTGGACAGGGGAGATATTTAGAGGAGTTCCCCCTGAGATGCAACACCTATGAAAACTGGCAGCCGCATGGAGGGCGGCCCCATGCCTCCCCCACACACTCGGGCGTGTTCCAGATTTCTGAGTGTGGGGAGGTTCCGTATTCAGTCTACTGTGCCTGGGATCTCCTAGGAGCCCTTCACGTTTCTTCCTCGAGTGTCTCCTAGTGCGGGCTTCCGGGGAATGGCGGGGTTTCGGCAGTAAATGCAGGTAGCATCTAGTATCTCCCCCTGGAAAGGTGAGGTAATTAGCGGACTTCGCCCTGACAGGCAACACCTGTGACACCTGGCAGATGCGTGGAGGTCGCCCCTAAACCTCACCCACTCACTCGTACGTGATCCGGAATTCTGAGATTGGGGAGTTTCCGTCTTCTGTCTGCAGCACCTGGGATCACGTAGGAAACAACCACGTGTTTTCAACGAGTGTCTAATACTGTGAGCTGCCGGGGAAATGCGGGGGTTAGGCTGGAAATGCAGGTAGCATCTAGTGTCTCCCCCTGGACAGGGGAGGTAATTAGCGGAATTCCCCCTGTCATACAACACATGTGAAACCTGGAAGCTGCGTGGATTGCGGCCCCAATACTCCCCCACTCACTCGGACTTGATCCGGAATTCTGAGTGTGGGGAAGTTCCGTCTTCTGTCTGCAGCGCCTGGGATCTCCTAGGAGCCCTCCGTGTGTCTTCCCCTAGTGTCTATTAGTGCGGGATGACGGGGAAAGGCGGGGGTTGTGTTGGAAATGCAGATAGCATCTAGTGCCTCCTCATGGACAGTGGAGGTATTTAGCTGTTTTCCCCCTGCAATGCAACACATGTGACCCCAGGCAGCTTCGTGGAGTGCAGTCCCAAACAGCCCACACACACTCGGCCGTGTTCCGTAATTCTGAGTGTGGGGAGGTTCCGACTTCTGTCTGCAGCGCTTTGGATCTCCTAGGAACAATCCGCGTGTGTTCCCCGAGTGTCTCCTAGTGCGGGCTGCAGGAGAAATGCGGTGGAGGGCTGGAAATGCAGGTAGCATCTAGTGCCTTCCCTTGGACAGGGGAGGTAATTAGCGTAATTCCCCCTGCCAGGCAACGCCTGTGATACCAGACAGTTTCGTGGAGGGCGGCCCCAAACCTCCCCCACACACTCGTACTTGATCCAGAATTCTGAGTTTGGGGAGTTTCCGTCTTCTGTCTGCAGCGACTGGGATCTCCTAGGAGCCCTCAGCGTGTCTTCACCGAGTGTCTCCTATTGCGTGCTGCAGGGGAAAAGCGGTAAATCGGCTGGAAATGCAGGTAGAATCTAGTGTCTCCCCCTGTACAGGGGAGAAAATTAGAGGACTTCCCCCTTTCGTGCAACACCTATGACACCTGGCATCTGCGTGGAGGGCGGCCCCAAACCTCCCCCAAACACTCGGACGTGTTCCGGAATTCTGAGTGTGTGGAGGTTCCGTCTTCTGTCTGCAGCGCCTGATATCTTCTAGGAGCACTCCGCGTGTCTTCCCCGAGTGTTTCATATTGCGGGCTTCAATGGATAAGCGGGGTTAGTTTTGGAAATGTAGGTAGCATCTAGTGCCTCACACTGGACAGTGGAGGTACTTAGCGGACTTCCTCCTGCCATGTTATAGCTGTGACACGAGGCAGCTGTGTGGAGGGTGACCCCAACTCCCCTACATACTCGGCCGTATTCCTTAATTCTGAGTGTGTTGATGTTCCGTCTTCAGTCTGCAGCACCTGGGATCTCCTAGGAACACTCGGCGCGTCTTCCCTTAGTGTCTCTTAGTGCGAGATGCCGGGGAAAGGCGGGGGTTGGGCTGGAAATTCAGGTAGTTTCTAGTGCCTCCCCCTGCAGAGGGGAGGTAATTAGCGGAATTACCCCTGCCAGGAAACACCTGTGACACCAGGCAGCTGCGTCGAGGGCGCCCCCAAACCTCTCCCACTCACTTGTACGTGATCCGGAATTCTGAGTGTGTGTAGGTTCCCTCTTCTGTCTGCAGCGCCTGTGATCTCCTAGGAGCCCTCCGCCTGTCTTCCCCGATTGCCTCCTACAGCGAGCTGCCAGGGAAACGGGGGTTAGGCTGGAAATGCAGGTAGCATCTGCTGCCTCCTAAAGGAATGGGGAGGTAATTAGCGGACTTCCCCCTCCCTGGCACCACTTGTGACACCAGGCAGCTGCGTGAAGGGCGGCCCCAAACCTCCCCCACCCACTCGGCCGTGATCCAGAATTCTCAGTGTGGGGAGGTTCCGTCTTATGTCTGCAGTGCCTGATATCTCCTAGGAGCCATCCGCGTGTATTCCCCGAGTGTCTCATAGTGCGGGCTTCAATGGAAATGTGGGGGTTGGGCTGGAAATGCAGGTAGCATCTAGTGCCTCCGCCTGGACAGGGGAGGTAATTAGCCAAATTCCCCCTGCCAGGCAACAGCTGTGACACGAGGCACCTGGGTGGAGGGCGGCCCCAAACCTCCCCCACACACTCGGCTATGTTCCGAAATTCTGAGTGTGGGGAGGTTCCGTCTTCAGTCTGCAGCGCCTGGGATCTCCTAGGAGCCCTCCACGTGTATTCCTCGAGTGTCTAGTAGTGCGGGCTGCCGGGGAAAAGCAGGGGTTAGGCTGGAAATGCAGGTAGCATCTAGTGCCTCCCCCTGGACATGGGAGGTAATTAGCGGACTTCCCCCTGCCAGGCAACAACTGTGACACCAGGCAGCTGCGTGGAGGGCGGCCCCAAACCTACCCTCTCACTCGTACGTGATTCCGAATTCTGAGTGTGGGTAGGTTCTCTCTCTTCTGTCTGCAGTGCCTCGGATCTCCTAAGAGCCCTCCGCTTGACTTCCTCGAGTTTCTCCTAGTGCGGGATGCCAGGGAAAGGCGGGGGTAGGGCTGGAAATGCAGGTAGCATCTAGTGCCTTCCCCTGGAAAGGGGAGGTAATTAGCGGACTTCCCCCTGCAATGCAACACCTGTGACACCAGACAGTTTCGTGGAGGGCGGCCCCAAACCTCTCCCACACACTCGTACGTGATCCGGAAATCTGAGTGTGGGGAAGTTCCGTATTCCAACTGCAGTGCTGGGGATCACCTAGGAGCCATCCTCGTGTCTTCCTCTACTGTCACATAGTGCGGGCTGCAAGGGAAATGAGGGGGTTGGGCTGGAAATGCAGGTAGCATCTAGTGCCTCCCCCTGGACAGGGGAGATATTTAGAGGAGTTCCCCCTGAGATGCAACACCTATGAAACCTGGCAGATTCATGGAGGGCGGCCCCATACCTCCCCCACACACTCGGGCGTGTTCCGGATTTCTGAGTGTGGGGAGGTTCCGTATTCAGTCTACAGTGCCTGGGATCTCCTAGGAGCCCTTCACGTTTCTTCCTCGAGTGTCTCCTAGTGCGGGCTTCCGGGGAATGGCGGGGTTTCGGCAGTAAATGCAGGTAGCATCTAGTATCTCCCCCTGGACAGGTGAGGTAATTAGCGGACTTCGCCCTGACAGGCAACACCTGTGACACCTGGCAGATGCGTGGAGGTCGCCCCTAAACGTCACCCACTCACTCGTACGTGATCCGGAATTCTGAGAGTGGGGAGTTTCCGTCTTCTGTCTGCAGCGCCTGGGATCACTTAGGAACCAACCACGTGTTTTCAACGGGTGTCTAATACTGCGGGCTGCCGGGGAAATGCGGGGGTTAGGCTGCAAATGCAGGTAGCATCTAGTGTCTCCCCCTGGACAGGGGAGGAAATTAGCGGACTTCCCCCTGCCAGGCAACAACTGTAACACCTGACAGCTGCGTGGAAAGTGGCCCCAAACCTCCCCACACACACGGCCGTGATCCGGAATTGTGAGTTTGGGGAGGTTCCGGCTTTTGTCTGCAGCGCCTGGGATCTCCTAGGAGCCCTCCACGTGTCTTCCCCGAGTGTCTCCTCTTGCGGGCTTCAATGGGAAGTCGGAGGTTGTGTTGGAAATGCAGGTAGCATCTAGTGCCTCCTCCTGGACAGGGGAGGAAATAAGCGGACTTCCCCCTGCCAGGAAAAACCTGTGACACCAGGCATCTGCGTGGAGGGTGTCCCCAAATCTCCCCCACACACTCGGCCGTGTTCCGGGATTCTGAGTGTGGGGAGGTTCCGTTTTCTATCTGCAGTGCCTGGGATCTCCGAGGAGCATTCGGCGTGTCTTCCCGTAGTGTCCCTTAGTGCGAGATGCCAGGGAAATGCGGGGGTTGGGCTGGAAATTCAGGTAGATTCTAGTTCCTCCCCCTGGAGAGGGGAGGTAATTAGCGGAATTCCCCCTGCCAGGAAACACCTGTGACACCAGGCAGCTTCGTCGAGGGCGGCCCCAAACCTCTCCCACTCACTCGTATGTTATCCGGAATTCTGAGTTTGGGTAGGTTCCCTCTTCTGTCTGCAGCACCTGGGATCTCCTAGGATCCCTCCGCATGTCTTCCCCGATTGTCTCCCACAGCAACCTGCCAGGGAAACGGGGGTTGAGCTGGAAATGCAGGTAGCATCTGCTGCCTCCTCCTGGAATGGGGAGGTAATTAGCGGACTTCCCCCTGCCAGGCAACACCAGTGACACCATGCATATGCGTGGAGGTCAGCCTCAAACCTCCCCCACACACTCGGCCGTGATCCGGAATTCTGAGTGTGGGTATGTTCCCTCTTCTGTCTGCAGCTCCTCGGATCTCATTGGAGCCATCCGCTTGACTCCCTCGAGTGTCTCTTAGTGCGGGATGCTGGGGAAAGGCGGGGGTTGGGCTGGAAATGCAGGTAGCATCTAGTGCCTCCACTTGGACAGGGAAGGAAATTAGCGGAATTCCCCCTGCAAGGCAACAACTGTGACACATGACAGCTGCGTGGAAATTGGCCCCAAACCTCCCCCACACACTCGGCCGTGATCCGGAATTGTGAGTGTGGGGAGGTTCCGTCTTCTGTCTGTAGCGCCTGGGATCTCCTAGGAGCCCACCACGTGTATTCCCCGAGTACCCTTAGTGCGGGCTTCAATGGAAAATTGGGGGTTGTTTTGGAAATGCAGGTAACATCTAGTGCCTCCTCCAGTACAGGGGAGGTAATAAGAGGACTTCCCCCTGCCAGGCAACACCTGTGACACCATGCAGATGCGTGGAGGGCGGCCCCAAACCTCCCCCACACACTCGGCCGTATTCCGGGATTCTGAGTGTGGGGATGTTCTGTCTTCTGTCTGCAGTGCCTGGGATCTCCTAGGAGCCCTCCAATTGTCTTCCCGGATTGTCTACTACGGCGAGCTGCCAGGGAATGCAGGGGTTGGGCAGGAAATGCAGGTAGCATCTAGTGCCTCCCCCTGGAATGGGGAGGTAATTAGCGGACTTCCCCCTGCCAGGCAACACCTGTGACACCAGGCAGCTGCGTGGTTGGAGGCCCCAAACCTGCCCCACACAATCGGACGTGTTCCGGGATTCTGAGTGAGGGGAGGTTCCGTTTTCTGTCTGCAGTGCCTGGGATCTCCTAGGAGCCCTCGGCGTGTCTTCCCCTAGTGTTTCTTAGTGCGGGATGCCGGGGAAAGTTGGGGGATGGGCTGGAAATTCAGGTAGCTTTAAGTGCCTAACCCTAGACAGGGGAGGTAATTAGCGGAATTCCCCCTGCAAAGAAACACCTGTGACACCAGACAGCTGCGTGGTGTTTGGCCCCAAACGTTCCCCAAAAACTTGGACGTGTTTCAGAATTCTGAGTGTGGGTAGGATCCCTCTTCTGTCTGCAGCGCCTGGGATCTCCTAGGAGCCGTCCGCGTGAATTCCTCGAGTGTTTCCTAGTGCGGGCTGCCGGGGAAATGCGGGGGTTGGGCTGGAAATGCAGGTGTAGCATCTAGTGCCTCCACCTGGACAGGGGAGGTAATTAGCGGACTTCCCCTTGCCAGGCAACACCTGTGACACCAGGCAGCTGCGTGGTGTGTGGCCCCAAACCTCCCTCACACACTCGGCTGTGTTCTGGGATTTTGAGTGTGGCGAGGTTCCGTTTTCTGTCTGCAGTGCCTGGGAACTCCTAGGAGCCCTCCGCGTGTATTCCCCTAGTGTCTCTTAATGCGGGATGCCGGGGAAAGGCGGTGGTTGGTCTGGAAAATCAGGTTGCTTCTAGTGACTCCCCCTGGACAGGGGAGGTAATTAGCGGTATTCCCCCTGCCAGGAAACACGTGTGAAACCAGGAAGCTGCGTGGAGGTCGTCCCCAAACTTTCCCCACAAACTCGGCCGTGTTTCAGAATTCTGAGTGTGGGAAGGTTCCGTCATCTGTCTACAGCGCCTGGGATCTACTAGGAGCCATCCGCGTGTATTCCTCGAGTGTCTACTTGTGCGTGCTGCCGGGGAAAAGAGGGGGTTAGGCTGGAAATGCTGGTAGCATCTAGTGCCTCCCCCTGGACAGGGGAGGAAATTAGCGGATTTCCTCCTGCCAGGCAACAACTGTGACACCAGGCAGCTGCGTCGAGGTCGGCCCCAAACCTCCCCAACTCCTTCGTACGTGATCCGGAATAATGAGTGTGGGGATGTTCCGTCTTCTGTCTGCAGCGCCTGGGATCTCCTAGGAACCATCCCTTTGTCTTCCCCGATTGTCTCCTATGGCGAGCTGCCGGTGAATGCGGGGGTTTTGCTGGAAAAGCAGGTAGCATCTAGTGCCTCCCCTGGAATGGGGAGGTAATTAGCAGACTTCCCCCTGCCAGGCAACACGTGAGACACCAGGCAGCTGCGTGGTGGGCGGCCCCAAACCTCCCCCACACAATCGGCCGTGTTTCGGAATTCTGAGTGTGTGGAGGTTCCGTCTTCTGTCTGCAGCGACTGGGAACACCTAGGAGCCCTCCGCGTCTATTCCTCGAGTGTCTAGTAGTGCGGGCTGCCGAGGAAAAGCAGGGGTTAGGCTGGAAATGCAGGTAGCATCTAGTGCCTCCCCCTGGACATGGGAGGTAATTAGCGGACTTCCCCCTGCCAGGCAACAACTGTGACACCAGGCAGCTGCGTGGAGGGCGGCCACAAACCTCCCCCTCTCACTCGTACGTGATTCCGAATTCTGAGTGTGGGTAGGTTCCCTCTTCTGTCTGCAGCGCCTCGGATCTCCTAAGAGCCCTCCGCTTGACTTCCTCGAGTGTCTCCTAGTGCGGGATGCCGGGGAAAGGCGGGGGTAGGGCTGGAAATGCAGGTAGCATCTAGTGCCTTCCCCTGGACAGGGGAGGTAATTAGCGTAATTCCCCCTGCCATGCAACACCTGTGACACCAGACAGTTTCGTGGAGGGCGGCCCCAAAACTCCCCCACACACTCGTACGTGATCCGGAAATCTGAGTGTGGGGAAGTTCCGTCTTCTGACTGCAGTGATGGGGATCACCTAGGAGCCATCCTCGTGTCTTCCCCTAGTGTATCATAGTGCGGGCTGCAAGGGAAATGAGGGGGTTGGGCTGGAAATGCAGGTAGCATCTAGTGCCTCCCCCTGGACAGGGGAGATATTTAGAGGAGTTCCCCCTGAGATGCAACACCTATGAAACCTGGCAGCTGCATGGAGGGCGGCCCCATATCTCCCCCAAACACTCGGGCGTGTTCCGGATTTCTGAGTGTGGGGAGGTTCCGTATTCAGTCTACAGTGCCTGAGATCTCCTAGGAGCCCTTCACGTTTCTTCCACGAGTGTCTCCTAGTGCGGGCTTCCGGGGAATGGCGGGGTTTCGGCAGTAAATGCACGTAGCATCTAGTATCTCCCCCTGGAAAGATGAGGTAATTAGCGGACTTCGCCCTGACAGGGAACACCTGTGACACCTGGCAGATGCGTGGAGGTCGCCTCTAAACCTCACCCACTAACTCGTACGTGATCCGGAATTCTGAGAGTGGAGAGTTTCCGTCTTCTGTCTGCAGCGCCTGGGATCACGTAGGAACCAACCACGTGTTTTCAACGAGTGTCTAATACTGTGGGCTGCCGGGGAAATGGGGGGTTAGGCTGGAAATGCAGGTAGCATCTAGTGTCTCCCCCTGGACAGGGGAGGTAATTAGCGGACTTCCCCCTGCCAGGCAACAACTGTGACACCAGACAGCTGCGTGGAATGTGGCCCAAAACCTCCCCCACACACTCGGGCGTGATCCGGAATTGTGAGTGTGGGGAGGTTCCGGCTTTTGTCTGCAGCGCCTGGGATCTCCTAGGAGCCATCCACGTGTCTTCCCCGAGTGTCTCCTATTGCGGGCTTCAATGGAAAGATGAGGGTTATGTTGGAAATGCAGGTAGCATCTAGTGTCTCCTCCTGGACAGGGGAGGAAATTAGCGGACTTCCCCCTGCCAGGAAAAACCTGTGACACCAGGCATCTGCGTGGAGGGTGTCCCCAAACCTCCCCCACACACTCGGCCGTGATCAGGTATTCTGAGTGTGGGGAGGTTCCGTCTTATGTCTGCAGTGCCTGATATCTCCTAGGAGCTATCCGCGTGTATTCCCCGAGTGTCTCATAGTGCGGGCTTCAATGGAAATGCGGGGGTTGGGCTGGAAATGCAGGTAGCATCTAGTGCCTCCGCCTGGACAGGGGAGGTAATTAGCCGAATTCCCCCTGCCAGGCAACAGCTGTGACACGAGGCACCTGGGTGGAGGGCGACCCCAAACCTCCCCCACACACTCGGCCATGTTCCGGAATTCTGAGTGTGGGGAGGTTCCGTCTTCTGTCTGCAGCGCCTGGGATCTCCTAGGAGCCCTCCACGTGTATTCCCCGAGTATCTACTTGTGCGTGCTGCCGGGGAAAAGAGGGGGTTAGGCTGGAAATGCTGGTAGCATCTAGTGCCTCCCCCTGGACAGGGGAGGAAATTAGCGGACTTCCTCCTGCCAGGCAACAACTGTGACACCAGGCAGCTGCGTCGGGTTCGGCCCCAAACCTCCCCAAATCCCTCGTACTTGATCCAGAATTCTCAGTGTCGGGAGGTTCCGTCTTCTGTCTGCAGCGCCTGTGATCTCCTAGGAGCCCTCCGAGTGTCTTCCCCGAGTGTCTCCTAGTGCGGGCTGCCGGGGAAATACGGGGGATTTCCTGGAAATGTAGGTATCATCTAGTGCCTCCCCCTGGACAGGGGAGTTATTTAGCGGACTTCCCCCTGCCAGGCTACAGATGTGACATGAGGCAGGTGGGTGGAGGGCGGCCCCAAACATCCCCCACACAGTCGGCCATGTTCCGGAATTCTGAGTGTGGGGAGTTTCCGTCTTCTGTCTGCAGTGCCTGGGATCTCCTAGGAGCCCTCCAATTGTCTTCCCGGATTGTCTACTACGGCGAGCTGCCAGGGAATGCAGGGGTTGGGCAGGAAATGCAGGTAGCATCTAGTGCCTCCCCCTGGAATGGGGAGGTAATTAGCGGACTTCCCCCTGCCAGGCAACACCTGTGACACCAGGCAGCTGCGTGGTTGGAGGCCCCAAACCTGCCCCACACAATCGGACGTGTTCCGGGATTCTGAGTGAGGGGAGGTTCCGTTTTCTGTCTGCAGTGCCTGGGATCTCCTAGGAGCCCTCGGCGTGTCTTCCCCTAGTGTTTCTTAGTGCGGGATGCCGGGGAAAGTTGGGGGATGGGCTGGAAATTCAGGTAGCTTTAAGTGCCTAACCCTAGACAGGGGAGGTAATTAGCGGAATTCCCCCTGCAAAGAAACACCTGTGACACCAGACAGCTGCGTGGTGTTTGGCCCCAAACGTTCCCCAAAAACTCGGACGTGTTTCAGAATTCTGAGTGTGGGTAGGATCCCTCTTCTGTCTGCAGCGCCTGGGATCTCCTAGGAGCCGTCCGCGTGACTTCCTCGAGTGTTTCCTAGTGCGGGCTGCCGGGGAAATGCGGGGGTTGGGCTGGAAATGCAGGTAGCATCTAGTGCCTCCACCTGGACAGGGGAGGTAATTAGCGGACTTCCCCTTGCCAGGCAACACCTGTGACACCAGGCAGCTGCGTGGTGTGTGGCCCCAAACCTCCCTCACACACTCGGCTGTGTTCTGGGATTTTGAGTGTGGCGAGGTTCCGTTTTCTGTCTGCAGTGCCTGGGAACTCCTAGGAGCCCTCCGCGTGTATTCCCCTAGTGTCTCTTAATGCGGGATGCCGGGGAAAGGCGGTGGTTGGTCTGGAAAATCAGGTTGCTTCTAGTGACTCCCCCTGGACAGGGGAGGTAATTAGCGGTATTCCCCCTGCCAGGAAACACGTGTGAAACCAGGAAGCTGCGTGGAGGTCGTCCCCAAACTTTCCCCACAAACTCGGCCGTGTTTCAGAATTCTGAGTGTGGGAAGGTTCCGTCATCTGTCTACAGCGCCTGGGATCTACTAGGAGCCATCCGCGTGTATTCCTCGAGTGTCTACTTGTGCGTGCTGCCGGGGAAAAGAGGGGGTTAGGCTGGAAATGCTGGTAGCATCTAGTGCCTCCCCCTGGACAGGGGAGGAAATTAGCGGATTTCCTCCTGCCAGGCAACAACTGTGACACCAGGCAGCTGCGTCGAGGTCGGCCCCAAACCTCCCCAACTCCTTCGTACGTGATCCGGAATAATGAGTGTGGGGATGTTCCGTCTTCTGTCTGCAGCGCCTGGGATCTCCTAGGAACCATCCCTTTGTCTTCCCCGATTGTCTCCTATGGCGAGCTGCCGGTGAATGCGGGGGTTTTGCTGGAAAAGCAGGTAGCATCTAGTGCCTCCCCTGGAATGGGGAGGTAATTAGCAGACTTCCCCCTGCCAGGCAACACGTGAGACACCAGGCAGCTGCGTGGTGGGCGGCCCCAAACCTCCCCCACACAATCGGCCGTGTTTCGGAATTCTGAGTGTGTGGAGGTTCCGTCTTCTGTCTGCAGCGACTGGGAACACCTAGGAGCCCTCCGCGTCTATTCCTCGAGTGTCTAGTAGTGCGGGCTGCCGAGGAAAAGCAGGGGTTAGGCTGGAAATGCAGGTAGCATCTAGTGCCTCCCCCTGGACATGGGAGGTAATTAGCGGACTTCCCCCTGCCAGGCAACAACTGTGACACCAGGCAGCTGCGTGGAGGGCGGCCACAAACCTCCCCCTCTCACTCGTACGTGATTCCGAATTCTGAGTGTGGGTAGGTTCCCTCTTCTGTCTGCAGCGCCTCGGATCTCCTAAGAGCCCTCCGCTTGACTTCCTCGAGTGTCTCCTAGTGCGGGATGCCGGGGAAAGGCGGGGGTAGGGCTGGAAATGCAGGTAGCATCTAGTGCCTTCCCC
The DNA here is from genome assembly GCF_009834535.1 of Camelus ferus. Lineage (NCBI taxonomy): Eukaryota > Metazoa > Chordata > Mammalia > Artiodactyla > Camelidae > Camelus > Camelus ferus. The sequence goes on along the minus strand of NC_045731.1, from coordinate 8,916,072 downwards.
TGGACAGGGGAGGTAATTAGCGTAATTCCCCCTGCCATGCAACACCTGTGACACCAGACAGTTTCGTGGAGGGCGGCCCCAAAACTCCCCCACACACTCGTACGTGATCCGGAAATCTGAGTGTGGGGAAGTTCCGTCTTCTGACTGCAGTGCTGGGGATCACCTAGGAGCCATCCTCGTGTCTTCCCCTAGTGTATCATAGTGCGGGCTGCAAGGGAAATGAGGGGGTTGGGCTGGAAATGCAGGTAGCATCTAGTGCCTCCCCCTGGACAGGGGAGATATTTAGAGGAGTTCCCCCTGAGATGCAACACCTATGAAACCTGGCAGCTGCATGGAGGGCGGCCCCATATCTCCCCCAAACACTCGGGCGTGTTCCGGATTTCTGAGTGTGGGGAGGTTCCGTATTCAGTCTACAGTGCCTGAGATCTCCTAGGAGCCCTTCACGTTTCTTCCACGAGTGTCTCCTAGTGCGGGCTTCCGGGGAATGGCGGGGTTTCGGCAGTAAATGCACGTAGCATCTAGTATCTCCCCCTGGAAAGATGAGGTAATTAGCGGACTTCGCCCTGAAAGGGAACACCTGTGACACCTGGCAGATGCGTGGAGGTCGCCTCTAAACCTCACCCACTCACTCGTACGTGATCCGGAATTCTGAGAGTGGAGAGTTTCCGTCTTCTGTCTGCAGCGCCTGGGATCACGTAGGAACCAACCACGTGTTTTCAACGAGTGTCTAATACTGTGGGCTGCCGGGGAAATGGGGGGTTAGGCTGGAAATGCAGGTAGCATCTAGTGTCTCCCCCTGGACAGGGGAGGTAATTAGCGGACTTCCCCCTGCCAGGCAACAACTGTGACACCAGACAGCTGCGTGGAATGTGGCCCAAAACCTCCCCCACACACTCGGGCGTGATCCGGAATTGTGAGTGTGGGGAGGTTCCGGCTTTTGTCTGCAGCGCCTGGGATCTCCTAGGAGCCCTCCACGTGTCTTCCCCGAGTGTCTCCTATTGCGGGCTTCAATGGAAAGATGAGGGTTATGTTGGAAATGCAGGTAGCATCTAGTGTCTCCTCCTGGACAGGGGAGGAAATTAGCGGACTTCCCCCTGCCAGGAAAAACCTGTGACACCAGGCATCTGCGTGGAGGGTGTCCCCAAACCTCCCCCACACACTCGGCCGTGATCAGGTATTCTGAGTGTGGGGAGGTTCCGTCTTATGTCTGCAGTGCCTGATATCTCCTAGGAGCTATCCGCGTGTATTCCCCGAGTGTCTCATAGTGCGGGCTTCAATGGAAATGCGGGGGTTGGGCTGGAAATGCAGGTAGCATCTAGTGCCTCCGCCTGGACAGGGGAGGTAATTAGCCGAATTCCCCCTGCCAGGCAACAGCTGTGACACGAGGCACCTGGGTGGAGGGCGACCCCAAACCTCCCCCACACACTCGGCCATGTTCCGGAATTCTGAGTGTGGGGAGGTTCCGTCTTCTGTCTGCAGCGCCTGGGATCTCCTAGGAGCCCTCCACGTGTATTCCCCGAGTATCTACTTGTGCGTGCTGCCGGGGAAAAGAGGGGGTTAGGCTGGAAATGCTGGTAGCATCTAGTGCCTCCCCCTGGACAGGGGAGGAAATTAGCGGACTTCCTCCTGCCAGGCAACAACTGTGACACCAGGCAGCTGCGTCGGGTTCGGCCCCAAACCTCCCCAAATCCCTCGTACTTGATCCGGAATTCTCAGTGTCGGGAGGTTCCGTCTTCTGTCTGCAGCGCCTGTGATCTCCTAGGAGCCCTCCGAGTGTCTTCCCCGAGTGTCTCCTAGTGCGGGCTGCCGGGGAAATACGGGGGATTTCCTGGAAATGTAGGTATCATCTAGTGCCTCCCCCTGGACAGGGGAGTTATTTAGCGGACTTCCCCCCGCCAGGCTACAGATGTGACATGAGGCAGGTGGGTGGAGGGCGGCCCCAAACATCCCCCACACAGTCGGCCATGTTCCGGAATTCTGAGTGTGGGGAGTTTCCGTCTTCTGTCTGCAGCGCCTAGGATCACGTTGGAACCAACCCCATGTTTTCTACGAGTGTCTTATACTGCGGGCTGCCGGGGAAATTCGGGGGTTAGGCTGGAAATTCAGGTAGCTTCTAGTGCCTCCCCCTGGAGAGGGGAGGTAATTAGCGGAATTCCCCCTGCCAGGAAACACCTGTGACACCAGGCAGCTTCGTCGAGGGCGGCCCCAAACCTCTCCCACTCACTCGTACGTTATCCGGAATTCTGAGTTTGGGTAGGTTCCCTCTTCTGTCTGCAGAGCCTGGGATCTCCTAGGATCCCTCCGCATGTCTTCCCAGATTGTCTCCTACAGCAAGCTGCCAGGGAAACGGGGGTTGGGCTGGAAATGCTGGTAACATCTGCTGCCTCCTCCTGGAATGGGGAGGTAATTAGCGGACTTCCCCCTGCCAGGCAACACCTGTGACATCAGGCAGCTGCGTGGTGGGCGGCCCCCAACCTCCCCCACTCACTCGTACGTGATCCGGAATTCTGAGTGTGGGTATGTTCCCTCTTCTGTCTGCAGCTCCTCGGATCTGATAGGAGCCATCCGCTTGACTTCATCGAGTGTCTCCTAGTGCGGGATGCCAGGGAAAGGCGGGGGTTGGGCTGGAAATGCAGGTAGCATCTAGTGCCTCCACTTGGACAGGGGAGGAAATTAGCGGAATTCCCCCTGCAAGGCAACACCTGTGACACATGACAGCTGCGTGGAAATTGGCCCCAAACCTCCCCCACACACTCGGCCGTGATCCGGAATTGTGAGTGTGGGGAGGTTCCGTCTTCTGTCTGTAGCGCCTGGGATCTCCTAGGAGCCCACCACGTGTATTCCCCGAGAAATATCAGTGCGGGATTCAATGGAAAAGTGGGGGTTGTTTTGGAAATGCAGGTAGCATCTAGTGCCTCCTCCAGTACAGGGGAGGTAATAAGCGGACTTCCCCCTGCCAGGCAAAACCTGTGACACCATGCAGATGCGTGGAGGGCGGCCCCAAACCTCCCCCACACACTCGGCCATGTTCCGGAATTCTGAGGGTGGGGAGGTTCCGTCTTCTGTCTGCAGCGCCTGGGATCTCCTAGGAGCCATCCACGTGTATTCCTCGAGTGTCTAGTAGTGCGGGCTGCCGGGGAAAAGAGGGGGTTAGGCTGGAAATGCTGGTAGCATCTAGTGCCTCCCCCTGGACAGGGGAGGAAATTAGCGGACTTCCTCCTGCCAGGCAACAACTGTGACACCAGGCAACTGCGTGGAGAGCGGCCCCAAACCTCCCCCACACACTCGGCCGTGATCAGGTATTCTGAGTGTGGGGAGGTTCCGTCTTATGTCTGCAGTGCCTGATATCTCCTAGGAGCCATCCGCGTGTATTCACCGAGTGTCTCATAGTGCGGGCTTCAATGGAAATGCGGGGGTTGGGCTGGAAATGCAGGTAGCATCTAGTGCCTCCGCCTGGACAGGGGAGGTAATTAGCCGAATTCCCCCTGCCAGGCAACAGCTGTGACACGAGGCACTTGGGTGGAGGGCGACCCCAAAACTCCCCCACACACACGGCCATGTTCCGGAATTCTGAGTGTGGGGAGGTTCCGTCTTCTGTCTGCAGCGCCAGGGATCTACTAGGAGCCCTCCACGTATATTCCTCGAGTGTCTAGTAGTGCGGGCTGCCGGGGAAAAGAGGGGGTTAGGCTGGAAATGCTGGTAGCATCTAGTGCCTCCCCCTGGACAGGGGAGGAAATTAGCGGACTTCCTCCTGCCAGGCAACAACTGTGACACCAGGCAGCTGCGTCGAGTTCGGCCCCAAACCTCCCCAACTCCCTCGTACGTGATCCGGAATTCTCAGTGTGGGGAGGTTCCGTCTTCTGTCTGCAGCGCCTGTGATCTCCTAGGGGCCCTCCGAGTGTCTTCCCCGAGTGTCTCCTAGTGCGGGCTGCCGGGGAAATACGGGGGATTTCCTGGAAATGTAGGTAGCATCTAGTGCCTCCCCCTGGACAGGGGAGTTATTTAGCGGAATTCCCCCTGCCAGGCTACAGATGTGGCATGAGGCAGGTGGGTGGAGGGCGGCCCCAAACATCCCCAACACAGTCGGCCATGTTCCGGAAATCTGAGTGTGGGGAGTTTCCGTCTTCTGTCTGCAGCGCCTAGGATCACGTAGGAACCAACCCCGTGTTTTCAACGAGTGTCTATTACTGCGGGCTGCCGGGGAAATTCGGGGGTTAGGCTGGAAATGCAGGTAGCATCTAGTGCCTCCACCTATACAGGGGAGGTAGTTAGCGGAATTCCCCCTGCCAGGAAACACCTGTGACACCAGGCAGCTGCGTCTTGGGCGGCCCCAAACCTCTCCCACTCACTCGTACGTGATCCGGAATTCTGAGTGTGGGTAGGTTCCCTCTTCTGTCTACAGCGCCTGGGATCTCCTAGGAGCACACCGCGTGTATTTCCCGAGTGTCTCCTATTGTGGGCTGCCGGGTAAATGTGGGGGATTGGCTGGAAATGCAGGTAGCATCTAGTGCCTCCCCCTGGACAGGGGAGGTAATTAGCAGAATACCCCGTGCCGGGAAACACAGGTGACACCAGGCAGCTGCGTGGAGAGCGGCCCCAAACCTCCCCCACACACTCGGACTTGATCCGGTATTCTGAGTGTGTGGAGGTTCCGTCTTATGTCTGCAGTGCCTGATATATCCTAGGAGCCATCCGCGTGTATTCCCCGAGTGTCTCATAGTGCGGGCTTCAATGGAAATGCGGGGGTTGGGCTGGAAATGCAGGTAGCATCTAGTGCCTCCGCCTGGACAGGGGAGGAAATTAGCCGAATTCCCCCTGCCAGGCAACAGCTGTGACACGAGTCACCTGGGTGGAGGGCGGCCCCAAACCTCCCCCACACACTCGGCCATGTTCCGGAATTCTGAGTGTGGGGAGGTTCTGTCTTCTGTCTGCAGCTCCTGGGATCTCCTAGGAGCCCTCCACGTCTATTCCTCGAGTGTCTAGTAGTGCGGGCTGCCGGGGAAAAGCAGGGGTTAGGCTGGAAATGCATTTAGAATCTAGTACCTCCCCCTGGATATGGGAGGTAATTAGTGGATTTCCCCCTGCCAGGCAACAACTGAGACACCATGCAGCTGCGTGGAGGGCGGCCCCATACCTACCCTCTCACTCGTACGTGATTCCGAATTCTGAGTGTGGGTAGGTTCCCTCTTCTGTCTGCAGCGCCTCGGATCTTCTAAGAGCCCTCCGCTTGACTTCCTCGAGTGTCTCCTAGTGCGGGATGCCGGGGAAAGGCGGGGGTAGGGCTGGAAATGCAGGTAGCATCTAGTGCCTTCCCCTGGACAGGGGAGGTAATTAGCGGAATTTCCCCTGCCAGACAACACCTGTGACAACAGGCAGCTGCGTGGAGGGCGGCCCCAAACCTCCCCCACACACACGGCCGTGTTCCAGAATTCTGAGTTTGGGGAGGTTCCGTCTTCTGTCTGTAGCGACTGGGATCTCCTAGGAGCCCTCCGATTGTCTTCCCCGAGTATCTACTTGTGCGTGCTGCCGGGGAAATGCGGGGGTTAGGCTGGAAATGCAGGTAGCATCTAGTGACTTCCCCTGGACAGGGGAGGTAATTAGCGTAATTCCCCCTGCCATGCAACACCTGTGACACCAGACAGTTTCGTGGAGGGCGGCCCCAAACCTCTCCCACACACTCGTACGTGATCCGGAAATCTGAGTGTGGGGAAGTTCCGTATTCCGACTGCAGTGCTGGGGATCACCTAGGAGCCATCCTCGTGTCTTCCTCTACTGTCACATAGTGCGGGTTGCAAGGGAAATGAGGGGGTTGGGCTGGAAATGCAGGTAGCAACTAGTGCCTCCCCCTGGACAGGGGAGATATTTAGAGGAGTTCCCCCTGAGATGCAACACCTATGAAACCTGGCAGCTGCATGGAGGGCGGCCCCATACCTCCCCCACACACTCGGGCGTGTTCCGGATTTCTGAGTGTGGGGAGGTTCCGTATTCAGTCTACAGTGCCTGGGATCTCCTAGGAGCCCTTCACGTTTCTTCCTCGAGTGTCTCCTAGTGCGGGCTTCCGGGGAAAGGCGGGGTTTCGGCAGTAAATGCAGGTAGCATCTAGTATCTCCCCCTGGACAGGTGAGGTAATTAGCGGACTTCGCCCTGACAGGCAACACCTGTGACACCTGGCAGATGCGTGGAGATCGCCCCTAAACCTCACCCACTCACTCGTACGTGATCCGGAATTCTGAGATTGGGGAGTTTCCGTCTTCTCTCTGCAGCGCCTGTGATCACGTAGGAAACAACCACATGTTTTCAACGAGTGTCTAATACTGCGAGCTGCCAGGGAAATGCGGGGGTTAGGCTGGAAATGCAGGTAGCATCTAGTGTCTCCCCCTGGACAGGGGAGGAAATGAGCGGACTTCCCCCTGCCAGGCAACAACTGTGAAACCTGACAGCTGCGTGGTGGGCGGCCCCCAACCTCCCCCACTCACTCGTACGTGATCCGGAATTCTGAGTGTGGGTATGTTCCCTCTTCTGTCTGCAGCTCCTCGGATCTGATAGGAGCCATCCGCTTGACTTCCTCGAGTGTCTCCTAGTGCGGGATACCGGGGAAAGGCGGGGTTTGGGCTGGAAATGCAGCTAGCATCTAGTGCCTCCACTTGGACACGGGAGGAAATTAGCGGAATTCCCCCTGCAAGGCAACACCTGTGGCACATGACAGCTGCGTGGAAAGTGGCCCCCAACCTCCCCCACACACTCGGCCGTATTCCGGGATTCTGAGTGTGGGGATGTTCTGTCTTTTGTCTGCAGCGCCTGGTATCTCCTAGGAGCCCTCCAATTGTCTTCCCCGATTGTCTACTATGGCGAGCTGCCGGGGAATGCGGGGGTTGGGCAGGAAATGCAGGTAGCATCTAGTGCCTCCCCCTGGAATGGGGAGGTAATTAGCGGACTTCCCCCTGCCAGGCAACACCTGTGACACCAGGCAGCTGCGTGGTGGGCGGCCCCTAACCTCCCCCACTCACTCGTACGTGATCCGGAATTGTGAGTGTGGGGAGGTTCCGTCTTCTGTCTGTAGCGCCTGGGATCTCAGAGGAGCCAACCACGTGTATTCCACGAGTACTCATAGTGCGGGCTTCAGTGGAAAAGTGGGGGTTGTTTTGGAAATGCAGGTAGCATCTAGTGCCTAATCCAGTACAGGGGAGGTAATAAGCGGGCTTCCCGCTGCCAGGCAAAACTTGTGACACCATGCAGATGCGTGGAAAGTGGCCCCAAACCTCCCCCCACACTCGGCCATGTTCCGGAATTCTGAGTGTGGGGAGGTTCCGTCTTCTGTCTGCAGCGCCTGGGATCACGTAGGAACCAACCCCGTGTTTTCAACGAGTGTCTAATACTGCGGGCTGCCGGGGTAAATGCGGGGGTTAGGCTGGAAATGCAGGTAGCATCTATTGCCTCCACCTGGACAGGGGAGGTAATTAGCGGAATTCCCCCTGCCAGGAAACACCTGTGACACCAGGCAGCTGCGTCGTGGGCAGCCCCAAACCTCTCCCACTCACTCGTACGTGATCCGGAATTCTGAGTGTGGGTAGGTTCCCTCTTCTCTCTGCAGCGCCTGGGATCTCCTAGGAGCACACCGCGTGTATTTCCCGAGTGTCTCCTAGTTCGGGCTGCAGGGGAAATGCGGGGGTTAGGCTGGAAATGCAGGTAGCATCTAGTGCTTCCCCCTGGACAGGGGAGGTAATTAGCGGACTTCCCCCTGCCAGGCAACACCTGTGACATCAGGCAGCTGCGTGGTGGGCGGCCCACAACTTCCCCCACTCACTCGTACGTGATCCGGAATTCTGAGTGTGGGTATGTACCCTCTTCTGTCTGCAGCGCCTCGGATCTGACAGGAGCCATCCGCTTCACTTCCTCGAGTGTCTCCTAGTGCGGGATGCCGGGGAAAGGCGGGGGTTGAGCTGGAAATGCAGGTAGCATCTAGTGCCTCCACTTGGACAGGGAAGGAAATTAGCGGAATTCCCCCTGCAAGGCAACACCTGTGACACATGACAGCTGCGTGGAAAGTGGCCCCAAACCTCCCCCACACACTCGGCCGTGATCCGGAATTGTGAGTGTGGGGAGGTTCCGTCTTCTGTCTGTAGTGCCTGGGATCTCCTAGGAGCCCACCACGTATATTCCCCGAGTACTCTTAGTACGGGCTTCAATGGAAAAGTGGGGGTTGTTTTGGAAATGCAGGTAACATCTAGTGCCTCCTCCAGTACAGGGGAGGTAATAAGCGGACTTCCCCCTGCCAGGCAAAACCTGTGACACCATGCAGATGCGTGGAGGTCGGCCCCAAACCTCCCCCACACACTCGGCCGTATTCAGGGTTTCTGAGTGTGGGGATGTTCTGTCTTCTGTCTGCAGCGCCTGGGATCTCCTAGGAGCCCTCGGCGTGTCTTCCCCTAGTGTCTCTTAATGCGGGATGCCGGGGAAAGGCGGTTGTTGGTCTGGAAAATCAGGTAGCTTCTAGTGCCTCCCCCTGGAATGGGGAGGGAATTAGCAGACTTCACCCTGCCAGGCAACACCTGTGACACCAGGCAGCTGCGTGGTGGGCGCCCCAAACCTCCCCCACACAATCGACCGTGTTTCAATATTCTGAGTGTGTGGAGGTTCCGTCTTCTGTCTGCAGCGCCTGGGATCTCCTAGGAGCCCTCCACGTGTATTCCTCGAGTGTCTAGTAGTGCGGGCTGCCGGGGAAATGCAGGGGTTAGGCTGGAAATGCAGGTAGCATCCAGTGCCTCCCCCTGGACAGGGGAGGTAATTAGCGGACGTCCCCCTGCCAGGCAACACCTTTGAACCAGGCATCTGCGTGAAGTTCGGCCGAAAACCTCCACCACACACTCATACGTGATCCGGAATTCTGAGTGTGGGGAGTTTCCGTCTTCTGTCTGCAGCGCCTGGGATCACGTAGGAACCAACCGCGTGTTTTCAACGAGTGTATAATACTGCGGGCTGCCGGGGAAATGCGGGGGTTAAGCTGGAAATGCAGGCAGCATCTAGTGCCTCCCCCTGGACAGGGGAGGTATTTAGTGGACTTCCCCCTGCCAGGCAAAACCTGTGACACCATGCAGATGCGTGGAGCGCGGCCCCAAACCTCCCCCACACACTCGGCCGTGTTCCGGGATTCTGAGTGTGGGGATGTTTTGTCTTCTGTCTGCATCGCCTGGGATCCCATAGGAGCCCTCCACTTGTCTTCCCCGATTGTCTCCTACGGAGAGCTGCCAGGGAATGCGGGGGTTGGGCAGGAAATGCAGGTAGCATCTAGTGCCTCCCCCTGGAATGGGGAAGTAATTAGCTGACTTCCCCCTGCAAGGCAACACCTGTGACAACAGGCAGCTGCGTGGTGGGCGGCCCCAAACCTCCCCCACACAATCGGACGTGTTCTGGGATTCTGAGTGTGGGGAGGTTCCGATTTCTGTGCAGTGCCTGGGATCCCCTTGGAGCCCACGTCGGGTCTTCCCCTTGTGTCTCTTAGTGCGGGATGCCTGGGAAATTCGGTGGTTGGGCTGGAAATTCAGGTAGCTTCCAGTGCCTCCCCCTGGACAGGGGAGGTAATTAGTGGAATTCCCCCTGCTAGGAAACACCTGTGACACCAGGCAGCTGCGTGGAGATTGGCCCCAAAATTTCCCCACAAACTCGGCCGTGTTTCGCTATTCTGAGTGTGTGGAGGTTCCGTCTTCTGTCTGCAGCACCTGGGATCCCTAGGAGCCCTCCACGTGTATTCCTCGAGTGTCTACTAGCGCGGGCTGCCGGGGAAAAGCGGGGGTTAGGCTGGAAATGCAGGTAGCATCTAGTGCCTCCCCCTGGACATGGGAGGTTATTAGCGGACTTCCCCCTGCCAGGCAACAACTGAGACACCAGGCAGCTGCGTGGAGAGCGGCCCCAAACCTCCCCCTCTCACACGTATGTGATTCCGAATTCTGAGTGTTGGTAGGTTCCCTCTTCTGTCTGCAGCGCCTCGGATCTCCTAAGAGCCCTCCGCTTGACTTCCTCGAGTGTCTCCTACTGCGGGATGCTGGGGAAATGCAGGTAGCATCTAGTGCCTTCCCCTGGACAGGAGAGGTAATTAGCGGACTTCCCCCTGCAGGCAACAACTGTGACACCATGCAGCTGCGTGGAGGGCGGCCCCAAACCTCCCCCACACACTCGTACTTGATCCGGAATTCTGAGTGTGGGGAGTTTCCGTCTTCTGTCTGCAGCACCTGGGATCTCCTAGGAGCCCTCCGCGTGTCTTGACCTAGTGTCTCTTAGTGCGGGCTGCAGGGGAAATTCGGGGGATCGGCTGGTAATGCATGTAGCATCTAGTGCCTCCCCCTGGACAGGGGAGATAATTAGAGGAGTTCCCCCCTGAGATGCAACACCTATGAAACCTGGCAGCTTCATGGAGGGTGGCCCCATACCTCCCCCTCACACTCGGGCGTGTTCCGGATTTCTGAGTGTGGGGAGGTTCCTTATTCAGTCTACAGTGCCTGGGATCTCCTAGGAGCCCTTCACGTTTCTTCCTCGAGTGTCTCCTAGTGCGGGCTTCCGGGGAATGGAGGGTTTTCGGCTGTAAATGCAGGTAGCATCTTGCATCTCCATCTGGACATGGGAGGAAATTAGTGGAATTCCCCCTGCCAGGCAACAACTGTGACACCAGGCAGCTGCGTGGTGTGTGGCCCCAAACCTCCCTCACACACTCGGCTGTGTTCTGGGATTTTGAGTGTGGCGAGGTTCCATTTTCTGTCTGCAGTGCCTGGGATCTCCTAGGAGCCCTCGGCGTGTCTTCCCCTAGTGTCTCTTAATGCGGGATGCCGGGGAAAGGCGGTGGTTGATCTGGAAATTCAGGTAGCTTCTAGTGCCTCCCCCTGGAATGGGGAGGTAATTAGCAGACTTCCCCCTGCCAGGCAACACCTGTGACACCAGGCAGCTGCGTGGTGGGCGCCCCAAACCTCCCCCACACAATCGGCCGTGTTTCGCTATTCTGAGTGTGTGGAGGTTCCGTCTTCTGTCTGCAGCGCCTGGGATCTCCTAGGAGCCCTCCACGTGTATTCCTCGAGTGTCTAGTAGTGCGGGCTGCCGGGGAAATGCAGGGGTTAGGCTGGAAATGCAGGTAGCATCTAGTGCCTCCCCCTGGACATGGGAGGTAATTAGCGGACTTCCCCCTGCCAGGCAACAACTGTGACACCAGGCAGCTGCGTGGAGGGCGGCCCCAAACCTCCCCCACACAATCGGCCGTGTTTCGCTATTCTGAGTTTGGGTAGGTTCCGTCTTCTGTCTGCAGCGCCTGGGATCTCCTAGGAGCCCTCCACGTGTATTCCTCGAGTGTCTAGTAGTGCGGGCTGCCGGGGAAATGCAGGGGTTAGGCTGGAAATGCAGGTAGCATCTAGTGCCTCCCCCTGGACATGGGAGGTAATTAGCGTAATTCCCCCTGCCATGCAACACCTGTGACACCAGACAGTTTCGTGGAGGGCGGCCCCAAACCTCCCCCACACACTCGTACGTGATCCGGAAATCTGAGTGTGGGGAAGTTCCGTCTTCTGACTGCAATGCTGGGGATCACCTAGGAGCCATCCTCGTGTCTTCCCCTAGTGTCTCATATTGCGGGCTGCAAGGGAAATGAGGGGGTTGGGCTGGAAATGCAGGTAGCATCTAGTGCCTCCCCCTGGACAGGGGAGATATTTAGAGGAGTTCCCCCTGAGATGCAACACCTATGAAACCTGGCAGCTGCATGGAGGGCGGCCCCATACCTCCCCCACACCCTCGGGCGTGTTCCGGATTTCTGAGTGTGGGGAGGTTCCGTATTCAGTCTACAGTGCCTGGGATCTCCTAGGAGCCCTTCACGTTTCTTCCTCGAGTGTCTCCTAGTGCGGGCTTCCGGGGAATGGCGGGGTTTCGGCAGTAAATGCAGGTAGCATCTAGTATCTCCCCCTGGACAGGTGAGGTAATTAGCGGACTTCGCCCTAACAGGCAACACCTGTGACACCTGGCAGATGCGTGGAGATCGCCCCTAAACCTCACCCACTCACTCGTACGTGATCCGGAATTCTGAGAGTGGGGAGTTTCCGTCTTCTGTCTGCAGCGCCTGGGATCACTTAGGAACCAACCACGTGTTTTCAACGAGTGTCTAATACTGCGGGCTGCCGGGGAAATGCGGGGGTTAGGCTGGAAACGCAGGTAGCATCTAGTGTCTCCCCCTGGACAGGGGAGGTAATTAGCGGACTTCCCCCTGCCAGGCAACAACTGTGACACCTGACAGCTGCGTGGAAAGTGGCCCCAAACCTACCCCAAACACACGGCCGTGATCCGGAATTGTGAGTTTCGGGAGGTTCCGGCTTTGGTCTGCAGCGCCTGGTATCTCCTAGGAGCCCTCCACGTGTATTCCCCGAGTGTCTCCTATTGCGGGCTTCAATGGAATGTCGGGGGTTGTTTTGGGAATGCAGGTAGCATCTAGTGCCTCCTCCTGGACAGGGGAGGAAATAAGCGGACTTCCCCCTGCCAGGAAAAACCTGTGACACCAGTCAGCTGCGTGGAGGGTGTCCCCAAATCTCCCCCACACTCTCGGCCGTGTTCCGGGATTCTGAGTTTGGGGAGGTTCCATTTTCTTTCTGCAGTGCCTGGGATAACCGAGGAGCATTCGGCGAGTCTTCCCGTAGTGTCCCTTAGTGCGAGATGCCAGGGAAATGCGGGGGTTGGGCTGGAAATTCAGGTAGCTTCTAGTTCCTCCCCCTGGAGAGGGGATGTAATTAGCGGAATTCCCCCTGCCAGGAAACACCTGTGACACCAGGCAGCTTCGTCGAGGGCGGCCCCAAACCTCTCCCACTCACTCTTACGTTATCCGGAATTCTGAGTTTGGGTAGTTTCCCTCTTCTATCTGCAGCGCCTGGGATCTCCTAGGATCCCTCCGCATGTCTTCCCAGATTGTCTCCTACAGCAAGCTGCCAGGGAAACGGGGGTTGGGCTGGAAATGCAGGTAGCATCTGCTGCGTCCTCCTGGATTGGGGAGGTAATTAGCGGACTTCCCCCTGCCAGGCAACACCAGTGACACCATGCATATGCGTGGAGGTCAGCCCCAAACCTCCCCCACACACTCTGCCGTGTTCCGGGATTCTGAGATTGGGGATGTTCCGTCTTCTGTCTGCAGCGCCTGGGATCACGTAGGAACCAACCGCGTGTTTTCTACGAGTGTCTAACACTGCGGGCTGCAGGGAGAAATGCGGGGGTTAGGCTGGAAATGCAGGTAGCATCTAGTGCCTCCCCCTGGACAGGGGAGTTAATTAGCGGACTTCCCCCTGCCAGGCAACACCTGTGACATCAGGCAGCTGCGTGGAGGGCGGCCCTCAACCTCCCCCACTCACTCGTACTTGATCCGGAATTCTGAGTGTGGGTAGGTTCCCTCTTCGATCTGCAGCGCCTCTTATCTCCTAGGAGCCTTCCGCTTGACTTCATCGAGTGTCTCCTAGTGCGGGATGCCGGGGAAAGGCGGGGGTTGGGCTGGAAATGCAGCTAGAATCTACTGCCTCCACTTGGACAGGAGAGGAAATTAGCGGAATTCCCCCTGCAAGGCAACACCGGTGACACATGACAGCTGCGTGGAAAGTGGCCCCAAACCTCCCCCACACACTCGGCCGTGATCCGGAATTGTGAGTGTGGGGAGGTTCCGTCTTCTGTCTGTAGCGCCTGGGATCTCCTAGGAGCCCACCAAGTGTATTCCCCGAGTACTCTTAGTGCGGGCTTCAATGGAAAAGTGGGGGTTGTTTTGGAAATGCAGGTAGCATCTAGTGCCTACTCCAGTACAGGGGAGGTAATAAGCGGACTTCCCCCTGCCAGGCAAAACCTGTGACACCATGCAGATGCGTGGAGGGCGGCCCCAAACCTCCCGCACACACTCGGCCGTATTTTGGGATTCTGAGTGTGGGGATGTTCTGTCTTCGGTCTGCAGTGCCTGGGATCTCCTAGGAGCCCACGTCGTGTCTTCCCCTAGTGTCTCTTAGTGCGGGATGCCTGGGAAATTCGGGGGTTGGGCTGGAAATTCAGGTAGCTTCTAGTGCCTCCCCCTGGACAGGGGAGTTAATTAGCGGAATTCCCCCTGCTAGGAAACACCTGTGACACCAGGCAGCTGCGTGGTTGTTGGCCCCAAACTTTCCCCACAAACTCGGCCGTGTTTCGGAATTCTGAGTGTGTGGAGGTTCCGTCTTCTGTCTGCAGCAACTGGGAACTCCTAGGAGCCCTCCACGTGTATTCCTCGAGTGTCTACTAGCGCGGGCTGCCGGGGAAAAGCGGGGGTTAGGCTGGAAATGCAGGTAGCATCTAGTGCCTCCCCCTGGACATGGGAGGTAATTAGCGTACTTCCCCCTGCCAGGCAACACCTGTGACACCAGGCAGCTGAGTGGTGGGCGGCCCCAAACCTGCCCCACACAATCGGACGTGTTCCGGGATTCTGAGTGAGGGGAGGTTCCGTTTTCTGTCTGCTGGGCCTGGGATCTCCTAGGAGCCCTCGGCGTGTCTTCCCCAAGTGTTTCTTAGTGCGGGATGCAGGGGAAAGTCGGGGGATGGGCTGGAAATTCAGGTAGCTTTAAGTGCCTCCCCCTGGACAGGGGAGGTAATTAGCGGAATTCCCCCTGCAAAGAAACACCTGTGACTCCAGGCAGCTGCGTGGAGGTTGGCCCCAAACTTTCCCCAAAAACTCGGCCGTGTGTCAGAATTCTGAGTGTGGGTAGGATCCCTCTTCTGTCTGCAGCGCCTGGGATCTCCTAGGAGCCGTCCGCGTGACTTCCTCGAGTGTTTCCTAGTGCGGGCTGCCGGGGAAAGGCGGGGGTTGGGCTGGAAATGCAGGTAGCATCTAGTGCCTCCACCTGGACAGGGGAGGTAATTAGCGGAATTCCCCTTGCCAGGCAACACCTGTGACACCAGGCAGCTGCGTGGAAGGCGGCCCCAAACCTCCCCCTCTCACTCGTACGTGATTCCGAATTCTGAGTGTGGGTAGGTTCCCTCTTCTGTCTGCAGCGCCTCGGATCTCCTAAGAGCCCTCCGCTTGACTTCCTCGAGTGTCTCTTAGTGCGGGATTCCGGGGAAAGGCGGGGGTAGGGCTGGAAATGCAGGTAGCATCTAGTGCCTTCCCCTGGACAGGGGAGGTAATTAGCGGACTTCCCCCTGCCAGACAACACCTGTGACAACAGGCAGCTGCGTGGAGGGCGGCCCCAAACCTCCCCCACACACGCAGCCGTGTTCCAGAATTCTGAGTTTGGGGAGGTTCCGTCTTCTGTCTGCAGCGACTGGGATCTCCTAGGAGACCTCCGCTTGTCTTCCCCGAGTATCTACTTGTGCGTGTTGCCGGGGAAATGCGGGGGTTAGGCTGGAAATGCAGGTAGCATCTAGTGCCTTCCCCTGGACAGGGGAGGTAATTAGCGTAATTCCCCCTGCCATGCAACACCTGTGACACCAGACAGTTTCGTGGAGGGCGGCCCCAAACCTCCCCCACACACTCATACGTGATCCGGAAATCTGAGTGTGGGGAAGTTCCGTCTTCTGACTGCAGTGCCGGGGATCACCTAGGAGCCATCCTCGTGTCTTCCCCGAGTGTCTCCTAGTGCGGGCTGCATGGGAAATGAGGGGGTTGGGCTGGAAATTCAGGTAGCATCTAGTGCCTCCCCCGTACAGGGGAGGTTATTAGCGGAATTCCCAATGCAATGCAACACCTGTGACACCCTGCATCTGCGGGAAGGGCGGCCACAATCCTACCCAACACACTCAGCCGTGTTCCGGATTTCTGAGTGTTGGGATGTTCCGTCTTCTGTCTGCAGCGCCTGGGATCTCCTAGGAGCCCTCCCATTGTCTGCTCCGAGTGTCTCCTAGTGCGGGCTGCCAGGGAATTCAGGGGTTGGGCTGGAAATGCAGATAGCATCCAGTGCCTCCCCCTGGACAGGGGAGGTAATTAGCGGACGTCCCCCTGCCAGGCAACACCTTTGAACCAGGCATCTGCGTGGAGGTCGGCCGAAAACCTCCACCACACACTCATACGTGATCCAGAATTCTGAGTGTGGGGAGTTTCCGTCTTCTGTCTGCAGCGCCTGGGATCACGTAGGAACCAACCGCGTGTTTTCAACGAGTGTATAATACTGCGGGCTGCCGGGGAAATGCGGGGGTTAAGCTGGAAATGCAGGTAGCATCTAGTGCCTCCCCCTGGACAGGGGAGGTAGTTAGTGGACTTACACCTGCCAGGCAAAACCTGTGACACCTTGCAGATGCGTGGAGGGCGGCCCCAAACCTCCCCCACACACTCGGGCGTGTTCCGGGATTCTGAGTGTGGGGATGTTCTGTCTTCTGTCTGCAGCGCCTGGGATCCCCTAGGAGCCCCCCAATTGTCTTCCCCGATTGTCTCCTAAGGCGAGCTGCCAGGGAATGCGGGGGTTGGGCAGGAAATGGAGGTAGCATCTAGTGCCTCCCCCTGGAATGGGGAGGTAATTAGTGGACTTCCCCCTGCAAGGCAACACCTGTGACAACAGGCAGCTGCGTGGTGGGCGGCCCCAAAACCTCCCCCACACAATCGGACGTGTTCCGGGATTCTGAGTGTGGGGAGGTTCCGTTTTCTGTCTGCAGTGCCTGGGATCTCCTAGGAGCCCACGTCGGGTCTTCCCCCAGTGTCTCTTAGTGCGGGATGCCTGGGAAATTCGGGGGTTGGGCTGGAAATTCAGGTAGCTTCTAGTGCCTCCCCCTGGACAGGGGAGGTAATTAGTGGAATTCCCCCTGCTAGGAAACACCTGTGACACCAGGCAGCTGCGTGGAGGTTGGCCCCAAACTTTCCCCACAAACTCGGCCGTGTTTCGGAATTCTGAGTGTGTGGAGGTTCCGTCTTCTGTCTGCAGCGCCTGGGATCTCCTAGGAGCCCTCCACGTGTATTCCTCGAGTGTCTACTAGCGCGGGCTGCCGGGGAAAAGCGGGGGTTAGGCTGGAAATGCAGGTAGCATCTAGTGCCTCCCCCTGGACATGGGAGGTAATTAGCGGACTTCCCCCTGCCAGGCAACAACTGTGACACCAGGCAGCTGCGTGGAAGGCGGCCCCAAACCTCCCCCACACACTCGTACTTGATCCGGAATTCTGAGTGTGGGGAGTTTCCGTCTTCTTTCTGCAGCGCCTGGGATCTCCTAGGAGCACTCCGCGTGTCTTGACCTAGTGTCTCCTAGTGCGGGCTGCAGGGGAAATTCGGGGGATCGGCTGGAAATGCATGTAGCATCTAGTGCCTCCCCCTGGACAGGGGAGATAATTAGAGGAGTTCCCCCTGAGATGCAACACCTATGAAACCTGGCAG
Source organism: Camelus ferus (assembly GCF_009834535.1). Lineage (NCBI taxonomy): Eukaryota > Metazoa > Chordata > Mammalia > Artiodactyla > Camelidae > Camelus > Camelus ferus. Next base: position 8,898,761 of record NC_045731.1, on the reverse strand, counting down.
CTGCATGGAGGGCGGCCCCATACCTCCCACTCACACTCGGGCGTGTTCCGGATTTCTGAGTGTGGGGAGGTTCCTTATTCAGTCTACAGTGCCTGGGATCTCCTAGGAGCCCTTCACATTTCTTCCTCGAGTGTCTCCTAGTGCGGGCTTCCGGGGAATGGAGGGGTTTCGGCTGTAAATGCAGGTAGCATCTAGTATCTCCACATGGACATTTGAGGAAATTAGCGGAATTCCCCCTGCCAGGCAAACAACTGTGACACCAGGCAGCTGCGTGGAGGGCGGCCCCAAACGTCCCCCTCTCACTCGTACGTGATTCCGAATTCTGAGTGTGGGTAGGTTCCCTCTTCTGTCTGCAGCGCCTCGGATCTCCTAAGAGCCCTCCGCTTGACTTCCTCGAGTGTCTCCTAGTGCGGGATCCCGGGGAAAGGCGGGGGTATGGCTGCAAATGCAGGTAGCATCTAGTGCCTTCCCCTGAACAGGGGAGGTAATTAGCGGAATTCCCCTGCCAGACAACACCTGTGACAACAGGCAGCTCTGTGGAGGGCGGCCCCAAAACTCCCCCACACACGCTGCCGTTTTCCAGATTTCTGAGTTTGGGGAGGTTCCGTCTTCTGTCTGCAGCGACTGGGATCTCCTAGGAGCCCTCCGCCTGTCTTCCCCGAGTATCTACTTGTGCGTGCTCCCAGGGAAATGCGGGGGTTAGGCTGGAAATGCAGGTAGCATCTAGTGCCTTCCCCTGGACAGGGGAGGTAATTAGCGTAATTCCCCCTGCCATGCAACACCTGTGACACCAGACAGTTTCGTGGAGGGCGGCCCCAAACCCCCCCCACACACTCGTACGTAATCCGGATATCTGAGTGTGGGGAAGTTCCGTCTTCTGACTGCAGTGCCGAGGATCACCTAGGAGCAATCTTCGTGTCTTTCCCGAGTGTCTCCTAGTGCGGGCTCCATGGGAAATGAGGGGGTTGGGCTGGAAATTCAGGTAGCATCTAGTGCCTCCCCCTGTACGGGGGAGGTTATTAGCGGAATTCCCCCTGCAATGCAACACCTGTGACACCCTGCAGCTGAGGGAAGGGCGGCCACAATCCTCCCGAACACCCTCGGCTGTGTTCCGGATTTCTGAGTGTTGGGATGTTCTGTCTTATGTCTGCAGCGCCTGGGATCTCCTAGGAGCCCTCCTGTTGTCTTCTCCGAGTGTCTCCTAGTGCGGGCTGCCGGGGAATTCAGGGGTTGGGCTGGAAATGCAGATAGCATCCAGTGCCTCCCCCTGGACAGGGGAGGTATTTAGCGGACTTCCCCCTGCCAGGCAACAACTTTGAACCAGGCAGCTGCGTGAAGGGCGGCCCCAAACCTCCCCCACACACTCGTACTTGATCCGGAATTCTGAGTGTGGGGAGTTTCCGTCTTCTAACTGCAGTGCTGGGGATCACCTAGGAGCCATCCTCGTGTATTCCCCTAGTGTCTCATATTGCGGGCTGCAAGGGAAATGAGGGGGTTGGGCTGGAAATGCAGGTAGCATCTAGTGCCTCCCCCTGGACAGGGGAGATAATTAGAGGAGTTCCCCCTGAGATGCAACACCTATGAAACCTGGCAGCTGCATGGAGGGCGGCCCCATACCTACCCCACACTCTCGGGCGTGTTCTGGATTTCTGAGTGTGGGGAGGTTCCGTATTCAGTCTACAGTGCCTGGGATCTCCTAGGAGCCCTTCACGTTTCTTCCTCGAGTGTCTCCTAGTGCGGGCTTCCGGGGAATGGAGGGGTTTCGGCTGTAAATGCAGATAGCATCTAGTATCCCCCACCTGGACATGGGAGGAAATTAGCGGAATTCCCCCTGCCAGGCAACAACTGTGACACCAGGCAGCTTCGTGGAGGGCGGCCCCAAACCTCCCGCTCTCACTCGTACGTGATTCCGAATTCTGAGTGTGGGTAGGTTCCCTCTTCTGTCTGCAGCTCCTCGGATCTGATAGGAGCCATTCGCTTGACTTCCTCGAGTGTCTCCTAGTGCGGGATGCCGGGGAAAGGCGGGGGTTGGGCTGGAAATGCAGCTAGCATCTACTGCCTCCACTTGGACAGGGGAGGAAATTAGCGGAATTCCCCCTGCAAGGCAACACCTGTGACACATGACAGCTGCGTGGAAAGTGGCCCCAAACCTCCCCCACACACTCGGCCGTGATCCGGAATTGTGAGTGTGGGGAGGTTCCGTCTTCTGTCTGTAGCGCCTGGGATCTCCTAGGAGCCCTTCACGTTTCTTCCTCGAGTGTCTCCTAGTGCGGGCTTCCGGGGAATGGTGGGGTTTCGGCTGTAAATGCAGATAGCATCTAGTATCCCCACCTGGACATGGGAGGAAATTAGCGGAATTCCCCCTGCCATGCAACACCTGTGACACCAGACAGTTTCGTGGAGGGCGGCCCCAAACCTCTCCCACACACTCGTACGTGATCCGGAAATCTGAGTGTGGGGAAGTTCCGTCTTCTGACTGCAGTGCTGGGGATCACCTAGGAGCCATCCTCGTGTCTTCCTCTAGTGTCTCTTAGTGCGGGTTGCAAGGGAAATTAGGGGGTTGAGCTGGAAATGCAGGTAGCAACTAGTGCCTCCCCCTGGACAGGGGAGATATTTAGAGGAGTTCCCCCTGAGATGCAACACCTATGAAAGCTGACAGCTGCATGGAGGGCGGCCCCATACCTCCCCCACACACTCGGACGTGTTCCGGATTTCTGAGTGTGGGGAGGATCCGTATTCAGTCTACAGTGCCTGGTATCTCCTAGGAGCCCTTCACGTTTCTTCCTCGAGTGTCTCCTAGTGCGGGCTTCCGGGGAATGGCGGGGTTTCGGCAGTAAATGCAGGTAGCATCTAGTATCTCCCCCTGGACAGGTGAGGTAATTAGCGGACTTCGCCCTGACAGGCAACACCTGTGACACCTGGCAGATGCGTGGAGGTCGCCCCTAAACCTCACCCACTCACTCGTACGTGATCCGGAATTCTGAGATTGGGGAGTTTCCGTCTTCTGTCTGCAGCGCCTGGGATCACGTAGGAACAACCACGTGTTTTCAACGAGTGTCTAATACTGCGAGCTGCCGGGGAAATGCGGGGGTTAGGCTGGAAATGCAGGTAGCATCTAGTGTCTCCCCCTGGACAGGGGAGGAAATTAGCGGACTTCCCCCAGCCAGGCAACAACTGTGACACCTGACAGCTGCGTGGTGTGCGGCCCCCAACCTCCCCCACTCACTCGTACGTGATCCGGAATTCTGAGTGTGGGTATGTTCCCTCTTCTGTCTGCAGCTCCTCGGATCTGATAGGAGCCATCCGCTTGACTTCCTCGAGTGTCTCCTAGTGCGGGATGCCGGGGAAAGGCGGGGGTTGGGCTGGAAATGCAGCTAGCATCTACTGCCTCCACTTGGACAGGGGAGGAAATTAGCGGAATTCCCCCTGCAAGGCAACACCTGTGACACATGACAGCTGCGTGGAAAGTGGCCCCAAACCTCCCCCACACACTCGGCCGTGATCCGGAATTGTGAGTGTGGGGAGGTTCCGTCTTCTGTCTGTAGCGCCTGGGATCTCCTAGGAGCCCACCACGTGTATTCCCCGAGTACTCTTAGTGCGAGCTTCAATGGAAAAGTGGGGGTTGTTTTGGAAATGCAGGTAGCATCTAGTGCCTCCTCCAGTACAGGGGAGGTAATAAGCGGGCTTCCCCCTGCCAGGCAAAACCTGTGACACCATGCAGATGCGTGGAGGGCGGCCCCAAACCTCCCCCACACACTCGGCCGTATTCCGGGATTCTGAGTGTGGGGATGTTCTGTCTTCTGTCTGCAGCGCCTGGTATCTCCTAGGAGCCCTCCACATGTCTTCCCCGATTGTCTACTACGGCGAGCTGCCGGAGAATGCGGGGGTTGGGCAGGAAATTCAGTTAGCATCTAGTGCCTCCCCCTGGATTGGGGAGGTAATTAGCGGAATTCCCCCTGCCAGGCAACACCTGTGACACCAGGCAGCTGCGTGGTGGGCGGCCCCAAACCTGCCCCACACAATCGGACGTGTTCCGGGATTCTGAGTGAGGGGAGGTTCCGTTTTCTGTCTGCAGTGCCTGGGATCTCCTAGGAGCCCTCGGCGTGTCTTCCCCTAGTGTCTCTTAATGCGGGATGCAGGGAAAGGCGGTGGTTGGTCTGGAAAATCAGGTAGATTCTAGTGCCTCCCCCTGGACAGGGGAGGAAATTAGCGGAATTCCCCCTGCCAGGAAACACCTGTGAAACCAGGAAGCTGCGTGGAGGTCGTCCCCAATCTTTCCCCACAAACTCGGCCGTGTTTCAGAATTCTGAGTGCGGGAAGGTTCCGTCATATGTCTGCAGCGCCTGGGATCTACTAGGAGCCATCCGCGTGTATTCCTCGAGTGTCTAATAGTGCGGGCTGCCGCGGAAAGAGGGGGTTAGGCTGGAAATGCTGGTAGCATCTAGTGCCTCCCCCTGGACAGGGGAGGAAATTAGCGGACTTCCTCCTGCCAGGCAACAACTGTGACACCAGGCAGCTGCGTCGAGGTCGGCCCCAAACCTCCCCAACTCCCTCGTACGTGATCCGGAATTCTCAGTGTGGGGAGGTTCCGTCTTCTGTCTGCAGCGCCTGTGATCTCCTAGGAGCCCTCCGAGTGTCTTCCCCGAGTGTCTCCTAGTGCGGGCTGCCGGGGAAATATGGGAGATTTCCTGGAAATGTAGGTAGCATCTAATGCCTCCCCCTGGACAGGGGAGGTATTTAGCGGACTTCCCCCTGCCAGGCTACAGATGTGACATGAGGCAGGTGGGTGGAGGGCGGCCCCAAACATCCCCCACACAGTCGGCCATGTTCCGGAATTCTGAGAGTGGGGAGTTTCCGTCTTCTGTCTACAGCGCCTGGGATCACGTAGGAACCAACCCCGTGTTTTCAACGAGTGTCTAATACTGCGGGCTGCCGGGGAAATGCGGGGGTTAGGCTGGAAATGCAGGTAGCATCTAGTGCCTCCACCTGGACTGGGGAGGTAATTAGCGGAATTCCCCCTGCCAGGAAACACCTGTGACACCAGGCAGCGGCGTCGTGGGCGGCCCCAAACCTCTCCCACTCACTCGTACATGATCCAGAATTCTGAGTGTGGGTAGGTTCCCTCTTCTGTCTTTAGCACCTGGGATCTCCTAGGAGCACACCGCGTGTATTTCCCGAGTGTCTCCAAGTGCGGGCTGCCGGGTAAATGTGGGGGATTGGCTGGAAATGCAGGTAGCATCTAGTGCCTCCCCCTGGACAGGGGAGGTAATTAGCGGAATACCCCCTGCCGGGCAACACAGGTGACACCAGGCAGCTGCGTGGAGAGCGGCCCCAAACCTCCCCCACACACTCGGCCGTGATCCGGTATTCTGAGTGTGGGGAGGTTCCGTCTTATGTCTGCAGTGCCTGATATCTCCTAGGAGCCATCCGCGTGTATTCCCCGAGTGTCTCATAGTGCGGGCTTCAATGGAAATGCGGGGTTGGGCTGGAAATGCAGGTAGCATCTGCTGCCACCTCCTGGAATGGGGAGGTAATTAGCGGACTTACCCCTGCCAGGCAACACCATTGACACCATGCATATGCGTGGAGGTCAGCCCCAATCCTCCCCCACACACTCATCCTTGTTCCGGGATTCTGAGAGTGGGGATGTTCCGTCTTCTGTCTGCAGCGCCTGGGATCACGTAGGAACCAACCGCGTGTTTTCAACGAGTGTCTAACACTGCGGGCTGCAGGGGAAATGCGGGGGTTAGGCTGGAAATGCAGGTAGCATCTAGTGCCTCCCCCTGGACATGGGAGGTAATTAGCGGACTTCACCCTGCCGGGCAACACCTGTGACATCAGGCAGCTGCGTGGTGGGCGGCCCCCAACCTCCCCAACTCACTCGTACGTGATCCGGAATTCTGAGTGTGGGTATGTTCCCTCTTCTGTCTGCAGCTCCTCGGATCTGATAGGAGCCATCCGCTTGACTTTCTCGAGTGTCTCCTAGTGCGGGATGCCGGGGAAAGGCGGGGATTGGGCTGGAAATGCAGGTTGCATCTAGTGCCTCCACTTGGACAGGGGAGGAAATTAGCGGAATTCCCCCTGCAAGGCAACACCTGTGACACATGATAGCTGCGTGGAAAGTGGCCCCAAACCTCCCCCACACACTCGGCCGTGATCCGGAATTGTGAGTGTGGGGAGGTTCCGTCTTCTGTCTGTAGCGCCTAGGATTTCCTAGGAGCCCACCACCTGTATTCCCCGAGTACTCTTAGTGCGGGATTCAATTGAAAAGTGGGGGTTGTTTTGGAAATGCAGGTAGCATCTAGTGCCTCCTCCAGTACAGGGGAGGTAATAAGCGGACTTCCCCCTGCCAGGCAAAACCTGTGACACCATGCAGATGCGTGGAGGGCGGCCCCAAACCTCCCCCACACACTCGGCCGTATTCCGGGATTCTGAGTGTGGGGATGTTCTGTCTTCTGTCTGCAGCGCCTGGTATCTCCTAAGAGCCCTCCACTTGTCTTCCCCGATTGTCTACTAAGGCAAGCTGCCGGGGAATGCGGGGGTTGGGCAGGAAATGCAGGTAGCATCTAGTGCCTCCCCATGGAATGGGGAGGTAATTAGCGGACTTCCCCCTGCCAGGCAACACCATTGACACCATGCACATGCGTGGAGGTCAGCCCCAATCCTCCCCCACACACTCATCCTTGTTCCGGGATTCTGAGAGTGGGGATGTTCCGTCTTCTGTCTGCAGCGCCAGGGATCACGTAGGAACCAACCGCGTGTTTTCAACGAGTGTCTAACACTGCGGGCTGCAGGGGAAATGCGGGGGTTAGGCTGGAAATGCAGGTAGCATCTAGTGCCTCCCCCTGGACATGGGAGGTAATTAGCGGACTTCCCCCTGCCGGGCAACACCTGTGACATCAGGCAGCTGCGTGGTGGGCGGCCCCCAACCTCCCCCACTCACTCGTACGTGATCCGGAATTCTGAGTGTGGGTATGTTCCCTCTTCTGTCTGCAGCACCTCGGATCTGTTAGGAGCCATCCGCTTGACTTCCTCGAGTGTCTCCTAATGCGGGATGCCGGGGAAAGGCGGGGGTTGGGCTGGAAATGCAGCTAGCATCTAGTGCCTCCACTTGGACAGGGGAGGAAATTAGCGGAATTCCCCCTGCAAGGCAACACCTGTAGCACATGACAGCTGCGTGGAAAGTGGCCCCAAACCTCCCCCACACACTCGGCCGTGATCCGGAATTGTGAGTGTGGGGAGGTTCCGGCTTTTGTCTGCAGCGCCTGGGTTCTCCTAGGAGCCCTCCACGTGTCTTCCCCGAGTGTCTCCTATTGCGGGCTTCAATGGAAAGACGGGGGTTGTGTTGGAAATGCAGGTAGCATCTAGTGCCTCCTCCTGTACAGGGGAGGAAATAAGCGGACTTCCCCCTGACAGGAAAAACCTGTGACACCAGGCATCTGCGTGGAGGGTGTCCCCAAATCTCCCCCACACACTCGGCCGTGTTCCGGGATTCTGAGTGTGGGGAGTTTCCGTTTTCTATCTGCAGTGCCTGGGATCTCCGAGGAGCATTCGGCGTGTCTTCCCGTAGTGTCCCTTAGTGCGAGATGCCAGGGAAATGCGGGGGTTGGGCTCGAAATTCAGGTAGCTTCTAGTTCCTCCCCCTGGAGAGGGGAGGTAATTAGCGGAATTCCCCCTGCCAGGAAACACCTGTGACACCAGGCAGCTTCGTCGAGGGCGGCCCCAAACCTCTCCCACTCACTCGTACGTTATCCGGAATTCTGAGTTTGGGTAGGTTCCCTCTTCTGTCTGCAGAGCCTGGGATCTCCTAGGATCCCTCCGCATGTCTTCCCAGATTGTCTCCTAAAGCAAGCTGCCAGGGAAACGGGGGTTGGGCTGGAAATGCAGGTAGCATCTGCTGCCTCCTCCTGGAATGGGGAGGAAATTAGCGGACTTCCCCCTGCCAGGCAACACCAGTGACACCATGCAAATGCCTGGAAGTCAGCCCCAAACCTCCCCCACACACTCGGCCGTGTTCCGGGATTCTGAGAGTGGGGATGTTCCGTCTTCTGTCTGCAGCGCCTGGGATCACGTAGGAACCAACCGCGTGATTTCAACGAGTGTCTAACACTGCGGGCTGCAGGAGAAATGCGGGGGTTACGCTGGAAATGCAGGTAGCATCTAGTGCCTCCCCCTGGACAGAGGAGGTAATTAGCGGACTTCCCCCTGCCAGGCAACACCTGTGAAATCAGGCAGCTGCGTGGTGGGCGGCCCCCAACCTCCCCCACTCACTCGTACGTGATCCGGAATTCTGAGTGTGGGTATGTTCCCTCTTCTGTCTGCAGCTCCTCGAATCTGATAGGAGCCATCCGCTTGACTTCCTCGAGTGTCTCCTAGTGCGGGATGCCGGGGAAAGGCGGGGGTTGGGCTGGAAATGCAGCTAGCATCTAGTGCCTCCACTTGGACAGGGGAGGAAATTAGCGGAATTCCCCCTGCAAGGCAACACCTGTGACACATGACAGCTGCGTGGAAAGTGGCCCCAAACCTCCCCCACACACTCGGCCGTGATCCGGAATTGTGAGTGTGGGGAGGTTCCGGCTTTTGTCTGCAGCGCCTGGGTTCTCCTAGGAGCCCTCCACGTGTCTTCCCCGAGTGTCTCCTATTGCGGGCTTCAATGGAAAGACGGGGGTTGTGTTGGAAATGCAGGTAGCATCTAGTGCCTCCTCCTGTACAGGGGAGGAAATAAGCGGACTTCCCCCTGACAGGAAAAACCTGTGACACCAGGCATCTGCGTGGAGGGTGTCCCCAAATCTCCCCCACACACTCGGCCGTGTTCCGGGATTCTGAGTGTGGGGAGTTTCCGTTTTCTATCTGCAGTGCCTGGGATCTCCGAGGAGCATTCGGCGTGTCTTCCCGTAGTGTCCCTTAGTGCGAGATGCCAGGGAAATGCGGGGGTTGGGCTCGAAATTCAGGTAGCTTCTAGTTCCTCCCCCTGGAGAGGGGAGGTAATTAGCGGAATTCCCCCTGCCAGGAAACACCTGTGACACCAGGCAGCTTCGTCGAGGGCGGCCCCAAACCTCTCCCACTCACTCGTACGTTATCCAGAATTCTGAGTTTGGGTAGGTTCCCTCTTCTGTCTGCAGCGCCTGGGATCTCATAGGATCCCTCCGCATGTCTTCCCAGATTGTCTCCTACAGCAAGCTGCCAGGGAAAAGGGGGTTGGGCTGGAAATGCAGGTAGCATCTGCTGCCTCCTCCTGGAATGGGGAGGAAATTAGCGGACTTCCACCTGCCAGGCAACACCAGTGACACCATGCATATGCCTGGAGGTCAGCCCCAAACCTCCCCCACACACTCGGCCGTGTTCCGGGATTCTGAGAGTGGGGATGTTCCGTCTTCTGTCTGCAGCGCCTGGGATCACGTAGGAACCAACCGCGTGATTTCAACGAGTGTCTAACACTGCGGGCTGCAGGAGAAATGCGGGGGTTACGCTGGAAATGCAGGTAGCATCTAGTGCCTCCCCCTGGACAGGGGAGGTAATTAGCGGACTTCCCCCTGCCAGGCAACACCTGTGAAATCAGGCAGCTGCGTGGTGGGCCGCCCCCAACCTCCCCCACTCACTCGTACGTGATCCGGAATTCTGAGTTTGGGTATGTTCCCTCTTCTGTCTGCAGCTCCTCGGATCTGATAGGAGCCATCCGCTTGACTTCCTCGAGTGTCTCCTAGTGCGGGATGCCGGGGAAAGGCGGGGGTTGGGCTGGAAATGCAGCTAGCATCTAGTGCCTCCACTTGGACAGGGGAGGAAATTAGCGGAATTCCCCCTGCAAGGCAACACCTGTGACACATGACAGCTGCGTGGAAAGTGGCCCCAAACCTCCCCCACACACTCGGCCGTGATCCGGAATTGTGAGTGTGGGGAGGTTCCGTCTTCTGTCTGTAGCGCCTGGGATCTCCTAGGAGTCCACCACGTGTATTCCCCGATTAGTCTTAGTGCGGGCTTCAATGGAAAAGTGGGGGTTGTTTTGGAAGTGCAGGTAGCATCTAGTGCCTCCTCCAGTAAAGGGGAGGTAATAAGCGGAATTCCCCCTGCCAGGCAAAACCTGTGACACCATGCAGATGCGTGGAGGGCGGCCCCAAACCTCCCCTACACACTCGGCCGTATTCCGGGATTCTGAGTGTGGGGATGTTCTGTCTTCTGTCTGCAGCGCCAGGGATCTCCTAGGAGCCCTCCACTTGTCTTCCCCGATTGTCTACTAAGGCGAGCTGCCGGGGAATGCGGGGGTTGGGCAGGAAATGCAGGTAGCATCTAGTGCCTCCCCCTGGAATGGGGAGGTAATTAGCAGACTTCTCCCTGCCAGGCAACACGTGAGACACCAGGCAGCTGCGTGGTGGGCGGCCCCAAACCTCCCCCACACAATCGGCCGTGTTTCGGAATTCTGAGTGTGTGGAGGTTCCGTCTTCTGTCTGCAGCGCCTGGGATCTCCTAGGAGCCCTCGGCGTGTCTTCCCCTAGTGTCTCTTAATGCGTGATGCCGGGGAAAGGCGGTGGATGGTCTGGAAAATCAGGTAGCTTCTAGTGCCTCCCCCTGGACAGGGGAGGTAATTAGCGGAATTCCCCCTGCCAGGAAACACCTGTGACACCAAGAAGCTGCGTGGAGGTCGTCCCCAAACTTTCCCCACAAACTCGGCCGTGTATCAGAATTCTGAGTGTGGGAAGGTTCCGTCATCAGTCTGCAGCGCCTGGGATCTACTAGGAGCCATCCGCGTGTATTCCTCGAGTGTCTAATAGTGCGGGCTGCCAGGGAAAAGAGGGGGTTAGGCTGGAAATGCTGGTAGCATCAAGTGCCTCCCCCTGGACTGGGGAGGAAATTAGCGGACTTCCTCCTGCCAGGCAACAACTGTGACACCAGGCAGCTGCGTCGAGGTCGGCCCCAAACCTCCCCAACTCCCTCGTACGTGATCCGGAATTCTCAGTGTGGGGAGGTTCCGTCTTCTGTCTGCAGCACCTGTGATCTCCTAGGAGACCTCCGAGTGTCTTCCCCGAGTGTCTCCTAGTGCGGGCTGCCGGGGAAATACGAGGGATTTCCTGGAAATGTAGGTAGCATCTAGTGCCTCCCCCTGGAAAGGGGAGGTATTTAGCGGACTTCCCCCTGCCAGGCTACAGATGTGACATGAGGCAGGTGGGTGGAGGGCGGCCCCAAACATCCCCCACACAGTCGGCCATGTTCCGGAATTCTGAGTGTGGGGATGTTCTGTCTTCTGTCTGCAGCGCCTGGGATCTCCTAGGAGCCCTCGACTTGTCTTCCCCGATTGTCTACTATGGCGAGCTGCCGGGGAATGCGGGGGTTGGGCAGGAAATGCAGGTAGCATCTAGTGCCTCCCCCTTTAATGGGGAGGTAATTAGCGGACTTCCCCCTGCCAGGCAACACCTGTGACACAAGGCAGCTGCGTGGTGGGCGGCCCCAAACTTGCCCCACACAATCGGACTTGTTCCGGGATTCTGAGTGAGGGGAGGTTCCGTTTTCTGTCTGCAGTGCCTGGGATCTCCTAGGAGCCCTCGGCGTGTCTTCCCCTAGTGTTTCTTAGTGCGGGATGCAGTGGAAAGTCGGGGGATGGGCTGGAAATTCAGGTAGCTTTAAGTGCCTCCCCCTGGACAGGGGAGGTATTTAGCGGAATTCCCCCTGCAAACAAACACCTGTGACACCAGGCAGCTGCGTGGAGGTTGGCCCCAAACTTTCCCCAAAAACTCGGCCGTGTTTCAGAATTCTGAGTGTGGGTAGGATCCCTCTTCTGTCTGCAGCGCCTGGGATCTCCTAGGAGCCGTCCGCGTGACTTCCTCGAGTGTTCCGTGGTGCGGGCTGCCGGGGAAATGCGGTGGTTGGTCTGGAAAATCAGGTAGCTTCTAGTGCCTCCACCTGGAATGGGGAGGTAATTAGCAGACTTCCCCCTGCCAGGCAACACCTGTGACACCAGGCAGCTGCGTGGTGGGCGCCCCAAACCTCCCCCACACAATCGGCCGTGTTTCGCAATTCTGAGTGTGTGGAGGTTCCGTCTTCTGTCTGCAGCGCCTGGGATCTCCTAGGAGCCCTCCACGTGTATTCCTCGAGTGTTTAGTAGTGCGGGCTGCCGGGGAAATGCAGGGGTTAGGCTGGAAATGCAGGTAGCATCTAGTGCCTCCCCCTGGACATGGGATGAAATTAGCGGACTTCCCCCTGCCAGGCAACAACTTTGACACCAGGCAGCTGCGTGGAGGGCGGCCCCAAACCTCCCCCACACAATCGGCCGTGTTTCGCTATTCTGAGTTTGGGGAGGTTCCGTCTTCTGTCTGCAGCGACTGGGATCTCCTAGGAGCCCTCCGCCTGTCTTCCCCGAGTATCTACTTGTGCGTGCTGCCGGGGAAATGCGGGGTTTAAACTGGAAATGCAGGTAGCATCTAGTGCCTTCCCCTGGACAGGGGAGGTAATTAGCGTAATTCCCCCTGCCATGCAACACCTGTGACACCAGACAGTTTCGTGGAGGGCGGCCCCAAACCTCCCCCACACACTCGTACGTGATCCGGAAATCTGAGTGTGGGGAAGTTCCGTCTTCTGACTGCAGTGCTGGGGATCACCTAGGAGCCATCCTCGTGTCTTCCCCTAGTGTCTCATATTGCGGGCTGCAAGGGAAATGAGGGGGTTGGGCTGGAAATGCAGGTAGCATCTAGTGCCTCCCCCTGGACAGGGGAGATATTTAGAGGAGTTCCCACTGAGATGCAACACCTATGAAACCTGGCAGCTACATGGAGGGCGGCCCCATACCTCCCCCACCCCCTCGGGCGTGTTCCGGATTTCTGAGTGTGGGGAGGTTCCGTATTCAGTCTACAGTGCCTGGGATCTCCTAGGAGCCCTTCACGTTTCTTCCTCGAGTGTCTCCTAGTGCGGGCTTCCGGGGAATGGTGGGGTTTCGGCAGTAAATGCAGGTAGCATCTAGTATATCCCCCTGGACAGGTGAGGTAATTAGCGGACTTCGCCCTGACAGGCAACACCTGTGACACCTGGCAGATGCGTGGAGGTCGCCCCTAAACCTCACCCACTCACTCGTACGTGATCCGGAATTCTGAGAGTGGGGAGTTTCCGTCTTCTGTCTGCAGCGCCTGGGATCACGTAGGAACCAACCACGTGTTTTCAACGAGTGTCTAATACTGCGGGCTGCCGGGGAAATGCGGGGGTTAGGCTGGAAACGCAGGTAGCATCTACTGTCTCCCCCTGGACAGGGGAGGTAATTAGCGGACTTCCCCCTGCCAGGCAACACCTGTGAAACCTGGCAGATGCGTGGAGGTCGCCCCTAAACCTCACCCACTCACTCGTACGTGATCCGGAATTCTGAGTGTGGGTATGTTCCCTCTTCTGTCTGCAGCTCCTCGGATCTGATAGGAGCCATCCGCTTGACTTCCTCGAGTGTCTCCTAGTGCGGGATGCCGGGGAAAGGCGGGGGTTGGGCTGGAAATGCAGCTAGCATCTAGTGCCTCCACTTGGACAGGGGAGGAAATTAGCGGAATTCCCCCTGCAAGGCAACACCTGTGACACATGACAGCTGCGTGGAAAGTGGCCCCAAACCTCCCCCACACACTCGGCCGTGATCCGGAATTGTGAGTGTGGGGAGGTTCCGTCTTCTGTCTGTAGCGCCTGGGATCTCCTAGGAGTCCACCACGTGTATTCCCCGATTAGTCTTAGTGCGGGCTTCAATGGAAAAGTGGGGGTTGTTTTGGAAGTGCAGGTAGCATCTAGTGCCTCCTCCAGTAAAGGGGAGGTAATAAGCGGAATTCCCCCTGCCAGGCAAAACCTGTGACACCATGCAGATGCGTGGAGGGCGGCCCCAAACCTCCCCTACACACTCGGCCGTATTCCGGGATTCTGAGTGTGGGGATGTTCTGTCTTCTGTCTGCAGCGCCAGGGATCTCCTAGGAGCCCTCCACTTGTCTTCCCCGATTGTCTACTAAGGCGAGCTGCCGGGGAATGCGGGGGTTGGGCAGGAAATGCAGGTAGCATCTAGTGCCTCCCCCTGGAATGGGGAGGTAATTAGCAGACTTCTCCCTGCCAGGCAACACGTGAGACACCAGGCAGCTGCGTGGTGGGCGGCCCCAAACCTCCCCCACACAATCGGCCGTGTTTCGGAATTCTGAGTGTGTGGAGGTTCCGTCTTCTGTCTGCAGCGCCTGGGATCTCCTAGGAGCCCTCGGCGTGTCTTCCCCTAGTGTCTCTTAATGCGTGATGCCGGGGAAAGGCGGTGGATGGTCTGGAAAATCAGGTAGCTTCTAGTGCCTCCCCCTGGACAGGGGAGGTAATTAGCGGAATTCCCCCTGCCAGGAAACACCTGTGACACCAAGAAGCTGCGTGGAGGTCGTCCCCAAACTTTCCCCACAAACTCGGCCGTGTATCAGAATTCTGAGTGTGGGAAGGTTCCGTCATCAGTCTGCAGCGCCTGGGATCTACTAGGAGCCATCCGCGTGTATTCCTCGAGTGTCTAATAGTGCGGGCTGCCAGGGAAAAGAGGGGGTTAGGCTGGAAATGCTGGTAGCATCAAGTGCCTCCCCCTGGACTGGGGAGGAAATTAGCGGACTTCCTCCTGCCAGGCAACAACTGTGACACCAGGCAGCTGCGTCGAGGTCGGCCCCAAACCTCCCCAACTCCCTCGTACGTGATCCGGAATTCTCAGTGTGGGGAGGTTCCGTCTTCTGTCTGCAGCACCTGTGATCTCCTAGGAGACCTCCGAGTGTCTTCCCCGAGTGTCTCCTAGTGCGGGCTGCCGGGGAAATACGAGGGATTTCCTGGAAATGTAGGTAGCATCTAGTGCCTCCCCCTGGAAAGGGGAGGTATTTAGCGGACTTCCCCCTGCCAGGCTACAGATGTGACATGAGGCAGGTGGGTGGAGGGCGGCCCCAAACATCCCCCACACAGTCGGCCATGTTCCGGAATTCTGAGTGTGGGGATGTTCTGTCTTCTGTCTGCAGCGCCTGGGATCTCCTAGGAGCCCTCGACTTGTCTTCCCCGATTGTCTACTATGGCGAGCTGCCGGGGAATGCGGGGGTTGGGCAGGAAATGCAGGTAGCATCTAGTGCCTCCCCCTTTAATGGGGAGGTAATTAGCGGACTTCCCCCTGCCAGGCAACACCTGTGACACAAGGCAGCTGCGTGGTGGGCGGCCCCAAACTTGCCCCACACAATCGGACTTGTTCCGGGATTCTGAGTGAGGGGAGGTTCCGTTTTCTGTCTGCAGTGCCTGGGATCTCCTAGGAGCCCTCGGCGTGTCTTCCCCTAGTGTTTCTTAGTGCGGGATGCAGTGGAAAGTCGGGGGATGGGCTGGAAATTCAGGTAGCTTTAAGTGCCTCCCCCTGGACAGGGGAGGTATTTAGCGGAATTCCCCCTGCAAACAAACACCTGTGACACCAGGCAGCTGCGTGGAGGTTGGCCCCAAACTTTCCCCAAAAACTCGGCCGTGTTTCAGAATTCTGAGTGTGGGTAGGATCCCTCTTCTGTCTGCAGCGCCTGGGATCTCCTAGGAGCCGTCCGCGTGACTTCCTCGAGTGTTCCGTGGTGCGGGCTGCCGGGGAAATGCGGTGGTTGGTCTGGAAAATCAGGTAGCTTCTAGTGCCTCCACCTGGAATGGGGAGGTAATTAGCAGACTTCCCCCTGCCAGGCAACACCTGTGACACCAGGCAGCTGCGTGGTGGGCGCCCCAAACCTCCCCCACACAATCGGCCGTGTTTCGCTATTCTGAGTTTGGGGAGGTTCCGTCTTCTGTCTGCAGCGACTGGGATCTCCTAGGAGCCCTCCGCCTGTCTTCCCCGAGTATCTACTTGTGCGTGCTGCCGGGGAAATGCGGGGTTTAAACTGGAAATGCAGGTAGCATCTAGTGCCTTCCCCTGGACAGGGGAGGTAATTAGCGTAATTCCCCCTGCCATGCAACACCTGTGACACCAGACAGTTTCGTGGAGGGCGGCCCCAAACCTCCCCCACACACTCGTACGTGATCCGGAAATCTGAGTGTGGGGAAGTTCCGTCTTCTGACTGCAGTGCTGGGGATCACCTAGGAGCCATCCTCGTGTCTTCCCCTAGTGTCTCATATTGCGGGCTGCAAGGGAAATGAGGGGGTTGGGCTGGAAATGCAGGTAGCATCTAGTGCCTCCCCCTGGACAGGGGAGATATTTAGAGGAGTTCCCACTGAGATGCAACACCTATGAAACCTGGCAGCTACATGGAGGGCGGCCCCATACCTCCCCCACCCCCTCGGGCGTGTTCCGGATTTCTGAGTGTGGGGAGGTTCCGTATTCAGTCTACAGTGCCTGGGATCTCCTAGGAGCCCTTCACGTTTCTTCCTCGAGTGTCTCCTAGTGCGGGCTTCCGGGGAATGGTGGGGTTTCGGCAGTAAATGCAGGTAGCATCTAGTATATCCCCCTGGACAGGTGAGGTAATTAGCGGACTTCGCCCTGACAGGCAACACCTGTGACACCTGGCAGATGCGTGGAGGTCGCCCCTAAACCTCACCCACTCACTCGTACGTGATCCGGAATTCTGAGAGTGGGGAGTTTCCGTCTTCTGTCTGCAGCGCCTGGGATCACGTAGGAACCAACCACGTGTTTTCAACGAGTGTCTAATACTGCGGGCTGCCGGGGAAATGCGGGGGTTAGGCTGGAAACGCAGGTAGCATCTACTGTCTCCCCCTGGACAGGGGAGGTAATTAGCGGACTTCCCCCTGCCAGGCAACAACTGTGACACCTGACAGCTGCGTGGAAAGTGGCCCCAAACCTATCCCACACACACGGCCGTGATCCGGAATTGTGAGTTTGGGGAGGTTCCGGCTTTAGTCTGCAGCGCCTGGGATCTCCTAGGAGCCCTCCACGTGTCTTCCCCGAGTGTCTCCTATTGCGGGCTTCAATGGAAAGTCGGGGGTTGTTTTGGAAATGCAGGTAGCATCTAGTGCCTCCTCCTGTACAGGGGAGGAAATAAGCGGACTTCCCCCTGCCAGGAAAAACCTGTGACACCAGTCAGCTGCGTGGAGGGTGTCCCCAAATCTCCCCCACACACTCGGCCGTGTTCCGGGATTCTGAGTTTGGGGAGGTTCCGTTTTCTATCTGCAGTGCCTGGGATAACCGAGGAGCATTCGGCGTGTCTTCCGTAGTGTCCCTTAGTGCGAGATGCCAGGGAAATGCGGGGGTTGGGCTGGAAATTCAGGTAGCTTCTAGTTCCTCCCCCTGGAGAGGGGAGGTAATTAGCGGAATTCCCCCTGCCAGGAAACACCTGTGACACCAGGCAGCTTCGTCGAGGGCGGCCCCAAACCTCTCCCACTCACTCTTACGTTATCCGGAATTCTGAGTTTGGGTAGTTTCCCTCTTCTGTCTGCAGCGCCTGGGATCTCCTAGGATCCCTCCGCATGTCTTCCCCGATTGTCTCCTACAGCAAGCTGCCAGGGAAACGGGGGTTGGGCTGGAAATGCAGGTAGCATCTGCTGCGTCCTCCTGGATTGGGGAGGCAATTAGCGGACTTCCCCCTGATAGGCAACACCAGTGACACCATGCATATGCGTGGAGGTCAGCCCCAAACCTCCCCCACACACTCGGCCGTGTTCCGGGATTCTGAGATTGGGGATGTTCCGTCTTCTGTCTGCAGCGCCTGGGATCACGTAGGAACCAACCGCGTGTTTTCAACGAGAGTCTAACACTGCGGGCTGCAGGGGAAATGCGGGGGTTAGGCTGGAAATGCAGGTAGCATCTAGTGCCTCCCCCTGGACAGGGGAGTTAATTAGCGGACTTCCCCCTGCCAGGCAACACCTGTGACATCAGGCAGCTGCGTGGAGGGCGGCCCCCAGCCTCCCCCACTCACTCGTACTTGATCCGGAATTCTGAGTGTTGGTAGGTTCCCTCTTCGATCTGCAGCGCCTCTTATCTCCTAGGAGCCATCCGCTTGACTTCATCGAGTGTCTCCTAGTGCGGGATGACGCGGAAAGGCGGGGGTTGGGCTGGAAATGCAGGTAGCATCTAGTGCCTCCACTTGGACAGGGGAGGAAATTAGCGGAATTCCCCCTGCAAGGCAACACCGGTGACACATGACAGCTGCGTGGAAAGTGGCCCCAAACCTCCCCCACACACTCGGCCGTGATCCGGAATTGTGAGTGTGGGGAGGTTCCGTCTTCTGTCTGTAGCGCCTGGGATCTCCTAGGAGCCCACCGCGTGTATTCCCCGAGTACTCTTAGTGCGGGCTTCAATGGAAAAGTGGGGGTTGTTTTGGAAATGCAGGTAGCATCTAGTGCCTCCTCCAGTACAGGGGAGGTAATAAGCGGACTTCCCCCTGCCAGGTAAAACCTGTGACACCATGCAGATGCGTGGAGGGCGGCCCCAAATCTCCCGCACACACTCGGCCGTATTTTGGGATTCTGAGTGTGGGGATGTTCTGTCTTTTGTCTGCAGTGCCTGGGATCTCCTAGGAGCCCACGTCCTGTCTTCCCCTAGTGTCTCTTAGTGCGGGATGCCTGGGAAATTCGGGGGTTGGGCTGGAAATTCAGGTAGCTTCTAGTGCCTCCCCCTGGACAGGGGAGTTATTTAGCGGAATTCCCCCTGCTAGGAAACACCTGTGACACCAGGCACCTGCGTGGTTGTTGGCCCCAAACTTTCCCCACAAACTCGGCCGTGTTTCGGAATTCTGAGTGTGTGAAGGTTCCGTCTTCTGTCTGCAGCACCTGGGATCTCCTAGGAGCCCTCCACGTGTATTCCTCGAGTGTCTACCTGCGCGGGCTGCCGGGGAAAAGCGGGGGTTAGGCTGGAAATGCAGGTAGCATCTAGTGCCTCCCCCTGGACATGGGAGGTAATTAGCGTACTTCCCCCTGCCAGGCAACACCTGTGACACCAGGCAGCTGCGTGGTGGGCGGCCCCAAACCTGCCCTACACAATCGGACGTGTTCCAGGATTCTGAGTGAGGGGAGGTTCCGTTTTCTGTCTGCTGTGCCTGGGATCTCCTAGGAGCCCTCGGCGTGTCTTCCCCAAGTGTTTCTTAGTGCGGGATGCAGGGGAAAGTCGGGGGATGGGCTGGAAATTCAGGTAGCTTTAAGTGCCTCCCCCTGGACAGGGGAGGTAATTAGCGGAATTCCCCCTGCAAAGAAACACCTGTGAGACCAGGCAGCTGCGTGGAGGTTGGCCCCAAACTTTCCCCAAAAACTCGGCCGTGTTTCAGAATTCTGAGTGTGGGTAGGATCCCTCTTCTGTCTGCAGCGCCTGGGATCTCCTAGGAGCCGTCCACGTGACTTCCTCGAGTGTTTCCTAGTGCGGGCTGCCGGGGAAAGCGGGGGTTGGGCTGAAAATGCAGGTAGCATCTAGTGCCTCCACCTGGACAGGGGAGGTAATTAGCGGAATTCCCCTTGCCAGGCAACACCTGTGACACCAGGCAGCTGCGTGGAAGGCGGCCCCAAACCTCCCCCACTCACTCGTACGTGATTCCGAATTCTGAGTGTGGGTAGGTTCCCTCTTCTGTCTGCAGGGACTCGGATCTCCTAAGAGCCCTCCGCTTGACTTCCTCGAGTGTCTCTTAGTGCGGGATTCCGGGGAAAGGCGGGAGTAGGGCTGGAAATGCAGGTAGCATCTAGTGCCTCCGCCTGGACAGGGGAGGAAATTAGCCGAATTCCCCCTGCCAGGCAACAGCTGTGACACGAGTCACCTGGGTGGAGGGCGGCCCCAAACCTCCCCCACACACTCGGCCATGTTCCGGAATTCTGAGTGTGGGGAGGTTCCGTCTTCTGTCTGCAGCTCCTGGGATCTCCTAGGAGCCCTCCACGTCTATTCCTCGAGTGTCTAGTAGTGCGGGCTGCCGGGGAAAAGCAGGGGTTAGGCTGGAAATGCATTTAGAATCTAGTGCCTCCCCCTTGATATGGGAGGTAATTAGTGGATTTCCCCCTGCCAGGCAACAACTGAGACACCAGGCAGCTGCATGGAGGGCGGCCCCATACCTACCCTCTCACTCGTACGTGATTCCGAATTCTGAGTGTGGGTAGGTTCCCTCTTCTGTCTGCAGCGCCTCGGATCTTCTAAGAGCCCTCCGCTTGACTTCCTCGAGTGTCTCCTAGTGCGGGATGCCGGGGAAAGGCGGGGGTAGGGCTGGAAATGCAGGTAGCATCTAGTGCCTTCCCCTGGACAGGGGAGGTAATTAGCGGAATTTCCCCTGCCAGACAACACCTGTGACAACAGGCAGCTGCGTGGAGAGCGGCCCCATACCTCCCCCACACACACGGCCGTGTTCCAGAATTCTGAGTTTGGGGAGGTTCCGTCTTCTGTCTGTAGCGACTGGGATCTCCTAGGAGCCCTCCGATTGTCTTCCCCGAGTATCTACTTGTGCGTGCTGTCGGGGAAATGCGGGGGTTAGGCTGGAAATGCAGGTAGCATCTAGTGACTTCACCTGGACAGGGGAGGTAATTAGCGTAATTCCCCCTGCCATGCAACACCTGTGACACCAGACAGTTTCGTGGAGGGTGGCCCCAAACCTCTCCCACACACTCGTACGTGATCCGGAAATCTGAGTGTGGGGAAGTTCCGTATTCCGACTGCAGTGCTGGGGATCACCTAGGAGCCATCCTCGTGTCTTCCTCTACTGTCTCATAGTGCGGGTTGCAAGGGAAATGAGGGGGTTGGGCTGGAAATGCAGGTAGCAACTAGTGCCTCCCCCTGGACAGGGGAGATATTTAGAGGAGTTCCCCCTGAGATGCAACACATATGAAACCTGGCAGCTGCATGGCGGGCGGCCCCATACCTCCCCCACACACTCGGGCGTGTTCCGGATTTCTGAGTGTGGGGAGGTTCCGTATTCAGTCTACAGTGCCTGGGATCTCCTAGGAGCCCTTCACGTTTCTTCCTCGAGTGTCTCCTAGTGCGGGCTTCCGGGGAAATGCGGGGTTTCGGCAGTAAATGCAGGTAGCATCTAGTATCTCCCCCTGGACAGGTGAGGTAATTAGCGGACTTCGCCCTGACAGGCAACACCTGTGACACCTGGCAGATGCGTGGAGGTCGCCCCTAAACCTCACCCACTCACTCGTACGTGATCCGGAATTCTGAGATTGGGGAGTTTCCGTCTTCTCTCTGCAGCGCCTGTGATCACGTAGGAAACAACCACATGTTTTCAATGAGTGTCTAATACTGCGAGCTGCCAGGGAAATGCGGGGGTTAGGCTGGAAATGCAGGTAGCATCTAGTGTCTCCCCCTGGACAGGGGAGGAAATGAGCGGACTTCCCCCTGCCAGGCAACAACTGTGAAACCTGACAGCTGCGTGGTGGGCGGCCCCCAACCTCCCCCACTCACTCGTACGTGATCCGGAATTCTGAGTGTGGGTATGTTCCCTCTTCTGTCTGCAGCTCCTCGGATCTGATAGGAGCCATCCGCTTGACTTCCTCGAGTGTCTCCTAGTGCGGGATGCCGGGGAAAGGCGGGGGTTGGGCTGGAAATGCAGCTAGCATCTAGTGCCTCCACTTGGACACGGGAGGAAATTAGCGGAATTCCCCCTGCAAGGCAACACCTGTGGCACATGACAGCTGCGTGGAAAGTGGCCCCCAACCTCCCCCACACACTCGGCCGTATTCCGGGATTCTGAGTGTGGGGATGTTCTGTCTTTTGTCTGCAGCGCCTGGTATCTCCTAGGAGCCCTCCAATTGTCTTCCCCGATTGTCTACTATGGCGAGCTGCCGGGGAATGCGGGGGTTGGGCAGGAAATGCAGGTAGCATCTAGTGCCTCCCCCTGGAATGGGGAGGTAATTAGCGGACTTCCCCCTGCCAGGCAACACCTGTGACACCAGGCAGCTGCGTGGTGGGCGGCCCCTAACCTCCCCCACTCACTCGTACGTGATCCGGAATTGTGAG
This sequence comes from Camelus ferus, assembly GCF_009834535.1. NCBI lineage: Eukaryota > Metazoa > Chordata > Mammalia > Artiodactyla > Camelidae > Camelus > Camelus ferus. The sequence goes on along the minus strand of NC_045731.1, from coordinate 8,876,917 downwards.
TGTGGGGAGGTTCCGTCTTCTGTCTGTAGCGCCTGGGATCTCCGAGGAGCCAACCACGTGTATTCCCCGAGTACTCATAGTGCGGGCTTCAGTGGAAAAGTGGGGGTTGTTTTGGAAATGCAGGTAGCATCTAGTGCCTAATCCAGTACAGGGGAGGTAATAAGCGGGCTTCCCGCTGCCAGGCAAAACTTGTGACACCATGCAGATGCGTGGAAAGTGGCCCCAAACCTCCCCCCACACTCGGCCGTGATCCGGAATTGTGAGTGTGGGGAGGTTCCGTCTTCTGTCTGCAGTGCCTGGGATCTCCTAGGAGCCCTCGGCGTGTCTTCCCCTAGTGTCTCTTAATACGGGATGCTGGGGAAAGGCGGTGGTTGGTCTGGAAAATCAGGTAGCTTCTAGTGCCTCCCCCTGGACAGGGGAGGTAATTAGCGGAATTCCCCCTGCCAGGAAACACCTGTGACACCAGGAAGCTGCGTGGAGGTCGTCCCCAAACTTTCCCCACAAACTCGGCCGTGTTTCAGAATTCTGAGTGTGGGAAAGTTCCGTCATATGTCTGCAGCGCCTGGGATCTACTAGGAGCCATCCGCGTGTATTCCTCGAGTGTCTAATAGTGCGGGCTGCCGGGAAAAAGAGGGGGTTAGGCTGGAAATGCTGGTAGCATCTAGTGCCTCCCCCTGGACAGGGGAGGAAATTAGCGGACTTCCTCCTGCCAGGCAACAACTGTGACACCAGGCAGCTGCGTCGAGGTCGTCCCCAAACCTCCCCAACTCCCTCGTACGTGATCCGGAATTCTCAGTGTGGGGAGGTTCCGTCTTCTGTCTGCAGCGCCTGTGATCTCCTAGGAGCCCTCCGAGTGTCTTCCCCGAGTGTCTCCTAGTGCGGGCTGCCGGGGAAATATGGGAGATTTCCTGGAAATTTAGGTAGCATCTAGTGCCTCCCCCTGGACAGGGGAGGTATTTAGCGGACTTCCCCCTGCCAGGCTACAGATGTGACATGAGGCAGGTGGGTGGAGGGCGGCCCCAAACATCCCCCACACAGTCGGCCATGTTCCGGAATTTTGAGTGTGGGGAGTTTCCGTCTTCTGTCTGCAGCGCCTGGGATCACGTAGGAACCAACCCCGTGTTTTCAACGAGTGTCTAATACTGCGGGCTGCCGGGGAAATGCGGTGGTTAGGCTGGAAATGCAGGTAGCATCTAGTGCCTCCACCTGGACAGGGGAGGTAAATAGCGGAATTCCCCCTGCCAGGAAACACCTGTGACACCAGGCAGCTGCGTCGTGGGCGGCCCCAAACCTCTCCCACTCACTCGTACATGATCCAGAATTCTGAGTTTGGGTAGGTTCCCTCTTCTGTCTTTAGCGCCTGGGATCTCCTAGGAGCACACCGCGTGTATTTCCCGAGTGTCTCCTAGTGCGGGCTGCCGGGTAAATGTGGGGTATTGCCTGGAAATGCAGGTAGCATCTAGTGCCTCCCCCTGGACAGCGGAGGTAATTAGCGGAATACCCCCTGCCGGGCAACACAGGTGACAACAGGCAGCTGCGTGGAGAGCGGCCCCAAACCTCCCCCACACACTCGGCCGTGTTCCGGGATTCTGAGTGTGGGGAGGTTCCGTTTTCTATCTGCAGTGCCTGGGATCTCCGAGGAGCATTCGGCGTGTCTTCCCGTAGTGTCCCTTAGTGCGAGATGCCAGGGAAATGCGGGGGTTGGGCTCGAAATTCAGGTAGCTTCTAGTTCCTCCCCCTGGAGAGGGGAGGTAATTAGCGGAATTCCCCCTGCCAGGAAACACCTGTGACACCAGGCAGCTTCGTCGAGGGCGGCCCCAAACCTCTCCCACTCACTCGTACGTTATCCGGAATTCTGAGTTTGGGTAGGTTCCCTCTTCTGTCTGCAGCGCCTGGGATCTCATAGGATCCCTCCGCATGTCTTCCCAGATTGTCTCCTACAGCAAGCTGCCAGGGAAACGGGGGTTGGGCTGGAAATGAAGGTAGCATCTGCTGCCTCCTCCTGGAATGGGGAGGTAATTAGCGGACTTCCCCCTGCCAGGCAACACCAGTGAAACCATGCATATGCGTGGAGGTCAGCCCCAAACCTCCCCCACACACTCGGCCGTGTTCCGGGATTCTGAGAGTGGGGATGTTCCGTCTTCTGTCTGCAGCGCCTGGGATCACGTAGGAACCAACCGCGTGATTTCAACGAGTGTTTAACACTGCGGGCTGCAGGGGAAATGCGGGCGTTAGGCTGGAAATGCAGGTAGCATCTAGTGCCTCCCCCTGGACAGGGGAGGTAATTAGCGGACTTCCCCCTGCCAGGCAACACCTGTGACATCAGGCAGCTGCGTGGTGGGCGGCCCCCAACCTCCCCCACTCACTCGTACGTGATCCGGAATTCTGAGTGTGGGTATGTTCCCTCTTATGTCTGCAGCTCCTCGGATCTGATAGGAACCATCCGCTTGACTTCCTCGAGTGTCTCCTAGTGCGGGATGCCGGGGAAAGGCGGGGGTTGGGCTGGAAATGCAGCTAGCATCTAGTGCCTCCACTTGGACAGGGGAGGAAATTAGCGGAATTCCCCCTGCAAGACAACACCTGTGACACATGACAGCTGCGTGGAAAGTGGCCCCAAACCTCCCCCACACATTCGGCCGTGATCCGGAATTGTGAGTGTGGGGAGGTTCCGTCTTCTGTCTGTAGCGCCTGGGTTCTCCAAGGAGTCCACCACGTGTATTCCCCGAGTAGTCTTAGTGCGGGCTTCAATGGAAAAGTGGGGGTTGTTTTGGAAATGCAGGTAGCATCTAGTGCCTCCTCCAGTACAGGGGAGGTAATAAGCGGACTTCCCCCTGCCAGGCAAAACCTGTGACACCATGCAGATGCGTGGAGGGCGGCCCCAAACCTCCCCTACACACTCGGCCGTATTCCGGGATTCTGAGTGTGGGGATGTTCTGTCTTCTGTCTGCAGCGCCAGGGATCTCCTAGGAGCCCTCCACTTGTCTTCCCCGATTGTCTACTAAGGCGAGCTGCCGGGGAATGCGGGGGTTGGGCAGGAAATGCAGGTAGCATCTAGTGCCTCCCCCTGGAATGGGGAGGTAATTAGCAGACTTCTCCCTGCCAGGCAACACGTGAGACACCAGGCAGCTGCGTGGTGGGCGGCCCCAAACCTCCCCCACACAATCGGCCGTGTTTCGGAATTCTGAGTGTGTGGAGGTTCCGTCTTCTGTCTGCAGCGCCTGGGATCTCCTAGGAGCCCTCGGCGTGTCTTCCCCTAGTGTCTCTTAATGCGTGATGCCGGGGAAAGGCGGTGGATGGTCTGGAAAATCAGGTAGCTTCTAGTGCCTCCCCCTGGACAGGGGAGGTAATTAGCGGAATTCCCCCTGCCAGGAAACACCTGTGACACCAAGAAGCTGCGTGGAGGTCGTCCCCAAACTTTCCCCACAAACTCGGCCGTGTATCAGAATTCTGAGTGTGGGAAGGTTCCGTCATCAGTCTGCAGCGCCTGGGATCTACTAGGAGCCATCCGCGTGTATTCCTCGAGTGTCTAATAGTGCGGGCTGCCAGGGAAAAGAGGGGGTTAGGCTGGAAATGCTGGTAGCATCAAGTGCCTCCCCCTGGACTGGGGAGGAAATTAGCGGACTTCCTCCTGCCAGGCAACAACTGTGACACCAGGCAGCTGCGTCGAGGTCGGCCCCAAACCTCCCCAACTCCCTCGTACGTGATCCGGAATTCTCAGTGTGGGGAGGTTCCGTCTTCTGTCTGCAGCACCTGTGATCTCCTAGGAGACCTCCGAGTGTCTTCCCCGAGTGTCTCCTAGTGCGGGCTGCCGGGGAAATACGAGGGATTTCCTGGAAATGTAGGTAGCATCTAGTGCCTCCCCCTGGAAAGGGGAGGTATTTAGCGGACTTCCCCCTGCCAGGCTACAGATGTGACATGAGGCAGGTGGGTGGAGGGCGGCCCCAAACATCCCCCACACAGTCGGCCATGTTCCGGAATTCTGAGTGTGGGGATGTTCTGTCTTCTGTCTGCAGCGCCTGGGATCTCCTAGGAGCCCTCGACTTGTCTTCCCCGATTGTCTACTATGGCGAGCTGCCGGGGAATGCGGGGGTTGGGCAGGAAATGCAGGTAGCATCTAGTGCCTCCCCCTTTAATGGGGAGGTAATTAGCGGACTTCCCCCTGCCAGGCAACACCTGTGACACAAGGCAGTTGCGTGGTGGGCGGCCCCAAACTTGCCCCACACAATCGGACTTGTTCCGGGATTCTGAGTGAGGGGAGGTTCCGTTTTCTGTCTGCAGTGCCTGGGATCTCCTAGGAGCCCTCGGCGTGTCTTCCCCTAGTGTTTCTTAGTGCGGGATGCAGTGGAAAGTCGGGGGATGGGCTGGAAATTCAGGTAGCTTTAAGTGCCTCCCCCTGGACAGGGGAGGTATTTAGCGGAATTCCCCCTGCAAACAAACACCTGTGACACCAGGCAGCTGCGTGGAGGTTGGCCCCAAACTTTCCCCAAAAACTCGGCCGTGTTTCAGAATTCTGAGTGTGGGTAGGATCCCTCTTCTGTCTGCAGCGCCTGGGATCTCCTAGGAGCCGTCCGCGTGACTTCCTCGAGTGTTCCGTGGTGCGGGCTGCCGGGGAAATGCGGTGGTTGGTCTGGAAAATCAGGTAGCTTCTAGTGCCTCCACCTGGAATGGGGAGGTAATTAGCAGACTTCCCCCTGCCAGGCAACACCTGTGACACCAGGCAGCTGCGTGGTGGGCGCCCCAAACCTCCCCCACACAATCGGCCGTGTTTCGCAATTCTGAGTGTGTGGAGGTTCCGTCTTCTGTCTGCAGCGCCTGGGATCTCCTAGGAGCCCTCCACGTGTATTCCTCGAGTGTTTAGTAGTGCGGGCTGCCGGGGAAATGCAGGGGTTAGGCTGGAAATGCAGGTAGCATCTAGTGCCTCCCCCTGGACATGGGATGAAATTAGCGGACTTCCCCCTGCCAGGCAACAACTTTGACACCAGGCAGCTGCGTGGAGGGCGGCCCCAAACCTCCCCCACACAATCGGCCGTGTTTCGCTATTCTGAGTTTGGGGAGGTTCCGTCTTCTGTCTGCAGCGACTGGGATCTCCTAGGAGCCCTCCGCCTGTCTTCCCCGAGTATCTACTTGTGCGTGCTGCCGGGGAAATGCGGGGTTTAAACTGGAAATGCAGGTAGCATCTAGTGCCTTCCCCTGGACAGGGGAGGTAATTAGCGTAATTCCCCCTGCCATGCAACACCTGTGACACCAGACAGTTTCGTGGAGGGCGGCCCCAAACCTCCCCCACACACTCGTACGTGATCCGGAAATCTGAGTGTGGGGAAGTTCCGTCTTCTGACTGCAGTGCTGGGGATCACCTAGGAGCCATCCTCGTGTCTTCCCCTAGTGTCTCATATTGCGGGCTGCAAGGGAAATGAGGGGGTTGGGCTGGAAATGCAGGTAGCATCTAGTGCCTCCCCCTGGACAGGGGAGATATTTAGAGGAGTTCCCACTGAGATGCAACACCTATGAAACCTGGCAGCTACATGGAGGGCGGCCCCATACCTCCCCCACCCCCTCGGGCGTGTTCCGGATTTCTGAGTGTGGGGAGGTTCCGTATTCAGTCTACAGTGCCTGGGATCTCCTAGGAGCCCTTCACGTTTCTTCCTCGAGTGTCTCCTAGTGCGGGCTTCCGGGGAATGGTGGGGTTTCGGCAGTAAATGCAGGTAGCATCTAGTATATCCCCCTGGACAGGTGAGGTAATTAGCGGACTTCGCCCTGACAGGCAACACCTGTGACACCTGGCAGATGCGTGGAGGTCGCCCCTAAACCTCACCCACTCACTCGTACGTGATCCGGAATTCTGAGAGTGGGGAGTTTCCGTCTTCTGTCTGCAGCGCCTGGGATCACGTAGGAACCAACCACGTGTTTTCAACGAGTGTCTAATACTGCGGGCTGCCGGGGAAATGCGGGGGTTAGGCTGGAAACGCAGGTAGCATCTACTGTCTCCCCCTGGACAGGGGAGGTAATTAGCGGACTTCCCCCTGCCAGGCAACAACTGTGACACCTGACAGCTGCGTGGAAAGTGGCCCCAAACCTATCCCACACACACGGCCGTGATCCGGAATTGTGAGTTTGGGGAGGTTCCGGCTTTAGTCTGCAGCGCCTGGGATCTCCTAGGAGCCCTCCACGTGTCTTCCCCGAGTGTCTCCTATTGCGGGCTTCAATGGAAAGTCGGGGGTTGTTTTGGAAATGCAGGTAGCATCTAGTGCCTCCTCCTGTACAGGGGAGGAAATAAGCGGACTTCCCCCTGCCAGGAAAAACCTGTGACACCAGTCAGCTGCGTGGAGGGTGTCCCCAAATCTCCCCCACACACTCGGCCGTGTTCCGGGATTCTGAGTTTGGGGAGGTTCCGTTTTCTATCTGCAGTGCCTGGGATAACCGAGGAGCATTCGGCGTGTCTTCCGTAGTGTCCCTTAGTGCGAGATGCCAGGGAAATGCGGGGGTTGGGCTGGAAATTCAGGTAGCTTCTAGTTCCTCCCCCTGGAGAGGGGAGGTAATTAGCGGAATTCCCCCTGCCAGGAAACACCTGTGACACCAGGCAGCTTCGTCGAGGGCGGCCCCAAACCTCTCCCACTCACTCTTACGTTATCCGGAATTCTGAGTTTGGGTAGTTTCCCTCTTCTGTCTGCAGCGCCTGGGATCTCCTAGGATCCCTCCGCATGTCTTCCCCGATTGTCTCCTACAGCAAGCTGCCAGGGAAACGGGGGTTGGGCTGGAAATGCAGGTAGCATCTGCTGCGTCCTCCTGGATTGGGGAGGTAATTAGCGGACTTCCCCCTGATAGGCAACACCAGTGACACCATGCATATGCGTGGAGGTCAGCCCCAAACCTCCCCCACACACTCGGCCGTGTTCCGGGATTCTGAGATTGGGGATGTTCCGTCTTCTGTCTGCAGCGCCTGGGATCACGTAGGAACCAACCGCGTGTTTTCAACGAGAGTCTAACACTGCGGGCTGCAGGGGAAATGCGGGGGTTAGGCTGGAAATGCAGGTAGCATCTAGTGCCTCCCCCTGGACAGGGGAGGTAATTAGCGGACTTCCCCCTGCCAGGCAACACCTGTGAAATGAGGCAGCTGCGTGGTGGGCCGCCCCCAACCTCCCCCACTCACTCGTACGTGATCCGGAATTCTGAGTGTGGGTATGTTCCCTCTTCTGTCTGCAGCTCCTCGGATCTGATAGGAGCCATCCGCTTGACTTCCTCGAGTGTCTCCTAGTGCGGGATGCTGGGGAAAGGCGGGGGTTGGGCTGGAAATGCAGCTAGCATCTAGTGCCTCCACTTGGACAGGGGAGGAAATTAGCGGAATTCCCCCTGCAAGGCAACACCTGTGACACATGACAGCTGCGTGGAAAGTGGCCCCAAACCTCCCCCACACACTCGGCCGTGATCCGGAATTGTGAGTGTGGGGAGGTTCCGTCTTCTGTCTGTAGCGCCTGGGATCTCCTAGGAGTCCACCACGTGTATTCCCCGATTAGTCTTAGTGCGGGCTTCAATGGAAAAGTGGGGGTTGTTTTGGAAGTGCAGGTAGCATCTAGTGCCTCCTCCAGTAAAGGGGAGGTAATAAGCGGAATTCCCCCTGCCAGGCAAAACCTGTGACACCATGCAGATGCGTGGAGGGCGGCCCCAAACCTCCCCTACACACTCGGCCGTATTCCGGGATTCTGAGTGTGGGGATGTTCTGTCTTCTGTCTGCAGCGCCAGGGATCTCCTAGGAGCCCTCCACTTGTCTTCCCCGATTGTCTACTAAGGCGAGCTGCCGGGGAATGCGGGGGTTGGGCAGGAAATGCAGGTAGCATCTAGTGCCTCCCCCTGGAATGGGGAGGTAATTAGCAGACTTCTCCCTGCCAGGCAACACGTGAGACACCAGGCAGCTGCGTGGTGGGCGGCCCCAAACCTCCCCCACACAATCGGCCGTGTTTCGGAATTCTGAGTGTGTGGAGGTTCCGTCTTCTGTCTGCAGCGCCTGGGATCTCCTAGGAGCCCTCGGCGTGTCTTCCCCTAGTGTCTCTTAATGCGTGATGCCGGGGAAAGGCGGTGGATGGTCTGGAAAATCAGGTAGCTTCTAGTGCCTCCCCCTGGACAGGGGAGGTAATTAGCGGAATTCCCCCTGCCAGGAAACACCTGTGACACCAAGAAGCTGCGTGGAGGTCGTCCCCAAACTTTCCCCACAAACTCGGCCGTGTATCAGAATTCTGAGTGTGGGAAGGTTCCGTCATCTGTCTGCAGCGCCTGGGATCTACTAGGAGCCATCCGCGTGTATTCCTCGAGTGTCTAATAGTGCGGGCTGCCAGGGAAAAGAGGGGGTTAGGCTGGAAATGCTGGTAGCATCAAGTGCCTCCCCCTGGACTGGGGAGGAAATTAGCGGACTTCCTCCTGCCAGGCAACAACTGTGACACCAGGCAGCTGCGTCGAGGTCGGCCCCAAACCTCCCCAACTCCCTCGTACGTGATCCGGAATTCTCAGTGTGGGGAGGTTCCGTCTTCTGTCTGCAGCACCTGTGATCTCCTAGGAGACCTCCGAGTGTCTTCCCCGAGTGTCTCCTAGTGCGGGCTGCCGGGGAAATACGAGGGATTTCCTGGAAATGTAGGTAGCATCTAGTGCCTCCCCCTGGAAAGGGGAGGTATTTAGCGGACTTCCCCCTGCCAGGCTACAGATGTGACATGAGGCAGGTGGGTGGAGGGCGGCCCCAAACATCCCCCACACAGTCGGCCATGTTCCGGAATTCTGAGTGTGGGGATGTTCTGTCTTCTGTCTGCAGCGCCTGGGATCTCCTAGGAGCCCTCGACTTGTCTTCCCCGATTGTCTACTATGGCGAGCTGCTGGGGAATGCGGGGGTTGGGCAGGAAATGCAGGTAGCATCTAGTGCCTCCCCCTTTAATGGGGAGGTAATTAGCGGACTTCCCCCTGCCAGGCAACACCTGTGACACAAGGCAGCTGCGTGGTGGGCGGCCCCAAACTTGCCCCACACAATCGGACTTGTTCCGGGATTCTGAGTGAGGGGAGGTTCCGTTTTCTGTCTGCAGTGCCTGGGATCTCCTAGGAGCCCTCGGCGTGTCTTCCCCTAGTGTTTCTTAGTGCGGGATGCAGTGGAAAGTCGGGGGATGGGCTGGAAATTCAGGTAGCTTTAAGTGCCTCCCCCTGGACAGGGGAGGTATTTAGCGGAATTCCCCCTGCAAACAAACACCTGTGACACCAGGCAGCTGCGTGGAGGTTGGCCCCAAACTTTCCCCAAAAACTCGGCCGTGTTTCAGAATTCTGAGTGTGGGTAGGATCCCTCTTCTGTCTGCAGCGCCTGGGATCTCCTAGGAGCCGTCCGCGTGACTTCCTCGAGTGTTCCGTGGTGCGGGCTGCCGGGGAAATGCGGTGGTTGGTCTGGAAAATCAGGTAGCTTCTAGTGCCTCCACCTGGAATGGGGAGGTAATTAGCAGACTTCCCCCTGCCAGGCAACACCTGTGACACCAGGCAGCTGCGTGGTGGGCGCCCCAAACCTCCCCCACACAATCGGCCGTGTTTCGCAATTCTGAGTGTGTGGAGGTTCCGTCTTCTGTCTGCAGCGCCTGGGATCTCCTAGGAGCCCTCCACGTGTATTCCTCGAGTGTTTAGTAGTGCGGGCTGCCGGGGAAATGCAGGGGTTAGGCTGGAAATGCAGGTAGCATCTAGTGCCTCCCCCTGGACATGGGATGAAATTAGCGGACTTCCCCCTGCCAGGCAACAACTTTGACACCAGGCAGCTGCGTGGAGGGCGGCCCCAAACCTCCCCCACACAATCGGCCGTGTTTCGCTATTCTGAGTTTGGGGAGGTTCCGTCTTCTGTCTGCAGCGACTGGGATCTCCTAGGAGCCCTCCGCCTGTCTTCCCCGAGTATCTACTTGTGCGTGCTGCCGGGGAAATGCGGGGTTTAAACTGGAAATGCAGGTAGCATCTAGTGCCTTCCCCTGGACAGGGGAGGTAATTAGCGTAATTCCCCCTGCCATGCAACACCTGTGACACCAGACAGTTTCGTGGAGGGCGGCCCCAAACCTCCCCCACACACTCGTACGTGATCCGGAAATCTGAGTGTGGGGAAGTTCCGTCTTCTGACTGCAGTGCTGGGGATCACCTAGGAGCCATCCTCGTGTCTTCCCCTAGTGTCTCATATTGCGGGCTGCAAGGGAAATGAGGGGGTTGGGCTGGAAATGCAGGTAGCATCTAGTGCCTCCCCCTGGACAGGGGAGATATTTAGAGGAGTTCCCACTGAGATGCAACACCTATGAAACCTGGCAGCTACATGGAGGGCGGCCCCATACCTCCCCCACCCCCTCGGGCGTGTTCCGGATTTCTGAGTGTGGGGAGGTTCCGTATTCAGTCTACAGTGCCTGGGATCTCCTAGGAGCCCTTCACGTTTCTTCCTCGAGTGTCTCCTAGTGCGGGCTTCCGGGGAATGGTGGGGTTTCGGCAGTAAATGCAGGTAGCATCTAGTATATCCCCCTGGACAGGTGAGGTAATTAGCGGACTTCGCCCTGACAGGCAACACCTGTGACACCTGGCAGATGCGTGGAGGTCGCCCCTAAACCTCACCCACTCACTCGTACGTGATCCGGAATTCTGAGAGTGGGGAGTTTCCGTCTTCTGTCTGCAGCGCCTGGGATCACGTAGGAACCAACCACGTGTTTTCAACGAGTGTCTAATACTGCGGGCTGCCGGGGAAATGCGGGGGTTAGGCTGGAAACGCAGGTAGCATCTACTGTCTCCCCCTGGACAGGGGAGGTAATTAGCGGACTTCCCCCTGCCAGGCAACAACTGTGACACCTGACAGCTGCGTGGAAAGTGGCCCCAAACCTATCCCACACACACGGCCGTGATCCGGAATTGTGAGTTTGGGGAGGTTCCGGCTTTAGTCTGCAGCGCCTGGGATCTCCTAGGAGCCCTCCACGTGTCTTCCCCGAGTGTCTCCTATTGCGGGCTTCAATGGAAAGTCGGGGGTTGTTTTGGAAATGCAGGTAGCATCTAGTGCCTCCTCCTGTACAGGGGAGGAAATAAGCGGACTTCCCCCTGCCAGGAAAAACCTGTGACACCAGTCAGCTGCGTGGAGGGTGTCCCCAAATCTCCCCCACACACTCGGCCGTGTTCCGGGATTCTGAGTTTGGGGAGGTTCCGTTTTCTATCTGCAGTGCCTGGGATAACCGAGGAGCATTCGGCGTGTCTTCCGTAGTGTCCCTTAGTGCGAGATGCCAGGGAAATGCGGGGGTTGGGCTGGAAATTCAGGTAGCTTCTAGTTCCTCCCCCTGGAGAGGGGAGGTAATTAGCGGAATTCCCCCTGCCAGGAAACACCTGTGACACCAGGCAGCTTCGTCGAGGGCGGCCCCAAACCTCTCCCACTCACTCTTACGTTATCCGGAATTCTGAGTTTGGGTAGTTTCCCTCTTCTGTCTGCAGCGCCTGGGATCTCCTAGGATCCCTCCGCATGTCTTCCCCGATTGTCTCCTACAGCAAGCTGCCAGGGAAACGGGGGTTGGGCTGGAAATGCAGGTAGCATCTGCTGCGTCCTCCTGGATTGGGGAGGTAATTAGCGGACTTCCCCCTGATAGGCAACACCAGTGACACCATGCATATGCGTGGAGGTCAGCCCCAAACCTCCCCCACACACTCGGCCGTGTTCCGGGATTCTGAGATTGGGGATGTTCCGTCTTCTGTCTGCAGCGCCTGGGATCACGTAGGAACCAACCGCGTGTTTTCAACGAGAGTCTAACACTGCGGGCTGCAGGGGAAATGCGGGGGTTAGGCTGGAAATGCAGGTAGCATCTAGTGCCTCCCCCTGGACAGGGGAGTTAATTAGCGGACTTCCCCCTGCCAGGCAACACCTGTGACATCAGGCAGCTGCGTGGAGGGCGGCCCCCAGCCTCCCCCACTCACTCGTACTTGATCCGGAATTCTGAGTGTTGGTAGGTTCCCTCTTCGATCTGCAGCGCCTCTTATCTCCTAGGAGCCATCCGCTTGACTTCATCGAGTGTCTCCTAGTGCGGGATGACGCGGAAAGGCGGGGGTTGGGCTGGAAATGCAGGTAGCATCTAGTGCCTCCACTTGGACAGGGGAGGAAATTAGCGGAATTCCCCCTGCAAGGCAACACCGGTGACACATGACAGCTGCGTGGAAAGTGGCCCCAAACCTCCCCCACACACTCGGCCGTGATCCGGAATTGTGAGTGTGGGGAGGTTCCGTCTTCTGTCTGTAGCGCCTGGGATCTCCTAGGAGCCCACCGCGTGTATTCCCCGAGTACTCTTAGTGCGGGCTTCAATGGAAAAGTGGGGGTTGTTTTGGAAATGCAGGTAGCATCTAGTGCCTCCTCCAGTACAGGGGAGGTAATAAGCGGACTTCCCCCTGCCAGGTAAAACCTGTGACACCATGCAGATGCGTGGAGGGCGGCCCCAAATCTCCCGCACACACTCGGCCGTATTTTGGGATTCTGAGTGTGGGGATGTTCTGTCTTTTGTCTGCAGTGCCTGGGATCTCCTAGGAGCCCACGTCCTGTCTTCCCCTAGTGTCTCTTAGTGCGGGATGCCTGGGAAATTCGGGGGTTGGGCTGGAAATTCAGGTAGCTTCTAGTGCCTCCCCCTGGACAGGGGAGTTAATTAGCGGAATTCCCCCTGCTAGGAAACACCTGTGACACCAGGCAGCTGCGTGGTTGTTGGCCCCAAACTTTCCCCACAAACTCGGCCGTGTTTCGGAATTCTGAGTGTGTGAAGGTTCCGTCTTCTGTCTGCAGCACCTGGGATCTCCTAGGAGCCCTCCACGTGTATTCCTCGAGTGTCTACCTGCGCGGGCTGCCCGGGAAAAGCGGGGGTTAGGCTGGAAATGCAGGTAGCATCTAGTGCCTCCCCCTGGACATGGGAGGTAATTAGCGTACTTCCCCCTGCCAGGCAACACCTGTGACACCAGGCAGCTGCGTGGTGGGCGGCCCCAAACCTGCCCTACACAATCGGACGTGTTCCAGGATTCTGAGTGAGGGGAAGGTTCCGTTTTCTGTCTGCTGTGCCTGGGATCTCCTAGGAGCCCTCGGCGTGTCTTCCCCAAGTGTTTCTTAGTGCGGGATGCAGGGGAAAGTCGGGGGATGGGCTGGAAATTCAGGTAGCTTTAAGTGCCTCCCCCTGGACAGGGGAGGTAATTAGCGGAATTCCCCCTGCAAAGAAACACCTGTGAGACCAGGCAGCTGCGTGGAGGTTGGCCCCAAACTTTCCCCAAAAACTCGGCCGTGTTTCAGAATTCTGAGTGTGGGTAGGATCCCTCTTCTGTCTGCAGCACCTGGGATCTCCTAGGAGCCGTCCACGTGACTTCCTCGAGTGTTTCCTAGTGCGGGCTGCCGGGGAAAGGCGGGGGTTGGGCTGCAAATGCAGGTAGCATCTAGTGCCTCCACCTGGACAGGGGAGGTAATTAGCGGAATTCCCCTTGCCAGGCAACACCTGTGACACCAGGAAGCTGCGTGGAAGGCGGCCCCAAACCTCCCCCACTCACTCGTACGTGATTCCGAATTCTGAGTGTGGGTAGGTTCCCTCTTCTGTCTGCAGCGCCTCGGATCTCCTAAGAGCCCTCCGCTTGACTTACCTCGAGTGTCTCTTAGTGCGGGATTCCGGGGAAAGGCGGGGGTATGGGCTGGAAATGCAGGTAGCATCTAGTGCCTCCGCCTGGACAGGGGAGGAAATTAGCCGAATTCCCCCTGCCAGGCAACAGCTGTGACACGAGTCACCTGGGTGGAGGGCGGCCCCAAACCTCCCCCACACACTCGGCCATGTTCCGGAATTCTGAGTGTGGGGAGGTTCCGTCTTCTGTCTGCAGCTCCTGGGATCTCCTAGGAGCCCTCCACGTCTATTCCTCGAGTGTCTAGTAGTGCGGGCTGCCGGGGAAAAGCAGGGGTTAGGCTGGAAATGCATTTAGAATCTAGTGCCTCCCCCTGGATATGGGAGGTAATTAGTGGATTTCCCCCTGCCAGGCATCAACTGAGACACCAGGCAGCTGCAGTGGAGGGCGGCCCCATACCTACCCTCTCACTCGTACGTGATTCCGAATTCTGAGTGTGGGTAGGTTCCCTCTTCTGTCTGCAGCGCCTCGGATCTTCTAAGAGCCCTCCGCTTGACTTCCTCGAGTGTCTCCTAGTGCGGGATGCCGGGGAAAGGCGGGGGTAGGGCTGGAAATGCAGGTAGCATCTAGTGCCTTCCCCTGGACAGGGGAGGTAATTAGCGGAATTTCCCCTGCCAGACAACACCTGTGACAACAGGCAGCTGCGTGGAGGGCGGCCCCAAACCTCCCCCACACACACGGCCGTGTTCCAGAATTCTGAGTTTGGGGAGGTTCCGTCTTCTGTCTGTAGCGACTGGGATCTCCTAGGAGCCCTCCGATTGTCTTCCCCGAGTATCTACTTGTGCGTGCTGCCGGGGAAATGCGGGGGTTAGGCTGGAAATGCAGGTAGCATCTAGTGACTTCCCCTGGACAGGGGAGGTAATTAGCGTAATTCCCCCTGCCATGCAACACCTGTGACACCAGACAGTTTCGTGGAGGGCGGCCCCAAACCTCTCCCACACACTCGTACGTGATCCGGAAATCTGAGTGTGGGAAGTTCCGTATTCCGACTGCAGTGCTGGGGATCACCTAGGAGCCATCCTCGTGTCTTCCTCTACTGTCTCATAGTGCGGGTTGCAAGGGAAATGAGGGGGTTGGGCTGGAAATGCAGGTAGCAACTAGTGCCTCCCCCTGGACAGGGGAGATATTTAGAGGAGTTCCCCCTGAGATGCAACACCTATGAAAGCTGGCAGCTGCATGGAGGGCGGCCCCATACCTCCCCCACACACTCGGGCGTGTTCCGGATTTCTGAGTGTGGGGAGGTTCCGTATTCAGTCTACAGTGCCTGGGATCTCCTAGGAGCCCTTCACGTTTCTTCCTCGAGTGTCTCCTAGTGCGGGCTTCCGGGGAAAGGCGGGGTTTCGGCAGTAAATGCAGGTAGCATCTAGTATCTCCCCCTGGACAGGTGAGGTAATTAGCGGACTTCGCCCTGACAGGCAACACCTGTGACACCTGGCAGATGCGTGGAGGTCGCCCCTAAACCTCACCCACTCACTCGTACGTGATCCGGAATTCTGAGATTGGGGAGTTTCCGTCTTCTCTCTGCAGCACCTGTGATCACGTAGGAAACAACCACATGTTTTCAACGAGTGTCTAATACTGCGAGCTGCCAGGGAAATGCGGGGGTTAGGCTGGAAATGCAGGTAGCATCTAGTGTCTCCCCCTGGACAGGGGAGGAAATGAGCGGACTTCCCCCTGCCAGGCAACAACTGTGAAACCTGACACCTGCGTGGTGGGCGGCCCCCAACCTCCCCCACTCACTCTTACGTGATCCGGAATTCTGAGTGTGGGTATGTTCCCTCTTCTGTCTGCAGCTCCTCGGATCTGATAGGAGCCATCCGCTTGACTTCCTCGAGTGTCTCCTAGTGCGGGATGCCGGGGAAAGGCGGGGGTTGGGCAGGAAATGCAGGTAGCATCTAGTGCCTCCCCCTGGAATGGGGAGGTAATTAGGCGGACTTCCCCCTGCCAGGCAACACCTGTGACACCAGGCAGCTGCGTGGTGGGCGGCCCCTAACCTCCCCCACTCACTCGTACGTGATCCGGAATTGTGAGTGTGGGGAGGGTCCGTCTTCTGTCTGTAGCGCCTGGGATCTCCGAGGAGCCAACCACGTGTATTCCCCGAGTACTCATAGTGCGGGCTTCAGTGGAAAAGTGGGGGTTGTTTTGGAAATGCAGGTAGCATCTAGTGCCTAATCCAGTACAGGGGAGGTAATAAGCGGGCTTCCCGCTGCCAGGCAAAACTTGTGACACCATGCAGATGCGTGGAAAGTGGGCCCCAAACCTCCCCCCACACTCGGCCGTGATCCGGAATTGTGAGTGTGGGGAGGTACCGTCTTCTGTCTGCAGTGCCTGGGATCTCCTAGGAGCCCTCGGCGTGTCTTCCCCTAGTGTCTCTTAATACGGGATGCTGGGGAAAGGCGGTGGTTGGTCTGGAAAATCAGGTAGCTTCTAGTGCCTCCCCCTGGACAGGGGAGGTAATTAGCGGAATTCCCCCTGCCAGGAAACACCTGTGACACCAGGAAGCTGCGTGGAGGTCGTCCCCAAACTTTCCCCACAAACTCGGCCGTGTTTCAGAATTCTGAGTGTGGGAAAGTTCCGTCATATGTCTGCAGCGCCTGGGATCTACTAGGAGCCATCCGCGTGTATTCCTCGAGTGTCTAATAGTGCGGGCTGCCGGGAAAAAGAGGGGGTTAGGCTGGAAATGCTGGTAGCATCTAGTGCCTCCCCCTGGACAGGGGAGGAAATTAGCGGACTTCCTCCTGCCAGGCAACAACTGTGACACCAGGCAGCTGCGTCGAGGTCGGCCCCAAACCTCCCCAACTCCCTCGTACGTGATCCGGAATTCTCAGTGTGGGGAGGTTCCGTCTTCTGTCTGCAGCGCCTGTGATCTCCTAGGAGCCCTCCGAGTGTCTTCCCCGAGTGTCTCCTAGTGCGGGCTGCCGGGGAAATATGGGAGATTTCCTGGAAATTTAGGTAGCATCTAGTGCCTCCCCCTGGACAGGGGAGGTATTTAGCGGACTTCCCCTGCCAGGCTACAGATGTGACATGAGGCAGGTGGGTGGAGGGCGGCCCCAAACATCCCCCACACAGTCGGCCATGTTCGGAATTTTGAGTGTGGGGAGTTTCCGTCTTCTGTCTGCAGCGCCTGGGATCACGTAGGAACCAACCCCGTGTTTTCAACGAGTGTCTAATACTGCGGGCTGCCGGGGAAATGCGGTGGTTAGGCTGGAAATGCAGGTAGCATCTAGTGCCTCCACCTGGACAGGGGAGGTAAATAGCGGAATTCCCCCTGCCAGGAAACACCTGTGACACCAGGCAGCTGCGTCGTGGGCGGCCCCAAACCTCTCCCACTCACTCGTACATGATCCAGAATTCTGAGTTTGGGTAGGTTCCCTCTTCTGTCTTTAGCGCCTGGGATCTCCTAGGAGCACACCGCGTGTATTTCCCGAGTGTCTCCTAGTGCGGGCTGCCGGGTAAATGTGGGGTATTGCCTGGAAATGCAGGTAGCATCTAGTGCCTTCCCCCTGGACAGGGGAGGTAATTAGCGGAATACCCCCTGCCGGGCAACACAGGTGACAACAGGCAGCTGCGTGGAGAGCGGCCCCAAACCTCCCCCACACACTCGGCCGTGTTCCGGGATTCTGAGTGTGGGGAGGTTCCGTTTTCTATCTGCAGTGCCTGGGATCTCCGAGGAGCATTCGGCGTGTCTTCCCGTAGTGTCCCTTAGTGCGAGATGCCAGGGAAATGCGGGGGTTGGGCTGGAAATTCAGGTAGCTTCTAGTTACCTCCCCCTGGAGAGGGGAGGTAATTAGCGGAATTCCCCCTGCCAGGAAACACCTGTGACACCAGGCAGCTTCGTCGAGGGCGGCCCCAAACCTCTCCCACTCACTCGTACGTTATCCGGAATTCTGAGTTTGGGTAGGTTCCCTCTTCTGTCTGCAGCGCCTGGGATCTCATTGGATCCCTCCGCAAGTCTTCCCAGATTGTCTCCTAGAGCAAGCTGCCAGGGAAACGGGGGTTGGGCTGGAAATGAAGGTAGCATCTGCTGCCTACTCCTGGAATGGTGAGGTAATTAGCGGACTTCCCCCTGCCAGGCAACACCAGTGACACCATGCATATGCGTGGAGGTCAGCCCCAAACCTCCCCCACACACTCGGCCGTGTTCCGGGATTCTGAGAGTGGGGATGTTCCGTCTTCTGTCTGCAGCGCCTGGGATCACGTAGGAACCAACCGCGTGATTTCAACGAGTGTTTAACACTGCGGGCTGCAGGGGAAATGCGGGCGTTAGGCTGGAAATGCAGGTAGCATCTAGTGCCTCCCCCTGGACAGGGGAGGTAATTAGCGGACTTCCCCCTGCCAGGCAACACCTGTGACATCAGGCAGCTGCGTGGTGGGCGGCCCCCAACCTCCCCCACTCACTCGTACGTGATCCGGAATTCTGAGTGTGGGTATGTTCCCTCTTCTGTCTGCAGCTCCTCGGATCTGATAGGAACCATCCGCTTGACTTCCTCGAGTGTCTCCTAGTGCGGGATGCCGGGGAAAGGCGGGGGTTGGGCTGGAAATGCAGCTAGCATCTAGTGCCTCCACTTGGACAGGGGAGGAAATTAGCGGAATTCCCCCTGCAAGGCAACACCGGTGACACATGACAGCTGCGTGGAAAGTGGCCCCAAACCTCCCCCACACATTCGGCCGTGATCCGGAATTGTGAGTGTGGGGAGGTTCCGTCTTCTGTCTGTAGCGCCTGGGATCTCCTAGGAGTCCACCACGTGTATTCCCCGAGTAGTCTTAGTGAGGGCTTCAATGGAAAAGTGGGGGTTGTTTTGGAAATGCAGGTAGCATCTAGTGCCTCCTCCAGTACAGGGGAGGTAATAAGCGGACTTCCCCCTGCCAGGCAAAACCTGTGACACCATGCAGATGCGTGGAAGGCGGCCCCAAACCTCCCCCACACACTCGGCCGTATTCCAGGATTCTGAGTGTGGGGATGTTCTGTCTTCTGTCTGCAGCTCCTGGGATCTCCTCTGAGCCCTCCACTTTTCTTCCCCGATTGTCTACTACGGCGAGCTGCCGGGGATTGCGGGGGTTGGGCAGGAAATGCAGGTAGCATCTATTGCCTCCCCCTGGAATGGGGAGGTAATTAGCGGACTTCCCCCTGCCAGGCAACACCTGTGACACAAGGCAGCTGCGTGGTGGGCGGCCCCAAACCTGCCCCACACAATCGGACGTGTTCCGGGATTCTGAGTGAGGGGAGGTTCCGTTTTCTGTCTGCAGTGCCTGGGATCTCCTAGGAGCCCTCGGCGTGTCTTCCCCTAGTGTTTCTTAGTGCGGGATGCCGGGGAAAGTCGGGGGATGGGCTGGAAATTCAGGTAGCTTTAAGTGCCTCCCCCTGGAGAGGGGAGGTAATTAGCGGAATTCCCCCTGCAAAGAAACACCTGTGACACAAGGCAGCTGCGTGGAGGTTGGCCCCAAACTTTCCCCAAAATCTCGGCCGTGTTTCAGAATTATGAGTGTGGGTAGGATCCCTCTTTTGTCTGCAGCGCCTGGGATCTCCTAGGAGCCGTCCGCGTGAATTCCTCGAGTGTTACCTAGTGCAGGCTGCCGGGGAAAGCCGGGGGTTGGGCTGGAAATGCAGGTAGCATCTAGTGCCTCCACCTGGACAGGGGAGGTAATTAGCGGAATTCCCCTTGCCAGGCAACACCTGTGACACCAGGCAGCTGCGTGGTGTGTGGCCCCAAACCTCCCTCACACACTCGGATGTGTTCTGGGATTTTGAGTGTGGCGAGGTTCCGTTTTCTGTCTGCAGTGCCTGGGATCTCCTAGGAGCCCTCGGCGTGTCTTCCCCTAGTGTCTCTTAATGCGGGATGCCGGGGAAAGGCGGTGGTTGGTCTGGAAAATCAGGTAGCTTCTAGTGCCTCCCCCTGGACAGGGGAGGTAATTAGCGGAATTCCCCCTGCCAGGAAACACCTGTGACACCAGGAAGCTGCGTGGAGTTCGTCCCCAAACTTTTCCCACAAACTCGGCCGTGTTTCAGAATTCTGAGTGTGGGAAGGTTCCGTCTTCTGTCTGCAGCGCCTGGGATCACGTAGGAACCAACCCCGTGTTTTCAACGAGTGTCTAATACTGCGGGCTGCCGGGGAAATGCGGGGGTTAGGCTGGAAATGCAGGTAGCATCTATTGCCTCCACCTGGACAGGGGAGGTAATTAGCGGAATTCCCCCTGCCAGAAAACACCTGTGACACCAGGCAGCTGCGTCGTGGGCGACCCCAAACCTCTCCCACTCGCTCGTACGTGATCCGGAATTCTGAGTGTGGGTAGGTTCCCTCTTCTCTGTGCAGCGCCTGGGATCTCCTAGGAGCACACTGCGTGAATTTCCCGAGTGTCTCCTAGTGCGGGCTGCAGGGGAAATGCGGGGGTTAGGCTGGAAATGCAGGTAGCATCTAGTGCTTCCCCCTGGACAGGGGAGGTAATTAGCGGACTTCCCCCTGGCAGGCAACACCTGTGACATCAGGCAGCTGCGTGGTGGGCGGCCCCCAACTTCCCCCACTCACTCGTACATGATCCGGAATTCTGAGTGTGGGTATGTTCCCTCTTCTGTCTGCAGCGCCTCGGATCTGATAGGAGCCATCCGCTTCACTTCCTCGAGTGTCTCCTAGTGCGGGATGCCGGGGAAAGGCGGGGGTTGAGCTGGAAATGCAGGTAGCATCTTGTGCCTCCACTTGGACAGGGAAGGAAATTAGCGGAATTCCCCCTGCAAGGCAACACCTGTGACACATGACAGCTGCGTGGAAAGTGGCCCCAAACCTCCCCCACACACTCGGCCGTATTCAGGGTTTCTGAGTGTGGGGATGTTCTGTCTTCTGTCTGCAGCGCCTGGGATCTCCTAGGAGCCCTCGGCGTGTCTTCCCCTAGTGTCTCTTAATGCGGGATGCCGGGGAAAGGCGGTTGTTGGTCTGGAAAATCAGGTAGCTTCTAGTGCCTCCCCCTGGAATGGGGAGGTAATTAGCAGACTTCCCCCTGCCAGGCAACACCTGTGACACCAGGCAGCTGCGTGGTGGGCGCCCCAAACCTCCCCCACACAATCGAACGTGTTTCAATATTCTGAGTGTGTGGAGGTTCCGTCTTCTGTCTGCAGCGCCTGGGATCTCCTAGGATCCCTCCACGTGTATTCCTCGAGTGTCTAGTAGTGCGGGCTGCCGGGGAAATGCAGGGGTTAGGCTGGAAATGCAGGTAGCATCCAGTGCCTACCCCTGGACAGGGGAGGTAATTAGCGGACGTCCCCCTGCCAGGCAACACCTTTGAACCAGACAGTTTCGTGGAGGGCGGCCCCAAACCTCCCCCACACACTCGTACGTGATCCGGAAATCTGAGTGTGGGGAAGTTCCGTCTTCTGACTGCAGTGCTGGGGATCACCTAGGAGCCATCCTCGTGTCTTCCCCTAGTGTCTCATATTGCGGGCTGCAAGGGAAATGAGGGGGTTGGGCTGGAAATGCAGGTAGCATCTAGTGCCTCCCCCTGGACAGGGGAGATATTTAGAGGAGTTCCCCCTGAGATGCAACACCTATGAAACCTGGCAGCTGCATGGAGGGCGGCCCCATACCTCCCCCACACCCTCGGGCGTGTTCCGGATTTCTGAGTGTGGGGAGGTTCCGTATTCAGTCTACAGTGCCTGGGATCTCCTAGGAGCCCTTCACGTTTCTTCCTCGAGTGTCTTCTAGTGCGGGCTTCCGGGGAATGGCGGGGTTTCGGCAGTAAATGCAGGTAGGATCTAGTATCTCCCCCTGGACAGGTGAGGTAATTAGCGGACTTCGCCCTAACAGTCAACACCTGTGACACCTGGCAGATGCGTGGAGATCGCCCCTAAACCTCACCCACTCACTCGTACGTGATCCGGAATTCTGAGAGTGGGGAGTTTCCGTCTTCTGTCTGCAGCGCCTGGGATCACGTAGGAACCAACCACGTGTTTTCAACGAGTGTCTAATACTGCGGGCTGCCGGGGAAATGCGGGGGTTAGGCTGGAAACGCAGGTAGCATCTAGTGTCTCCCCCTGGACAGGGGAGGTAATTAGCGGAATTCCCCCTGCCAGGCAACAACTGTGACACCTGACAGCTGCGTGGAAAGTGGCCCCAAACCTACCCCACACACACGGCCGTGATCCGGAATTGTGAGTTTCGGGAGGTTCCGGCTTTGGTCTGCAGCACCTGGGATCTCCTAGGAGCCCTCCACGTGTATTCCCCGAGTGTCTCCTATTGCGGGCTTCAATGGAATGTCGGGGGTTGTTTTGGGAATGCAGGTAGCATCTAGTGCCTCCTCCTGGACAGGGGAGGAAATAAGCGGACTTCCCCCTGCCAGGAAAAACCTGTGACACCAGTCAGCTGCGTGGAGGGTGTCCCCAAATCTCCCCCACACACTCGGCCGTGTTCCGGGATTCTGAGTTTGGGGAGGTTCCATTTTCTATCTGCAGTGCCTGGGATAACCGAGGAGCATTCGGCGAGTCTTCCCGTAGTGTCCCTTAGTGCGAGATGCCAGGGAAATGCGGGGGTTGGGCTGGAAATTCAGGTAGCTTCTAGTTCCTCCCCCTGGAGAGGGGAGGTAATTAGCGGAATTCCCCCTGCCAGGAAACACCTGTGACACCAGGCAGCTTCGTCAAGGGCGGCCCCAAACCTCTCCCACTCACTCTTACGTTATCCGGAATTCTGAGTTTGGGTAGTTTCCCTCTTCTGTCTGCAGCGCCTGGGATCTCCTAGGATCCCTCCGCATGTCTTCCCCGATTGTCTCCTACAGCAAGGTGCCTGGGAAACAAGGGTTGGGCTGGAAATGCAGGTAGCATCTGCTGCGTCCTCCTGGATTGGGGAGGTAATTAGCGGACTTCCCCCTGCCAGGCAACACCAGTGACACCATGCATATGCGTGGAGGTCAGCCCCAAACCTCCCCCACACACTCGGCCGTGTTCCGGGATTCTGAGATTGGGGATGTTCCGTCTTCTGTCTGCAGCGCCTGGGATCACGTAGGAACCAACCGCGTGTTTTCAACGAGTGTCTAACACTGCGGGCTGCAGGGGAAATGCGGGGGTTAGGCTGGAAATGCAGGTAGCATCTAGTGCCTCCCCCTGGACAGGGGAGTTAATTAGCGGACTTCCCCCTGCCAGGCAACACCTGTGACATCAGGCAGCTGCGTGGAGGGCGGCCCTCAACCTCCCCCACTCACTCGTATTTGATCCGGAATTCTGAGTGTGGGTAGGTTCCCTCTTCGATCTGCAGCGCCTCTTATCTCCTAGGAGCCTTCCGCTTGACTTCATCGAGTGTCTCTTAGTGCGGGATGCCGGGGAAAGGCGGGGGTTGGGCTGGAAATGCAGGTAGCATCTAGTGCCTCCACTTGGACAGGAGAGGAAATTAGCGGAATTCCCCCTGCAAGGCAACACCGGTGACACATGACAGCTGCGTGGAAAGTGGCCCCAAACCTCCCCCACACACTCGGCCGTGATCCGGAATTGTGAGTGTGGGGAGGTTCCGTCTTCTGTCTGTAGCGCCTGGGATCTCCTAGGAGCCCACCGCGTGTATTCCCCGAGTACTATTAGTGCGGGCTTCAATGGAAAAGTGGGGGTTGTTTTGGAAATGCAGGTAGCATCTAGTGCCTCCTCCAGTACAGGGGAGGTAATAAGCGGACTTCCCCCTGCCAGGCAAAACCTGTGACACCATGAAGATGCGTGGAGGGCGGCCCCAAACCTCCCGCACACACTCGGCCGTATTTTGGGATTCTGAGTGTGGGGATGTTCTGTCTTCGGTCTGCAGTGCCTGGGATCTCTTAGGAGCCCACGTCCTGTCTTCCCCTAGTGTCTCTTAGTGCGGGATGCCTGGGAAATTCGGGGGTTGGGCTGGAAATTCAGGTAGCTTCTAGTGCCTCCCCCTGGACAGGGGAGGTAATTAGCGGACTTCCCCCTGGCAGGCAACACCTGTGACATCAGGCAGCTGCGTGGTGGGCGGCCCCCAACTTCCCCCACTCACTCGTACATGATCCGGAATTCTGAGTGTGGGTATGTTCCCTCTTCTGTCTGCAGCGCCTCGGATCTGATAGGAGCCATCCGCTTCACTTCCTCGAGTGTCTCCTAGTGCGGGATGCCGGGGAATGGCGGGGGTTGAGCTGGAAATGCAGGTAGCATCTTGTGCCTCCACTTGGACAGGGAAGGAAATTAGCGGAATTCCCCCTGCAAGGCAACACCTGTGACACATGACAGCTGCGTGGAAAGTGGCCCCAAACCTCCCCCACACACTCGGCCGTGATCCGGAATTGTGAGTGTGGGGAGGTTCCGTCTTCTGTCTGTAGTGCCTGGGATCTCCTAGGCGCCCACCACGTATATTCCCCGAGTACTCTTAGTACGGGCTTCAATGGAAAAGTGGGGGTTGTTTTGGAAATGCAGGTAGCATCTAGTGCCTCCTCCAGTACAGGGGAGGTAATAAGCGGACTTCCCCCTGCCAGGCAAAACCTGTGACACCATGCAGATGCGTGGAGGGCGGCCCCAAACCTCCCCCACACACTCGGCCTTATTCAGGGTTTCTGAGTGTGGGGATGTTCTGTCTTCTGTCTGCAGCGCCTGGGATCTCCTAGGAGCCGTCGGCGTGTCTTCCCCTAGTGTCTCTTAATGCGGGATGCCGGGGAAAGGCGGTTGTTGGTCTGGAAAATCAGGTAGCTTCTAGTGCCTCCCCCTGGAATGGGGAGGTAATTAGTAGACTTCCCCCTGCCAGGCAACACCTGTGACACCAGGCAGCTGCGTGGTGGGCGCCCCAAACCTCCCCCACACAATCGACCGTGTTTCAATATTCTGAGTGTGTGGAGGTTCCGTCTTCTGTCTGCAGCGCCTGGGATCTCCTAGGAGCCCTCCACGTGTATTCCTCGAGTGTCTAGTAGTGCGGGCTGCCGGGGAAATGCAGGGGTTAGGCTGGAAATGCAGGTAGCATCCAGTGCCTCCCCCTGGACATGGGAGGTAATTAGCGGACGTCCCCCTGCCAGGCAACACCTTTGAACCAGACAGTTTCGTGGAGGGCGGCCCCAAACCTCCCCCACACACTCGTACGTGATCCGGAAATCTGAGTGTGGGGAAGTTCCGTCTTCTGACTGCAGTGCTGGGGATCACCTAGGAGCCATCCTCGTGTCTTCCCCTAGTGTCTCATATTGCGGGCTGCAAGGGAAATGAGGGGGTTGGGCTGGAAATGCAGGTAGCATCTAGTGCCTCCCCCTGGACAGGGGAGATATTTAGAGGAGTTCCCCCTGAGATGCAACACCTATGAAACCTGGCAGCTGCATGGAGGGCGGCCCCATACCTCCCCCACACCCTCGGGCGTGTTCCGGATTTCTGAGTGTGGGGAGGTTCCGTATTCAGTCTACAGTGCCTGGGATCTCCTAGGAGCCCTTCACGTTTCTTCCTCGAGTGTCTTCTAGTGCGGGCTTCCGGGGAATGGCGGGGTTTCGGCAGTAAATGCAGGTAGGATCTAGTATCTCCCCCTAGACAGGTGAGGTAATTAGCGGACTTCGCCCTAACAGTCAACACCTGTGACACCTGGCAGATGCGTGGAGATCGCCCCTAAACCTCACCCACTCACTCGTACGTGATCCGGAATTCTGAGAGTGGGGAGTTTCCGTCTTCTGTCTGCAGCGCCTGGGATCACGTAGGAACCAACCACGTGTTTTCAACGAGTGTCTAATACTGCGGGCTGCCGGGGAAATGCGGGGGTTAGGCTGGAAACGCAGGTAGCATCTAGTGTCTCCCCCTGGACAGGGGAGGTAATTAGCGGAATTCCCCCTGCCAGGCAACAACTGTGACACCTGACAGCTGCGTGGAAAGTGGCCCCAAACCTACCCCAAACACACGGCCGTGATCCGGAATTGTGAGTTTCGGGAGGTTCCGGCTTTGGTCTGCAGCACCTGGGATCTCCTAGGAGCCCTCCACGTGTATTCCCCGAGTGTCTCCTATTGCGGGCTTCAATGGAATGTCGGGGGTTGTTTTGGGAATGCAGGTAGCATCTAGTGCCTCCTCCTGGACAGGGGAGGAAATAAGCGGACTTCCCCCTGCCAGGAAAAACCTGTGACACCAGTCAGCTGCGTGGAGGGTGTCCCCAAATCTCCCCCACACACTCGGCCGTGTTCCGGGATTCTGAGTTTGGGGAGGTTCCATTTTCTATCTGCAGTGCCTGGGATAACCGAGGAGCATTCGGCGAGTCTTCCCGTAGTGTCCCTTAGTGCGAGATGCCAGGGAAATGCGGGGGTTGGGCTGGAAATTCAGGTAGCTTCTAGTTCCTCCCCCTGGAGAGGGGAGGTAATTAGCGGAATTCCCCCTGCCAGGAAACACCTGTGACACCAGGCAGCTTCGTCGAGGGCGGCCCCAAACCTCTCCCACTCACTCTTACGTTATCCGGAATTCTGAGTTTGGGTAGTTTCCCTCTTCTGTCTGCAGCGCCTGGGATCTCCTAGGATCCCTCCGCATGTCTTCCCCGATTGTCTCCTACAGCAAGCTGCCAGGGAAACGGGGGTTGGGCTGGAAATGCAGGTAGCATCTGCTGCGTCCTCCTGGATTGGGGAGGTAATTAGCGGACTTCCCCCTGCCAGGCAACACCAGTGACACCATGCATATGCGTGGAGGTCAGCCCCAAACCTCCCCCACACACTCGGCCGTGTTCCGGGATTCTGAGATTGGGGATGTTCCGTCTTCTGTCTGCAGCGCCTGGGATCACGTAGGAACCAACCGCGTGTTTTCAACGAGTGTCTAACACTGCGGGCTGCAGGGGAAATGCGGGGGTTAGGCTGGAAATGCAGGTAGCATCTAGTGCCTCCCCCTGGACAGGGGAGTTAATTAGCGGACTTCCCCCTGCCAGGCAACACCTGTGACATCAGGCAGCTGCGTGGAGGGCGGCCCTCAACCTCCCCCACTCACTCGTATTTGATCCGGAATTCTGAGTGTGGGTAGGTTCCCTCTTCGATCTGCAGCGCCTCTTATCTCCTAGGAGCCTTCCGCTTGACTTCATCGAGTGTCTCCTAGTGCGGGATGCCGGGGAAAGGCGGGGGTTGGGCTGGAAATGCAGGTAGCATCTAGTGCCTCCACTTGGACAGGAGAGGAAATTAGCGGAATTCCCCCTGCAAGGAAACACCGGTGACACATGACAGCTGCGTGGAAAGTGGCCCCAAACCTCCCCCACACACTCGGCCGTGATCCGGAATTGTGAGTGTGGGGAGGTTCCGTCTTCTGTCTGTAGCGCCTGGGATCTCCTAGGAGCCCACCGCGTGTATTCCCCGAGTACTATTAGTGCGGGCTTCAATGGAAAAGTGGGGGTTGTTTTGGAAATGCAGGTAGCATCTAGTGCCTCCTCCAGTACAGGGGAGGTAATAAGCGGACTTCCCCCTGCCAGGCAAAACCTGTGACACCATGCAGATGCGTGGAGGGCGGCCCCAAACCTCCCGCACACACTCGGCCGTATTTTGGGATTCTGAGTGTGGGGATGTTCTGTCTTCGGTCTGCAGTGCCTGGGATCTCTTAGGAGCCCACGTCCTTTCTTCCCCTAGTGTCTCTTAGTGCGGGATGCCTGGGAAATTCGGGGGTTGGGCTGGAAATTCAGGTAGCTTCTAGTGCCTCCCCCTGGACAGGGGAGTTAATTAGCGGAATTCCCCCTGCTAGGAAACACCTGTGACACCAGGCAGCTGCGTGGTTGTTGGCCCCAAACTTTCCCCACAAACTCGGCCGTGTTTCGGAATTCTGAGTGTGTGGAGGTTCCGTCTTCTGTCTGCAGCGCCTGGGATCTCCTAGGAGCCCTCCCATTGTCTTCTCGGAGTGTCTCCTAGTGCGGGCTGCCGGGGAATTCAGGGGTTGGGCTGGAAATGCAGATAGCATCCAGTGCCTCCCCCTGGACAGGGGAGGTAATTAGCGGACGTCCCCCTGCCAGGCAACACCTTTGAACCAGGCATCTGCGTGGAGGTCGGCCGAAAACCTCCACCACACACTCATACGTGATCCGGAATTCTGAGTGTGGGGAGTTTCCGTCTTCTGTCTGCAGCGCCTGGGATCACGTAGGAACCAACCGCGTGTTTTCAACGAGTGTATAATACTGCGGGCTGCCGGGGAAATGCGGGGGTTAAGCTGGAAATGCAGGTAGCATCTAGTGCCTCCCCCTGGACAGGGGAGGTAGTTAGTGGACTTACACCTGCCAGGCAAAACCTGTGACACCATGCAGATGCGTGGAGGGCGGCCCCAAACCTCCCCCACACACTCGGGCGTGTTCCGGGATTCTGAGTGTGGGGATGTTCTGTCTTCTGTCTGCAGCGCCTGGGATCCCCTAGGAGCCCCCCACTTGTCTTCCCCGATTGTCTCCTATGGCGAGCTGCCAGGGAATGCGGGGTTTGGGCAGGAAATGGAGGTAGCATCTAGTGCCTCCCCCTGGAATGGGGAGGTAATTAGTGGACTTCCCCCTGCAAGGCAACACCTGTGACAACAGGCAGCTGCGTGGTTGGCGGCCCCAAACCTCCCCCACACAATCGGACGTGTTCCGGGATTCTGAGTGTGGGGAGGTTCCGTTTTCTGTCTGCAGTGCCTGGGATCTCCTAGGAGCCCACGTCGTGTCTTCCCCCAGTGTCTCTTAGTGCGGGATGCCTGGGAAATTCGGGGGTTGGGCTGGAAATTCAGGTAGCTTCTAGTGCCTCCCCCTGGACAGGGGAGGTAATTAGTGGAATTACCCCTGCTAGGAAACACCTGTGACACCAGGCAGCTGCGTGGAGGTTGGCCCCAAACTTTCCCCACAAACTCGGCCGTGTTTCGGAATTCTGAGTGTGTGGAGGTTCCGTCTTCTGTCTGCAGCGCCTGGGATCTCCTAGGAGCCCTCCACGTGTATTCCTCGAGTGTCTACTAGCGCGGGCTGCCGGGGAAAAGCGGGGGTTAGGCTGGAAATGCAGGTAGCATCTAGTGCCTCCCCCTGGACATGGGAGGTAATTAGCGGACTTCCCCCTGCCAGGCAACAACTGTGACACCAGGCAGCTGCGTGGAAGGCGGCCCCAAACCTCCCCCACACACTCGTACTTGATCCGGAATTCTGAGTGTGGGGAGTTTCCGTCTTCTTTCTGCAGCGCCTGGGATCTCCTAGGAGCACTCCGCGTGTCTTGACCTAGTGTCTCCTAGTGCGGGCTGCAGGGGAAATTCGGGGGATCGGCTGGAAATGCATGTAGCATCTAGTGCCTCCCCCTGGACAGGGGAGATAATTAGAGGAGTTCCCCCTGAGATGCAACACCTATGAAACCTGGCAGCTGCATGGAGGGCGGCCCCATACCTCCCACTCACACTCGGGCGTGTTCCGGATTTCTGAGTGTGGGGAGGTTCCTTATTCAGTCTACAGTGCCTGGGATCTCCTAGGAGCCCTTCACATTTCTTCTTCGAGTGTCTCCTAGTGCGGGCTTCCGGGGAATGGAGGGGTTTCGGCTGTAAATGCAGGTAGCATCTAGTATCTCCACATGGACATTTGAGGAAATTAGCGGAATTCCCCCTGCCAGGCAACAACTGTGACACCAGGCAGCTGCGTGGAGGGCGGCCCCAAACGTCCCCCTCTCACTCGTACGTGATTCCGAATTCTGAGTGTGGGTAGGTTCCCTCTTCTGTCTGCAGCGCCTCGGATCTCCTAAGAGCCCTCCGCTTGACTTCCTCGAGTGTCTCCTAGTGCGGGATCCCGGGGAAAGGCGGGGGTATGGCTGCAAATGCAGGTAGCATCTAGTGCCTTCCCCTGAACAGGGGAGGTAATTAGCGGAATTCCCCTGCCAGACAACACCTGTGACAACAGGCAGCTCTGTGGAGGGCGGCCCCAAAACTCCCCCACACACGCTGCCGTGTTCCAGATTTCTGAGTTTGGGGAGGTTCCGTCTTCTGTCTGCAGCGACTGGGATCTCCTAGGAGCCCTCCGCCTGTCTTCCCCGAGTATCTACTTGTGCGTGCTCCCAGGGAAATGCGGGGGTTAGGCTGGAAATGCAGGTAGCATCTAGTGCCTTACCCTGGACAGGGGAGGTAATTAGCGTAATTCCCCCTGCCATGCAACACCTGTGACACCAGACAGTTTCGTGGAGGGCGGCCCCAAACCTCCCCCACACACTCGTACGTAATCCGGATATCTGAGTGTGGGGAAGTTCCGTCTTCTGACTGCAGTGCCGGGGATCACCTAGGAGCAATCTTCGTGTCTTTCCCGAGTGTCTCCTAGTGCGGGCTCCATGGGAAATGAGGGGGTTGGGCTGGAAATTCAGGTAGCATCTAGTGCCTCCCCCTGTACAGGGGAGGTTATTAGCGGAATTCCCCCTGCAATGCAACACCTGTGACACCCTGCAGCTGAGGGAAGGGCGGCCACAATCCTCCCGAACACACTCGGCTGTGTTCCGGATTTCTGAGTGTTGGGATGTTCTGTCTTCTGTCTGCAGCGCCTGGGATCTCCTAGGAGCCCTCCTGTTGTCTTCTCCGAGTGTCTCCTAGTGCGGGCTGCCGGGGAATTCAGGGGTTGGGCTGGAAATGCAGATAGCATCCAGTGCCTCCCCCTGGACAGGGGAGGTATTTAGCGGACTTCCCCCTGCCAGGCAACAACTTTGAACCAGGCAGCTGCGTGAAGGGCGGCCCCAAACCTCCCCCACACACTCGTACTTGATCCGGAATTCTGAGTGTGGGGAGTTTCCGTCTTCTAACTGCAGTGCTGGGGATCACCTAGGAGCCATCCTCGTGTCTTCCCCTAGTGTGTCATATTGCGGGCTGCAAGGGAAATGAGGGGGTTGGGCTGGAAATGCAGGTAGCATCTAGTGCCTCCCCCTGGACAGGGGAGATAATTAGAGGAGTTCCCCCTGAGATGCAACACCTATGAAACCTGGCAGCTGCATGGAGGGCGGCCCCATACCTACCCCACACTCTCGGGCGTGTTCTGGATTTCTGAGTTTGGGGAGGTTCCGTATTCAGTCTACAGTGCCTGGGGTCTCCTAGGAGCCCTTCACGTTTCTTCCTCGAGTGTCTCCTAGTGCGGGCTTCCGGGGAATGGAGGGGTTTCGGCTGTAAATGCAGATAGCATCTAGTATCCCCACCTGGACATGGGAGGAAATTAGCGGAATTCCCCCTGCCAGGCAACAACTGTGACACCAGGCAGCTTCGTGGAGGGCGGCCCCAAACCTCCCGCTCTCACTCGTACGTGATTCCGAATTCTGAGTGTGGGTAGGTTCCCTCTTCTGTCTGCAGCTCCTCGGATCTGATAGGAGCCATCCGCTTGACTTCCTCGAGTGTCTCCTAGTGCGGGATGCCGGGGAAAGGCGGGGGTTGGGCTGGAAATGCAGCTAGAATCTACTGCCTCCACTTGGACAGGGGAGGAAATTAGCGGAATTCCCCCTGCAAGGCAACACCTGTGACACATGACAGCTGCGTGGAAAGTGGCCCCAAACCTCCCCCACACACTCGGCCGTGATCCGGAATTGTGAGTGTGGGGAGGTTCCGTCTTCTGTCTGTAGCGCCTGGGATCTCCTAGGAGCCCACCACGTGTATTCCCCGAGTACTCTTAGTGCGGGCTTCAATGGAAAAGTGGGGGTTGTTTTGGAAATGCAGGTAGCATCTAGTGCCTCCTCCAGTACAGGGGAGGTAATAAGCGGGCTTCCCCCTGCCAGGCAAAACCTGTGACACCATGCAGATGCGTGGAGGGCGGCCCCAAACCTCCCCCACACACTCGGCCGTATTCCGGGATTCTGAGTGTGGGGATGTTCTTTCTTCTGTCTGCAGCGCCTGGTATCTCCTAGGAGCCCTCCACTTGTCTTCCCCGATTGTCTACTACGGCGAGCTGCCGGGGAATGCGGGGGTTGGGCAGGAAATTCAGTTAGCATCTAGTGCCTCCCCCTGGAATGGGGAGGTAATTAGCGGAATTCCCCCTGCCAGGCAACACCTGTGACACCAGGCAGCTGCGTGGTGGGCGGCCCCAACCTGCCCCACACAATCGGACGTGTTCCGGGATTCTGAGTGAGGGGAGGTTCCGTTTTCTGTCTGCAGTGCCTGGGATCTCCTAGGAGCCCTCGGCGTGTCTTCCCCTAGTGTCTCTTAATGCGGGATGCCGGGGAAAGGCGGTGGTTGGTCTGGAAAATCAGGTAGATTCTAGTGCCTCCCCCTGGACAGGGGAGGAAATTAGCGGAATTCCCCCTGCCATGCAACACCTGTGACACCAGACAGTTTCGTGGAGGGCGGCCCCAAACCTCTCCCACACACTCGTACGTGATCCGGAAATCTGAGTGTGGGGAAGTTCCAGTCTTCTGACTGCAGTGCTGGGGATCACCTAGGACCCATCCTCGTGTCTTCCTCTAGTGTCTCTTAGTGCGGGTTGCAAGGGAAATTAGGGGGTTGGGCTGGAAATGCAGGTAGCAACTAGTGCCTCCCCCTGGACAGGGGAGATATTTAGAGGAGTTCCCCCTGAGATGCAACACCTATGAAAGCTGACAGCTGCATGGAGGGCGGCCCCATACCTCCCCCACACACTCGGGCGTGTTCCGGATTTCTGAGTGTGGGGAGGATCCGTATTCAGTCTACAGTGCCTGGTATCTCCTAGGAGCCCTTCACGTTTCTTCCTCGAGTGTCTCCTAGTGCGGGCTTCCGGGGAATGGCGGGGTTTCGGCAGTAAATGCAGGTAGCATCTAGTATCTCCCCCTGGACAGGTGAGGTAATTAGCGGACTTCGCCCTGACAGGCAACACCTGTGACACCTGGCAGATGCGTGGAGGTCGCCCCTAAACCTCACCCACTCACTCGTACGTGATCCGGAATTCTGAGATTGGGGAGTTTCCGTCTTCTGTCTGCAGCGCCTGGGATCACGTAGGAAACAACCACGTGTTTTCAACGAGTGTCTAATACTGCGAGCTGCCGGGGAAATGCGGGGGTTAGGCTGGAAATGCAGGTAGCATCTAGTGTCTCCCCCTGGACAGGGGAGGAAATTAGCGGACTTCCCCCAGCCAGGCAACAACTGTGACACCTGACAGCTGCGTGGTGTGCGGCCCCCAACCTCCCCCACTCACTCGTACGTGATCCGGAATTCTGAGTGTGGGTATGTTCCCTCTTCTGTCTGCAGCTCCTCGGATCTGATAGGAGCCATCCGCTTGACTTCCTCGAGTGTCTCCTAGTGCGGGATGCCGGGGAAAGGCGGGGGTTTGGCTGGGAATGCAGCTAGCATCTACTGCCTCCACTTGGACAGGGGAGGAAATTAGCGGAATTCCCCCTGCAAGGCAACACCTGTGACACATGACAGCTGCGTGGAAAGTGGCCCCAAACCTCCCCCACACACTCGGCCGTGATCCGGAATTGTGAGTGTGGGGAGGTTCCGTCTTCTGTCTGTAGCGCCTGGGATCTCCTAGGAGCCCACCACGTGTATTCCCCGAGTACTCTTAGTGCGAGCTTCAATGGAAAAGTGGGGGTTGTTTTGGAAATGCAGGTAGCATCTAGTGCCTCCTCCAGTACAGGGGAGGTAATAAGCGGGCTTCCCCCTGCCAGGCAAAACCTGTGACACCATGCAGATGCGTGGAGGGCGGCCCCAAACCTCCCC
Source organism: Camelus ferus (assembly GCF_009834535.1). NCBI lineage: Eukaryota > Metazoa > Chordata > Mammalia > Artiodactyla > Camelidae > Camelus > Camelus ferus. Next base: position 8,843,739 of record NC_045731.1, on the reverse strand, counting down.
CACACACTCGGCCTTATTCCGGGATTCTGAGTGTGGGGATGTTCTTTCTTCTGTCTGCAGCGCCTGGTATCTCCTAGGAGCCCTCCACTTGTCTTCCACGATTGTCTACTACGGCGAACTGCCGGGGAATGCGGGGGTTGGGCAGGAAATTCAGTTAGCATCTAGTGCCTCCCCCTGGAATGGGGAGGTAATTAGCGGAATTCCCCCTGCCAGGCAACACCTGTGACACCAGGCAGCTGCGTGGTGGTCGGCCCCAAACCTGCCCCACACAGTCGGACGTGTTCCGGGATTCTGAGTGAGGGGAGGTTCCGTTTTCTGTCTGCAGTGCCTGGGATCTCCTAGGAGCCCTCGGCGTGTCTTCCCCTAGTGTCTCTTAATGCGGGATGCAGGGAAAGGCGGTGGTTGGTCTGGAAAATCAGGTAGATTCTAGTGCCTCCCCCTGGACAGGGGAGGAAATTAGCGGAATTCCCCCTGCCAGGAAACACCTGTGAAACCAGGAAGCTGCGTGGAGGTCGTCCCCAATCTTTCCCCACAAACTCGGCCGTGTTTCAGAATTCTGAGTGCGGGAAGGTTCCGTCATATGTCTGCAGCGCCTGGGATCTACTAGGAGCCATCCGCGTGTATTCCTCGAGTGTCTAATAGTGCGGGCTGCCGCGGAAAGAGGGGGTTAGGCTGGAAATGCTGGTAGCATCTAGTGCCTCCCCCTGGACAGGGGAGGAAATTAGCGGACTTCCTCCTGCCAGGCAACAACTGTGACACCAGGCAGCTGCGTCGAGGTCGGCCCCAAACCTCCCCAACTCCCTCGTACGTGATCCGGAATTCTCAGTGTGGGGAGGTTCCGTCTTCTGTCTGCAGCGCCTGTGATCTCCTAGGAGCCCTCCGAGTGTCTTCCCCGAGTGTCTCCTAGTGCGGGCTGCCGGGGAAATATGGGAGATTTCCTGGAAATGTAGGTAGCATCTAATGCCTCCCCCTGGACAGGGGAGGTATTTAGCGGACTTCCCCCTGCCAGGCTACAGATGTGACATGAGGCAGGTGGGTGGAGGGCGGCCCCAAACATCCCCCACACAGTCGGCCATGTTCCGGAATTCTGAGAGTGGGGAGTTTCCGTCTTCTGTCTACAGCGCCTGGGATCACGTAGGAACCAACCCCGTGTTTTCAACGAGTGTCTAATACTGCGGGCTGCCGGGGAAATGCGGGGGTTAGGCTGGAAATGCAGGTAGCATCTAGTGCCTCCACCTGGACAGGGGAGGTAATTAGCGGAATTCCCCCTGCCAGGAAACACCTGTGACACCAGGCAGCGGCGTCGTGTGCGGCCCCAAACCTCTCCCACTCACTCGTACATGATCCAGAATTCTGAGTGTGGGTAGGTTCCCTCTTCTGTCTTTAGCACCTGGGATCTCCTAGGAGCACACCGCGTGTATTTCCCGAGTGTCTCCAAGTGCGGGCTGCCGGGTAAATGTGGGGGATTGGCTGGAAATGCAGGTAGCATCTAGTGCCTCCCCCTGGACAGGGGAGGTAATTAGCGGAATACCCCCTGCCGGGCAACACAGGTGACACCAGGCAGCTGCGTGGAGAGCGGCCCCAAACCTCCCCCACACACTCGGCCGTGATCCGGTATTCTGAGTGTGGGGAGGTTCCGTCTTATGTCTGCAGTGCCTGATATCTCCTAGGAGCCATCCGCGTGTATTCCCCGAGTGTCTCATAGTGCGGGCTTCAATGGAAATGCGGGGTTGGGCTGGAAATGCAGGTAGCATCTGCTGCCTCCTCCTGGAATGGGGAGGTAATTAGCGGACTTCCCCCTGCCAGGCAACACCATTGACACCATGCATATGCGTGGAGGTCAGCCCCAATCCTCCCCCACACACTCATCCTTGTTCCGGGATTCTGAGAGTGGGGATGTTCCGTCTTCTGTCTGCAGCGCCTGGGATCACGTAGGAACCAACCGCGTGTTTTCAACGAGTGTCTAACACTGCGGGCTGCAGGGGAAATGCGGGGGTTAGGCTGGAAATGCAGGTAGCATCTGTTGCCTCCCCCTGGACATGGGAGGAAATTAGCGGACTTCCCCCTGCCGGGCAACACCTGTGACAGCAGGCAGCTGCGTGGTGGGCGGCCCCCAACCTCCCCCACTCACTCGTACGTGATCCGGAATTCTGAGTGTGGGTATGTTCCCTCTTCTGTCTGCAGCTCCTCGGATCTGATAGGAGCCATCCGCTTGACTTCCTCGAGTGTCTCCTAGTGCGGGATGCCGGGGAAAGGTGGGGGTTGGGCTGGAAATGCAGGTTGCATCTAGTGCCTCCACTTGGACAGGGGAGGAAATTAGCGGAATTCCCCCTGCAAGGCAACACCTGTGACACATGATAGCTGCGTGGAAAGTGGCCCCAAACCTCCCCCAAACACTCGGCCGTGATCCGGAATTGTGAGTGTGGGGAGGTTCCGTCTTCTGTCTGTAGCGCCTGGGATCTCCTAGGAGCCCACCACGTGTATTCCCCGAGTACTCTTAGTGCGGGCTTCAATTGAAAAGTGGGGGTTGTTTTGGAAATGCAGGTAGCATCTAGTGCCTCCTCCAGTACAGGGGAGGTAATAAGCGGACTTCCCCCTGCCAGGCAAAACCTGTGACACCATGCAGATGCGTGGAGGGCGGCCCCAAACCTCCCCCACACACTCGGCCGTGATCCGGAATTGTGAGTGTGGGGAGGTTCCGGCTTTTGTCTGCAGCGCCTGGGTTCTCCTAGGAGCCCTCCACGTGTCTTCCCCGAGTGTCTCCTATTGCGGGCTTCAATGGAAAGACGGGGGTTGTGTTGGAAATGCAGGTAGCATCTAGTGCCTCCTCCTGTACAGGGGAGGAAATAAGCGGACTTCCCCCTGACAGGAAAAACCTGTGACACCAGGCATCTGCGTGGAGGGTGTCCCCAAATCTCCCCCACACACTCGGCCGTGTTCCGGGATTCTGAGTGTGGGGAGTTTCCGTTTTCTATCTGCAGTGCCTGGGATCTCCGAGGAGCATTCGGCGTGTCTTCCCGTAGTGTCCCATAGTGCGAGATGCCAGGGAAATGCGGGGGTTGGGCTCGAAATTCAGGTAGCTTCTAGTTCCTCCCCCTGGAGAGGGGAGGTAATTAGCGGAATTCCCCCTGCCAGGAAACACCTGTGACACCAGGCAGCTTCGTCGAGGGCGGCCCCAAACCTCTCCCACTCACTCGTACGTTATCCGGAATTCTGAGTTTGGGTAGGTTCCCTCTTCTGTCTGCAGCGCCTGGGATCTCCTAGGATCCCTCCGCATGTCTTCCCAGATTGTCTCCTACAGCAAGCTGCCAGGGAAACGGGGGTTGGGCTGGAAATGCAGGTAGCATCTGCTGCCTCCTCCTGGAATGGGGAGGAAATTAGCGGACTTCCCCCTGCCAGGCAACACCAGTGACACCATGCATATGCCTGGAAGTCAGCCCCAAACCTCCCCCACACACTCGGCCGTGTTCCGGGATTCTGAGAGTGGGGATGTTCCGTCTTCTGTCTGCAGCGCCTGGGATCACGTAGGAACCAACCGCGTGATTTCAACGAGTGTCTAACACTGCGGGCTGCAGGAGAAATGCGGGGGTTACGCTGGAAATGCAGGTAGCATCTAGTGCCTCCCCCTGGACAGGGGAGGTAATTAGCGGACTTCCCCCTGCCAGGCAACACCTGTGAAATCAGGCAGCTGCGTGGTGGGCGGCCCCCAACCTCCCCCACTCACTCGTACGTGATCCGGAATTCTGAGTGTGGGTATGTTCCCTCTTCTGTCTGCAGCTCCTCGGATCTGATAGGAGCCATCCGCTTGACTTCCTCGAGTGTCTCCTAGTGCGGGATGCCGGGGAAAGGCGGGGGTTGGGCTGGAAATGCAGCTAGCATCTAGTGCCTCCACTTGGACAGGGGAGGAAATTAGCGGAATTCCCCCTGCAAGGCAACACCTGTGACACATGACAGCTGCGTGGAAAGTGGCCCCAAACCTCCCCCACACACTCGGCCGTGATCCGGAATTGTGAGTGTGGGGAGGTTCCGGCTTTTGTCTGCAGCGCCTGGGTTCTCCTAGGAGCCCTCCACGTGTCTTCCCCGAGTGTCTCCTATTGCGGGCTTCAATGGAAAGACGGGGGTTGTGTTGGAAATGCAGGTAGCATCTAGTGCCTCCTCCTGTACAGGGGAGGAAATAAGCGGACTTCCCCCTGACAGGAAAAATCTGTGACACCAGGCATCTGCGTGGAGGGTGTCCCCAAATCTCCCCCACACACTCGGCCGTGTTCCGGGATTCTGAGTGTGGGGAGGTTCCGTTTTCTATCTGCAGTGCCTGGGATCTCCGAGGAGCATTCAGCGTGTCTTCCCGTAGTGTCCCTTAGTGCGAGATGCCAGGGAAATGCGGGGGTTGGGCTGGAAATTCAGGTAGCTTCTAGTTCCTCCCCCTGGAGAGGGGAGGTAATTAGCGGAATTCCCCCTGCCAGGAAACACCTGTGACACCAGGCAGCTTCGTCGAGGGCGGCCCCAAACCTCTCCCACTCACTCGTACGTTATCCGGAATTCTGAGTTTGGGTAGGTTCCCTCTTCTGTCTGCAGCGCCTGGGATCTCCTAGGATCCCTCCGCATGTCTTCCCAGATTGTCTCCTACAGCAAGCTGCCAGGGAAACGGGGGTTGGGCTGGAAATGCAGGTAGCATCTGCTGCCTCCTCCTGGAATGGGGAGGAAATTAGCGGACTTCCACCTGCCAGGCAACACCAGTGACACCATGCATATGCCTGGAGGTCAGCCCCAAATCTCCCCCACACACTCGGCCGTGTTCCGGGATTCTGAGAGTGGGGATGTTCCGTCTTCTGTCTGCAGCGCCTGGGATCACGTAGGAACCAACCGCGTGATTTCAACGAGTGTCTAACACTGCGGGCTGCAGGAGAAATGCGGGGGTTACGCTGGAAATGCAGGTAGCATCTAGTGCCTCCCCCTGGACAGGGGAGGTAATTAGCGGACTTCCCCCTGCCAGGCAACACCTGTGAAATCAGGCAGCTGCGTGGTGGGCGGCCCCCAACCTCCCCCACTCACTCGTACGTGATCCGGAATTCTGAGTGTGGGTATGTTCCCTCTTCTGTCTGCAGCTCCTCGGATCTGATAGGAGCCATCCGCTTGACTTCCTCGAGTGTCTCCTAGTGCGGGATGCCGGGGAAAGGCGGGGGTTGGGCTGGAAATGCAGCTAGCATCTAGTGCCTCCACTTGGACAGGGGAGGAAATTAGCGGAATTCCCCCTGCAAGGCAACACCTGTGACACATGACAGCTGCGTGGAAACTGGCCCCAAACCTCCCCCACACACTCGGCCGTGATCCGGAATTGTGAGTGTGGGGAGGTTCCGTCTTCTGTCTGTAGCGCCTGGGATCTCCTAGGAGTCCACCACGTGTATTCCCCGATTAGTCTTAGTGCGGGCTTCAATGGAAAAGTGGGGGTTGTTTTGGAAGTGCAGGTAGCATCTAGTGCCTCCTCCAGTAAAGGGGAGGTAATAAGCGGAATTCCCCCTGCCAGGCAAAACCTGTGACACCATGCAGATGCGTGGAGGGCGGCCCCAAACCTCCCCTACACACTCGGCCGTATTCCGGGATTCTGAGTGTGGGGATGTTCTGTCTTCTGTCTGCAGCGCCAGGGATCTCCTAGGAGCCCTCCACTTGTCTTCCCCGATTGTCTACTAAGGCGAGCTGCCGGGGAATGCGGGGGTTGTGTTGGAAATGCAGGTAGCATCTAGTGCCTCCTCCTGTACAGGGGAGGAAATAAGCGGACTTCCCCCTGACAGGAAAAACCTGTGACACCAGGCATCTGCGTGGAGGGTGTCCCCAAATCTCCCCCACATACTCGGCCGTGTTCCGGGATTCTGAGTGTGGGGAGTTTCCGTTTTCTATCTGCAGTGCCTGGGATCTCCGAGGAGCATTCGGCGTGTCTTCCCGTAGTGTCCCTTAGTGCGAGATGCCAGGGAAATGCGGGGGTTGGGCTCGAAATTCAGGTAGCTTCTAGTTCCTCCCCCTGGAGAGGGGAGGTAATTAGCGGAATTCCCCCTGCCAGGAAACACCTGTGACACCAGGCAGCTTCGTCGAGGGCGGCCCCAAACCTCTCCCACTCACTCGTACGTTATCCGGAATTCTGAGTTTGGGTAGGTTCCCTCTTCTGTCTGCAGCGCCTGGGATCTCCTAGGATCCCTCCGCATGTCTTCCCAGATTGTCTCCTACAGCAAGCTGCCAGGGAAACGGGGGTTGGGCTGGAAATGCAGGTAGCATCTGCTGCCTCCTCCTGGAATGGGGAGGAAATTAGCGGACTTCCCCCTGCCAGGCAACACCAGTGACACCATGCAAATGCCTGGAGGTCAGCTCCAAACCTCCCCCACACACTCGGCCGTGTTCCGGGATTCTGAGAGTGGGGATGTTCCGTCTTCTGTCTGCAGCGCCTGGGATCACGTAGGAACCAACCGCGTGATTTCAACGAGTGTCTAACACTGCGGGCTGCAGGAGAAATGCGGGGGTTACGCTGGAAATGCAGGTAGCATCTAGTGCCTCCCCCTGGACAGGGGAGGTAATTAGCGGACTTCCCCCTACCAGGCAACACCTGTGAAATCAGGCAGCTGCGTGGTGGGCGGCCCCCAACCTCCCCCACTCACTCGTACGTGATCCGGAATTCTGAGTGTGGGTATGTTCCCTCTTCTGTCTGCAGCTCCTCGGATCTGATAGGAGCCATCCGCTTGACTTCCTCGAGTGTCTCCTAGTGCGGGATGCCGGGGAAAGGCGGGGGTTGGGCTGGAAATGCAGCTAGCATCTAGTGCCTCCACTTGGACAGGGGAGGAAATTAGCGGAATTCCCCCTGCAAGGCAACACCTGTGACACATGACAGCTGCGTGGAAAGTGGCCCCAAACCTCCCCCACACACTCGGCCGTGATCCGGAATTGTGAGTGTGGGGAGGTTCCGTCTTCTGTCTGTAGCGCCTGGGATCTCCTAGGAGTCCACCACGTGTATTCCCCGATTAGTCTTAGTGCGGGCTTCAATGGAAAAGTGGGGGTTGTTTTGGAAGTGCAGGTAGCATCTAGTGCCTCCTCCAGTAAAGGGGAGGTAATAAGCGGAATTCCCCCTGCCAGGCAAAACCTGTGACACCATGCAGATGCGTGGAGGGCGGCCCCAAACCTCCCCTACACACTCGGCCGTATTCCGGGATTCTGAGTGTGGGGATGTTCTGTCTTCTGTCTGCAGCGCCAGGGATCTCCTAGGAGCCCTCCACTTGTCTTCCCCGATTGTCTACTAAGGCGAGCTCCCGGGGAATGCGGGGGTTGGGCAGGAAATGCAGGTAGCATCTAGTGCCTCCCCCTGGAATGGGGAGGTAATTAGCAGACTTCTCCCTGCCAGGCAACACGTGAGACACCAGGCAGCTGCGTGGTGGGCGGCCCCAAACCTCCCCCACACTATCGGCCGTGTTTCGGAATTCTGAGTGTGTGGAGGTTCCGTCTTCTGTCTGCAGCGCCTGGGATCTCCTAGGAGCCCTCGGCGTGTCTTCCCCTAGTGTCTCTTAATGCGGGATGCCGGGGAAAGGCGGTGGATGGTCTGGAAAATCAGGTAGCTTATAGTGCCTCCCCCTGGACAGGGGAGGTAATTAGCGGAATTCCCCCTGCCAGGAAACACCTGTGACACCAAGAAGCTGCGTGGAGGTCGTCCCCAAACTTTCCCCACAAACTCGGCCGTGTTTCAGAATTCTGAGTGTGGGAAGGTTCCGTCATATGTCTGCAGCGCCTTAAATCTACTAGGAGCCATCCGCGTGTATTCCTCGAGTGTCTAATAGTGTGGGCTGCCGGGGAAAAGAGGGGGTTAGACTGGAAATGCTGGTAGCATCTAGTGCCTCCCCCTGGACAGGGGAGGTAATTAGCGGAATACCCCCTGCCGGGCAACACAGGTGACACCAGGCAGCTGCGTGGAGAGCGGCCCCAAACCTCCCCCACACACTCGGCCGTGATCCGGTATTCTGAGTGTGGGGAGGTTCCGTCTTATGTCTGCAGTGCCTGATATCTCCTAGGAGCCATCCGCGTGTATTCCCCGAGTGTCTTATAGTGCGGGCTTCAATGGAAATGCGGGGTTGGTCTTGAAATGCAGGTAGCATCTGCTGCCTCCTCCTGGAATGGGGAGGTAATTAGCGGACTTCCACCTGCCAGGCAACACCAGTGACACCATGCAGATGCGTGGTGGGCGGCCCCAAACCTGCCCCACACAATCGGACGTGTTCCGGGATTCTGAGTGAGGGGAGGTTCCGTTTTCTGTCTGCAGTGCCTGGGATCTCCTAGGAGCCCTCGGCGTGTCTTCCCCTAGTGTTTCTTAGTGCGGGATGCAGTGGAAAGTCGGGGGATGGGCTGGAAATTCAGGTAGCTTTAAGTGCCTCCCCCTGGACAGGGGAGGTAATTAGCGGAATTCCCCCTGCAAACAAACACCTGTGACACCAGGCAGCTGCGTGGAGGTTGGCCCCAAACTTTCCCCAAAAACTCGGCCGTGTTTCAGAATTCTGAGTGTGGGTAGGATCCCTCTTCTGTCTGCAGCGCCTGGGATCTCCTAGGAGCCGTCCGCGTGACTTCCTCGAGTGTTTCGTAGTGCGGGCTGCCGGGGAAATGCGGGGGTTGGGCTGGAAATGCAGGTAGCATCTAGTGCCTCCACCTGGACAGGGGAGGTAATTAGCGAAATTCCCCTTGCCAGGCAACACCTGTGACACCACGCAGCTGCGTGGTGTGTGGCCCCAAACCTCCCTCACACACTCGGCTGTGTTCTGGGATTTGAGTGTGGCGAGGTTCCGTTTTCTGTCTGCAGTGCCTGGGATCTCCTAGGAGCCCTCGGCGTGTCTTCCCCTAGTGTCTCTTAATGCGGGATGCCGGGGAAAGGCGGTGGTTGGTCTGGAAAATCAGGTAGCTTCTAGTGCCTCCACCTGGAATGGGGAGGTAATTAGCAGACTTCCCCCTGCCAGGCAACACCTGTGACACCAGGCAGCTGCGTGGTGGGCGCCCCAAACCTCCCCCACACAATCGGCCGTGTTTCGCTATTCTGAGTGTGTGGAGGTTCCGTCTTCTGTCTGCAGCGCCTGGGATCTCCTAGGAGCCCTCCACGTGTATTCCTCGAGTGTTTAGTAGTGCGGGCTGCCGGGGAAATGCAGGGGTTAGGCTGGAAATGCAGGTAGCATCTAGTGCCTCCCCCTGGACATGGGAGGTAATTAGCGGACTTCCCCCTGCCAGGCAACAACTTTGACACCAGGCAGCTGCGTGGAGGGCGGCCCCAAACCTCCCCCACACAATCGGCCGTGTTTCGCTATTCTGAGTTTGGGGAGGTTCCGTCTTCTGTCTGCAGCGACTGGGATCTCCTAGGAGCCCTCCGCCTGTCTTCCCCGAGTATCTACTTGTGCGTGCTGCCGGGGAAATGCGGGGATTAAACTGGAAATGCAGGTAGCATCTAGTGCCTTCCCCTGGACAGGGGAGGTAATTAGCGTAATTCCCCCTGCCATGCAACACCTGTGACACCAGACAGTTTCGTGGAGGGCGGCCCCAAACCTCCCCCACACACTCGTACGTGATCCGGAAATCTGAGTGTGGGGAAGTTCCGTCTTCTGACTGCAGTGCTGGGGATCACCTAGGAGCCATCCTCGTGTCTTCCCCTAGTGTCTCATATTGCGGGCTGCAAGGGAAATGAGGGGGTTGGGCTGGAAATGCAGGTAGCATCTAGTGCCTCCCCCTGGACAGGGGAGATATTTAGAGGAGTTCCCCCTGAGATGCAACACCTATGAAACCTGGCAGCTGCATGGAGGGCGGCCCCATACCTCCCCCACCCCCTCGGGCGTGTTCCGGATTTCTGAGTGTGGGGAGGTTCCGTATTCAGTCTACAGTGCCTGGGATCTCCTAGGAGCCCTTCACGTTTCTTCCTCGAGTGTCTCCTGGTGCGGGATTCCGGGGAATGGTGGGGTTTCGGCAGTAAATGCAGGTAGCATCTAGTATATCCCCCTGGACAGGTGAGGTAATTAGCGGACTTCACCCTGACAGGCAACACCTGTGACACCTGGCAGATGCGTGGAAGTCGCCCCTAAACCTCACCCACTCACTCGTACGTGATCCGGAATTCTGAGAGTGGGGAGTTTCCGTCTTCTGTCTGCAGCGCCTGGGATCACGTAGGAACCAACCACGTGTTTTCAACGAGTGTCTAATACTGCGGGCTGCCGGGGAAATGCGGGGGTTAGGCTGGAAACGCAGGTAGCATCTGGTGTCTCCCCCTGGACAGGGGAGGTAATTAGCGGACTTCCCCCTGCCAGGCAACAACTGTGACACCTGACAGCTGCGTGGAAAGTGGCCCCAAACCTATCCCACACACACGGCCGTGATCCGGAATTGTGAGTTTGGGGAGGTTCCGGCTTTAGTCTGCAGCGCCTGGGATCTCCTAGGAGCCCTCCACGTGTCTTCCCCGAGTGTCTCCTATTGCGGGCTTCAATGGAAAGTCGGGGGTTGTTTTGGAAATGCAGGTAGCATCTAGTGCCTCCTCCTGGACAGGGGAGGAAATAAGCGGACTTCCCCCTGCCAGGAAAAACCTGTGACACCAGTCAGCTGCGTGGAGGGTGTCCCCAAATCTCCCCCACACACTCGGCCGTGTTCCGGGATTCTGAGTTTGGGGAGGTTCCGTTTTCTATCTGCAGTGCCTGGGATAACCGAGGAGCATTCGGCGTGTCTTCCCGTAGTGTCCCTTAGTGCGAGATGCCAGGGAAATGCGGGGGTTGGGCTGGAAATTCAGGTAGCTTCTAGTTCCTCCCCCTGGAGAGGGGAGGTAATTAGCGGAATTCCCCCTGCCAGGAAACACCTGTGACACCAGGCAGCTTCGTCGAGGGCGGCCCCAAACCTCTCCCACTCACTCGTACGTTATCCGGAATTCTGAGTTTGGGTAGGTTCCCTCTTCTGTCTGCAGCGCCTGGGATCTCCTAGGATCCCTCCGCATGTCTTCCCCGATTGTCTCCTACAGCAAGCTGCCAGGGAAACGGGGGTTGGGCTGGAAATGCAGGTAGCATCTGCTGCGTCCTCCTGGATTGGGGAGGTAATTAGCGGACTTCCCCCTGATAGGCAACACCAGTGACACCATGCATATGCGTGGAGGTCAGCCCCAAACCTCCCCCACACACTCGGCCGTGTTCCGGGATTCTGAGATTGGGGATGTTCCGTCTTCTGTCTGCAGCGCCTGGGATCACGTAGGAACCAACCGCGTGTTTTCAACGAGAGTCTAACACTGCGGGCTGCAGGGGAAATGCGGGGGTTAGGCTGGAAATGCAGGTAGCATCTAGTGCCTCCCCCTGGACAGGGGAGTTAATTAGCGGACTTCCCCCTGCCAGGCAACACCTGTGACATCAGGCAGCTGCGTGGAGGGCGGCCCCCAGCCTCCCCCACTCACTCGTACTTGATCCGGAATTCTGAGTGTGGGTAGGTTCCCTCTTCGATCTGCAGCGCCTCTTATCTCCTAGGAGCCATCCGCTTGACTTCATCGAGTGTCTCCTAGTGCGGGATGACGCGGAAAGGCGGGGGTTGGGCTGGAAATGCAGGTAGCATCTAGTGCCTCCACTTGGACAGGGGAGGAAATTAGCGGAATTCCCCCTGCAAGGCAACACCGGTGACACATGACAGCTGCGTGGAAAGTGGCCCCAAACCTCCCCCACACACTCGGCCGTGATCCGGAATTGTGAGTTTGGGGAGGTTCCGTCTTCTGTCTGTAGCGCCTGGGATCTCCTAGGAGCCCACCGCGTGTATTCCCCGAGTACTCTTAGTGCGGGCTTCAATGGAAAAGTGGGGGTTGTTTTGGAAATGCAGGTAGCATCTAGTGCCTCCTCCAGTACAGGGGAGGTAATAAGCGGACTTCCCCCTGCCAGACAAAACCTGTGACACCATGCAGATGCGTGGAGGGCGGCCCCAAACCTCCCCCACACACTCGGCCGTATTCCGGGATTCTGAGTGTGGGGATGTTCTGTCTTCTGTCTGCAGCGCCTGGGATCTCCTAGGAGCCCTCGACTTGTCTTCCCCGATTGTCTACTATGGCGAGCTGCCGGGGAATGCGGGGGTAGGGCAGGAAATGCAGGTAGCATCTAGTGCCTCCCCCTGGAATGGGGAGGTAATTAGCGGACTTCCCCCTGCCAGGCAACACCTGTGACACAAGGCAGCTGCGTGGTGGGCGGCCCCAAACTTGCCCCACACAATCGGACTTGTTCCGGGATTCTGAGTGAGGGGAGGTTCCGTTTTCTGTCTGCAGTGCCTGGGATCTCCTAGGAGCCCTTGGCGTGTCTTCCCCTAGTGTTTCTTAGTGCGGGATGCAGTGGAAAGTCGGGGGATGGGCTGGAAATTCAGGTAGCTTCTAGTGCCTCCCCCTGGACAGGGGAGGTAATTAGCGGAATTCCCCCTGCAAACAAACACCTGTGACACCAGGCAGCTGCGTGGAGGTTGGCCCCAAACTTTCCCCAAAAACTCGGCCGTGTTTCAGAATTCTGAGTGTGGGTAGGATCCCTCTTCTGTCTGCAGCGCCTGGGATCTCCTAGGAGCCGTCCGCGTGACTTCCTCGAGTGTTTCGTAGTGCGGGCTGTCGGGGAAATGCGGGGGTTGGGCTGGAAATGCAGGTAGCATCTAGTGCCTCCACCTGGACAGGGGAGGTAATTAGCGAAATTCCCCTTGCCAGGCAACACCTGTGACACCACGCAGCTGCGTGGTGTGTGGCCCCAAACCTCCCTCACACACTCGGCTGTGTTCTGGGATTTTGAGTGTGGCGAGGTTCCGTTTTCTGTCTGCAGTGCCTGGGATCTCCTAGGAGCCCTCTGCGTGTCTTCCCCTAGTGTCTCTTAATGCGGGATGCCGGGGAAAGGCGGTGGTTGGTCTGGAAAATCAGGTAGCTTCTAGTGCCTCCACCTGGAATGGGGAGGTAATTAGCAGACTTCCCCCTGCCAGGCAACACCTGTGACACCAGGCAGCTGCGTGGTGGGCGCCCCAAACCTCCCCCACACAATCGGCCGTGTTTCGCTATTCTGAGTGTGTGGAGGTTCCGTCTTCTGTCTGCAGCGCCTGGGATCTCCTAGGAGCCCTCCACGTGTATTCCTCGAGTGTTTAGTAGTGCGGGCTGCCGGGGAAATGCAGGGGTTAGGCTGGAAATGCAGGTAGCATCTAGTGCCTCCCCCTGGACATGGGAGGTAATTAGCGGACTTCCCCCTGCCAGGCAACAACTTTGACACCAGGCAGCTGCGTGGAGGGCGGCCCCAAACCTCCCCCACACAATCGGCCGTGTTTCGCTATTCTGAGTTTGGGGAGGTTCCGTCTTCTGTCTGCAGCGACTGGGATCTCCTAGGAGCCCTCCGCCTGTCTTCCCCGAGTATCTACTTGTGCGTGCTGCCGGGGAAATGCGGGGATTAAACTGGAAATGCAGGTAGCATCTAGTGCCTTCCCCTGGACAGGGGAGGTAATTAGCGTAATTCCCCCTGCCATGCAACACCTGTGACACCAGACAGTTTCGTGGAGGGCGGCCCCAAACCTCCCCCACACACTCGTACGTGATCCGGAAATCTGAGTGTGGGGAAGTTCCGTCTTCTGACTGCAGTGCTGGGGATCACCTAGGAGCCATCCTCGTGTCTTCCCCTAGTGTCTCATATTGCGGGCTGCAAGGGAAATGAGGGGGTTGGGCTGGAAATGCAGGTAGCATCTAGTGCCTCCCCCTGGACAGGGGAGATATTTAGAGGAGTTCCCCCTGAGATGCAACACCTATGAAACCTGGCAGCTGCATGGAGGGCGGCCCCATACCTCCCCCACACACTCGGGCGTGTTCCGGATTTCTGAGTGTGGGGAGGTTCCGTATTCAGTCTACAGTGCCTGGGATCTCCTAGGAGCCCTTCACGTTTCTTCCTCGAGTGTCTCCTAGTGCGGGCTTCCGGGGAATGGTGGGGTTTCGGCAGTAAATGCAGGTAGCATCTAGTATATACCCCTGGACAGGTGAGGTAATTAGCGGACTTCGCCCTGACAGGCAACACCTGTGACACCTGGCAGATGCATGGAGGTCGCCCCTAAACCTCACCCACTCACTCGTACGTGATCCGGAATTCTGAGAGTGGGGAGTTTCCGTCTTCTGTCTGCAGCGCCTGGGATCACGTAGGAACCAACCACGTGTTTTCAACGAGTGTCTAATACTGCGGGCTGCCGGGGAAATGCGGGGGTTAGGCTGGAAACGCAGGTAGCATCTGGTGTCTCCCCCTGGACAGGGGAGGTAATTAGCGGACTTCCCCCTGCCAGGCAACAACTGTGACACCTGACAGCTGCGTGGAAAGTGGCCCCAAACCTATCCCACACACACGGCCGTGATCCGGAATTGTGAGTTTGGGGAGGTTCCGGCTTTAGTCTGCAGCGCCTGGGATCTCCTAGGAGCCCTCCACGTGTCTTCCCCGAGTGTCTCCTATTGCGGGCTTCAATGGAAAGTCGGGGGTTGTTTTGGAAATGCAGGTAGCATCTAGTGCCTCCTCCTGGACAGGGGAGGAAATAAGCGGACTTCCCCCTGCCAGGAAAAACCTGTGACACCAGTCAGCTGCGTGGAGGGTGTCCCCAAATCTCCCCCACACACTCGGCCGTGTTCCGGGATTCTGAGTTTGGGGAGGTTCCGTTTTCTATCTGCAGTGCCTGGGATAACCGAGGAGCATTCGGCGTGTCTTCCCGTAGTGTCCCTTAGTGCGAGATGCCAGGGAAATGCGGGGGTTGGGCTGGAAATTCAGGTAGCTTCTAGTTCCTCCCCCTGGAGAGGGGAGGTAATTAGCGGAATTCCCCCTGCCAGGAAACACCTGTGACACCAGGCAGCTTCGTCGAGGGCGGCCCCAAACCTCTCCCACTCACTCGTACGTTATCCGGAATTCTGAGTTTGGGTAGGTTCCCTCTTCTGTCTGCAGCGCCTGGGATCTCCTAGGATCCCTCCGCATGTCTTCCCAGATTGTCTCCTACAGCAAGCTGCCAGGGAAACGGGGGTTGGGCTGGAAATGCAGGTAGCATCTGCTGCGTCCTCCTGGATTGGGGAGGTAATTAGCGGACTTCCCCCTGATAGGCAACACCAGTGACACCATGCATATGCGTGGAGGTCAGCCCCAAACCTCCCCCACACACTCGGCCGTGTTCCGGGATTCTGAGATTGGGGATGTTCCGTCTTCTGTCTGCAGCGCCTGGGATCACGTAGGAACCAACCGCGTGTTTTCAACGAGAGTCTAACACTGCGGGCTGCAGGGGAAATGCGGGGGTTAGGCTGGAAATGCAGGTAGCATCTAGTGCCTCCCCCTGGACAGGGGAGTTAATTAGCGGACTTCCCCCTGCCAGGCAACACCTGTGACATCAGGCAGCTGCGTGGAGGGCGGCCCCCAGCCTCCCCCACTCACTCGTACTTGATCCGGAATTCTGAGTGTGGGTAGGTTCCCTCTTCGATCTGCAGCGCCTCTTATCTCCTAGGAGCCATCCGCTTGACTTCATCGAGTGTCTCCTAGTGCGGGATGAAGCGGAAAGGCGGGGGTTGGGCTGGAAATGCAGGTAGCATCTAGTGCCTCCACTTGGACAGGGGAGGAAATTAGCGGAATTCCCCCTGAAAGGCAACACCGGTGACACATGACAGCTGCGTGGAAAGTGGCCCCAAACCTCCACCACACACTCGGCCGTGATCCGGAATTGTGAGTGTGGGGAGGTTCCGTCTTCTGTCTGTAGCGCCTGGGATCTCCTAGGAGCCCACCGCGTGTATTCCCCGAGTACTCTTAGTGCGGGCTTCAATGGAAAAGTGGGGGTTGTTTTGGAAATGCAGGTAGCATCTAGTGCCTCCTCCAGTACAGGGGAGGTAATAAGCGGACTTCCCCCTGCCAGGCAAAACCTGTGACACCATGCAGATGCGTGGAGGGCGGCCCCAAACCTCCCCCACACACTCGGCCGTATTCCGGGATTCTGAGTGTGGGGATGTTCTGTCTTCTGTCTGCAGCGCCTGGGATCTCCTAGGAGCCCTCGACTTGTCTTCCCCGATTGTCTACTATGGCGAGCTGCCGGGGAATGCGGGGGTAGGGCAGGAAATGCAGGTAGCATCTAGTGCCTCCCCCTGGAATGGGGAGGTAATTAGCGGACTTCCCCCTGCCAGGCAACACCTGTGACACAAGGCAGCTGCGTGGTGGGCGGCCCCAAACTTGCCCCACACAATCGGACTTGTTCCGGGATTCTGAGTGAGGGGAGGTTCCGTTTTCTGTCTGCAGTGCCTGGGATCTCCTAGGAGCCCTCTGCGTGTCTTCCCCTAGTGTCTCTTAATGCGGGATGCCGGGGAAAGGCGGTGGTTGGTCTGGAAAATCAGGTAGCTTCTAGTGCCTCCACCTGGAATGGGGAGGTAATTAGCAGACTTCCCCCTGCCAGGCAACACCTGTGACACCAGGCAGCTGCGTGGTGGGCGCCCCAAACCTCCCCCACACAATCGGCCGTGTTTCGCTATTCTGAGTGTGTGGAGGTTCCGTCTTCTGTCTGCAGCGCCTGGGATCTCCTAGGAGCCCTCCACGTGTATTCCTCGAGTGTTTAGTAGTGCGGGCTGCCGGGGAAATGCAGGGGTTAGGCTGGAAATGCAGGTAGCATCTAGTGCCTCCCCCTGGACATGGGAGGTAATTAGCGGACTTCCCCCTGCCAGGCAACAACTTTGACACCAGGCAGCTGCGTGGAGGGCGGCCCCAAACCTCCCCCACACAATCGGCCGTGTTTCGCTATTCTGAGTTTGGGGAGGTTCCGTCTTCTGTCTGCAGCGACTGGGATCTCCTAGGAGCCCTCCGCCTGTCTTCCCCGAGTATCTACTTGTGCGTGCTGCCGGGGAAATGCGGGGTTTAAACTGGAAATGCAGGTAGCATCTAGTGCCTTCCCCTGGACAGGGGAGGTAATTAGCGTAATTCCCCCTGCCATGCAACACCTGTGACACCAGACAGTTTCGTGGAGGGCGGCCCCAAACCTCCCCCACACACTCGTACGTGATCCGGAAATCTGAGTGTGGGGAAGTTCCGTCTTCTGACTGCAGTGCTGGGGATCACCTAGGAGCCATCCTCGTGTCTTCCCCTAGTGTCTCATATTGCGGGCTGCAAGGGAAATGAGGGGGTTGGGCTGGAAATGCAGGTAGCATCTAGTGCCTCCCCCTGGACAGGGGAGATATTTAGAGGAGTTCCCCCTGAGATGCAACACCTATGAAACCTGGCAGCTGCATGGAGGGCGGCCCCATACCTCCCCCACCCCCTCGGGCGTGTTCCGGATTTCTGAGTGTGGGGAGGTTCCGTATTCAGTCTACAGTGCCTGGGATCTCCTAGGAGCCCTTCACGTTTCTTCCTCGAGTGTCTCCTAGTGCGGGCTTCCGGGGAATGGTGGGGTTTCGGCAGTAAATGCAGGTAGCATCTAGTATATCCCCCTGGACAGGTGAGGTAATTAGCGGACTTCGCCCTGACAGGCAACACCTGTGACACCTGGCAGATGCGTGGAGGTCGCCCCTAAACCTCACCCACTCACTCGTACGTGATCCGGAATTCTGAGAGTGGGGAGTTTCCGTCTTCTGTCTGCAGCGCCTGGGATCACGTAGGAACCAACCACGTGTTTTCAACGAGTGTCTAATACTGCGGGCTGCCGGGGAAATGCGGGGGTTAGGCTGGAAACGCAGGTAGCATCTAGTGTCTCCCCCTGGACAGGGGAGGTAATTAGCGGACTTCCCCCTGCCAGGCAACAACTGTGACACCTGACAGCTGCGTGGAAAGTGGCCCCAAACCTATCCCACACACACGGCCGTGATCCGGAATTGTGAGTTTGGGGAGGTTCCGGCTTTAGTCTGCAGCGCCTGGGATCTCCTAGGAGCCCTCCACGTGTCTTCCCCGAGTGTCTCCTATTGCGGGCTTCAATGGAAAGTCGGGGGTTGTTTTGGAAATGCAGGTAGCATCTAGTGCCTCCTCCTGGACAGGGGAGGAAATAAGCGGACTTCCCCCTGCCAGGAAAAACCTGTGACACCAGTCAGCTGCGTGGAGGGTGTCCCCAAATCTCCCCCACACACTCGGCCGTGTTCCGGGATTCTGAGTTTGGGGAGGTTCCGTTTTCTATCTGCAGTGCCTGGGATAACCGAGGAGCATTCGGCGTGTCTTCCCGTAGTGTCCCTTAGTGCGAGATGCCAGGGAAATGCGGGGGTTGGGCTGGAAATTCAGGTAGCTTCTAGTTCCTCCCCCTGGAGAGGGGAGGTAATTAGCGGAATTCCCCCTGCCAGGAAACACCTGTGACACCAGGCAGCTTCGTCGAGGGCGGCCCCAAACCTCTCCCACTGACTCTTACGTTATCCGGAATTCTGAGTTTGGATAGTTTCCCTCTTCTGTCTGCAGCGCCTGGGATCTCCTAGGATCCCTCCGCATGTCTTCCCCGATTGTCTCCTACAGCAAGCTGCCAGGGAAACGGGGGTTGGGCTGGAAATGCAGGTAGCATCTGCTGCGTCCTCCTGGATTGGGGAGGTAATTAGCGGACTTCCCCCTGATAGGCAACACCAGTGACACCATGCATATGCGTGGAGGTCAGCCCCAAACCTCCCCCACACACTCCGCCGTGTTCCGGGATTCTGAGATTGGGGATGTTCCGTCTTCTGTCTGCAGCGCCTGGGATCACGTAGGAACCAACCGCGTGTTTTCAACGAGAGTCTAACACTGCGGGCTGCAGGGGAAATGCGGGGGTTAGGCTGGAAATGCAGGTAGCATCTAGTGCCTCCCCCTGGACAGGGGAGTTAATTAGCGGACTTCCCCCTGCCAGGCAACACCTGTGACATCAGGCAGCTGCGTGGAGGGCGGCCCCCAGCCTCCCCCACTCACTCGTACTTGATCCGGAATTCTGAGTGTGGGTAGGTTCCCTCTTCGATCTGCAGCGCCTCTTATCTCCTAGGAGCCATCCGCTTGACTTCATCGAGTGTCTCCTAGTGCGGGATGAAGCGGAAAGGCGGGGGTTGGGCTGGAAATGCAGGTAGCATCTAGTGCCTCCACTTGGACAGGGGAGGAAATTAGCGGAATTCCCCCTGAAAGGCAACACCGGTGACACATGACAGCTGCGTGGAAAGTGGCCCCAAACCTCCCCCACACACTCGGCCGTGATCCGGAATTGTGAGTGTGGGGAGGTTCCGTCTTCTGTCTGTAGCGCCTGGGATCTCCTAGGAGCCCACCGCGTGTATTCCCCGAGTACTCTTAGTGCGGGCTTCAATGGAAAAGTGGGGGTTGTTTTGGAAATGCAGGTAGCATCTAGTGCCTCCTCCAGTACAGGGGAGGTAATAAGCGGACTTCCCCCTGCCAGGCAAAACCTGTGACACCATGCAGATGCGTGGAGGGCGGCCCCAAACCTCCCCCACACACTCGGCCGTATTCCGGGATTCTGAGTGTGGGGATGTTCTGTCTTCTGTCTGCAGCGCCTGGGATCTCCTAGGAGCCCTCGACTTGTCTTCCCCGATTGTCTACTATGGCGAGCTGCCGGGGAATGCGGGGGTAGGGCAGGAAATGCAGGTAGCATCTAGTGCCTCCCCCTGGAATGGGGAGGTAATTAGCGGACTTCCCCCTGCCAGGCAACACCTGTGACACAAGGCAGCTGCGTGGTGGGCGGCCCCAAACTTGCCCCACACAATCGGACTTGTTCCGGGATTCTGAGATTGGGGATGTTCCGTCTTCTGTCTGCAGCGCCTGGGATCACGTAGGAACCATCCGCGTGTTTTCAACGAGAGTCTAACACTGCGGGCTGCAGGGGAAATGCGGGGGTTAGGCTGGAAATGCAGGTAGCATCTAGTGCCTCCCCCTGGACAGGGGAGTTAATTAGCGGACTTCCCCCTGCCAGGCAACACCTGTGACATCAGGCAGCTGCGTGGAGGGCGGCCCCCAGCCTCCCCCACTCACTCGTACTTGATCCGGAATTCTGAGTGTGGGTAGGTTCCCTCTTCGATCTGCAGCGCCTCTTATCTCCTAGGAGCCATCCGCTTGACTTCATCGAGTGTCTCCTAGTGCGGGATGAAGCGGAAAGGCGGGGGTTGGGCTGGAAATGCAGGTAGCATCTAGTGCCTCCACTTGGACAGGGGAGGAAATTAGCGGAATTCCCCCTGCAAGGCAACACCGGTGACACATGACAGCTGCGTCGAAAGTGGCCCCAAACCTCCCCCACACATTCGGCCGTGATCCGGAATTGTGAGTGTGGGGAGGTTCCGTCTTCTGTCTGTAGCGCCTGGGATCTCCTAGGAGTCCACCACGTGTATTCCCCGAGTACTCTTAGTGCGGGCTTCAATGGAAAAGTGGGGGTTGTTTTGGAAATGCAGGTAGCATCTAGTGCCTCCTCCAGTACAGGGGAGGTAATAAGCGGGCTTCCCCCTGCCAGGCAAAACCTGTGACACCATGCAGATGCGTGGAGGGCGGCCCCAAACCTCCCCCACACACTCGGCCGTATTCCGGGATTCTGAGTGTGGGGATGTTCTGTCTTCTGTCTGCAGCGCCTGGTATCTCCTAAGAGCCCTCCACTTGTCTTCCCCGATTGTCTACTACGGCAAGCTGCCGGGGAATGCGGGGGTTGGGCAGGAAATGCAGGTAGCATCTAGTGCCTCCCCCTGGAATGGGGAGGTAATTAGCGGACTTCCCCCTGTCAGGCAACACCATTGACACCATGCATATGCGTGGAGGTCAGCCCCAATCCTCCCCCACACACTCATCCTTGTTCCGGGATTCTGAGAGTGGGGATGTTCCGTCTTCTGTCTGCAGCGCCTGGGATCACGTAGGAACCAACCGCGTGTTTTCAACGAGTGTCTAACACTGCGGGCTGCAGGGGAAATGCGGGGGTTAGGCTGGAAATGCAGGTAGCATCTAGTGCCTCCCCCTGGACATGGGAGGTAATTAGCGGACTTCCCCCTGCCGGGCACCACCTGTGACATCAGGCAGCTGCGTGGTGGGCGGCCCCCAACCTCCCCCACTCACTCGTACGTGATCCGGAATTCTGAGTGTGGGTATGTTCCCTCTTCTGTCTGCAGCTCCTCGGATCTGTTAGGAGCCCTCCGCTTGACTTCCTCGAGTGTCTCCTAGTGCGGGATCCCGGGGAAAGGCGGGGGTATGGCTGCAAATGCAGGTAGCATCTAGTGCCTTCCCCTGAACAGGGGAGGTAATTAGCGGAATTCCCCTGCCAGACAACACCTGTGACAACAGGCAGCTCTGTGGAGGGCGACCCCAAAACTCCCCCACACACGCTGCCGTGTTCCAGATTTCTGAGTTTGGGGAGGTTCCGTCTTCTGTCTGCAGCGACTGGGATCTCCTAGGAGCCCTCCGCCTGTCTTCCCCGAGTATCTACTTGTGCGTGCTCCCAGGGAAATGCGGGGGTTAGGCTGGAAATGCAGGTAGCATCTAGTGCCTTCCCCTGGACAGGGGAGGTAATTAGCGTAATTCCCCCTGCCATGCAACACCTGTGACACCAGACAGTTTCGTGGAGGGCGGCCCCAAACCTCCCCCACACACTCGTACGTAATCCGGATATCTGAGTGTGGGGAAGTTCCGTCTTCTGACTGCAGTGCCGGGGATCACCTAGGAGCAATCTTCGTGTCTTTCCCGAGTGTCTCCTAGTGCGGGCTCCATGGGAAATGAGGGGGTTGGGCTGGAAATTCAGGTAGCATCTAGTGCCTCCCCCTGTACAGGGGAGGTTATTAGCGGAATTCCCCCTGCAATGCAACACCTGTGACACCCTGCAGCTGAGGGAAGGGCGGCCACAATCCTCCCGAACACACTCGGCTGTGTTCCGGATTTCTGAGTGTTGGGATGTTCTGTCTTCTGTCTGCAGCGCCTGGGATCTCCTAGGAGCCCTCCTGTTGTCTTCTCCGAGTGTCTCCTAGTGCGGGCTGCCGGGGAATTCAGGGGTTGGGCTGGAAATGCAGATAGCATCCAGTGCCTCCCCCTGGACAGGGGAGGTATTTAGCGGACTTCCCCCTGCCAGGCAACAACTTTGAACCAGGCAGCTGCGTGAAGGGCGGCCCCAAACCTCCCCCACACACTCGTACTTGATCCAGAATTCTGAGTGTGGGGAGTTTCCGTCTCTAACTGCAGTGCTGGGGATCACCTAGGAGCCATCCTCGTGTCTTCCCCTAGTGTCTCATATTGCGGGCTGCAAGGGAAATGAGGGGGTTGGGCTGGAAATGCAGGTAGCATCTAGTGCCTCCCCCTGGACAGGGGAGATAATTAGAGGAGTTCCCCTGAGATGCAACACCTATGAAACCTGGCAGCTGCATGGAGGGCGGCCCCATACCTACCCCACACTCTCGGGCGTGTTCTGGATTTCTGAGTGTGGGGAGGTTCCGTATTCAGTCTACAGTGCCTGGGATCTCCTAGGAGCCCTTCACGTTTCTTCCTCGAGTGTCTCCTAGTGCGGGCTTCCGGGGAATGGAGGGGTTTCGGCTGTAAATGCAGATAGCATCTAGTATCCCCACCTGGACATGGGAGGAAATTAGCGGAATTCCCCCTGCCAGGCAACAACTGTGACACCAGGCAGCTTCGTGGAGGGCGGCCCCAAACCTCCCGCTCTCACTCGTACGTGATTCCGAATTCTGAGTGTGGGTAGGTTCCCTCTTCTGTCTGCAGCTCCTCGGATCTGATAGGAGCCATCCGCTTGACTTCCTCGAGTGTCTCCTAGTGCGGGATGCCGGGGAAAGGCGGGGGTTGGGCTGGAAATGCAGCTAGCATCTACTGCCTCCACTTGGACAGGGGAGGAAATTAGCGGAATTCCCCCTGCAAGGCAACACCTGTGACACATGACAGCTGCGTGGAAAGTGGCCCCAAACCTCCCCCACACACTCGGCCGTGATCCGGAATTGTGAGTGTGGGGAGGTTCCGTCTTCTGTCTGTAGCGCCTGGGATCTCCTAGGAGCCCACCACGTGTATTCCCCGAGTACTCTTAGTGCGGGCTTCAATGGAAAAGTGGGGGTTGTTTTGGAAATGCAGGTAGCATCTAGTGCCTCCTCCAGTACAGGGGAGGTAATAAGCGGGCTTCCCCCTGCCAGGCAAAACCTGTGACACCATGCAGATGCGTGGAGGGCGGATCCCAAACCTCCCCCACACACTCGGCCGTATTCCGGGATTCTGAGTGTGGGATGTTCTTTCTTCTGTCTGCAGCGCCTGGTATCTCCTAGGAGCCCTCCACTTGTCTTCCCCGATTGTCTACTACGGCGAGCTGCCGGGGAATGCGGGGGTTGGGCAGGAAATTCAGTTAGCATCTAGTGCCTCCCCCTGGAATGGGGAGGTAATTAGCGGAATTCCCCCTGCCAGGCAACACCTGTGACACCAGGCAGCTGCGTGGTGGGCGGCCCCAAACCTGCCCCACACAATCGGACGTGTTCCGGGATTCTGAGTGTGGGGAAGTTCTGTCTTCTGACTGCAGTGCTGGGGATCACCTAGGAGCCATCCTCGTGTCTTCCTCTAGTGTCTCTTAATGCGGGTTGCAAGGGAAATTAGGGGGTTGGCCTGGAAATGCAGGTAGCAACTAGTGCCTCCCCCTGGACAGGGGAGATATTTAGAGGAGTTCCCCCTGAGATGCAACACCTATGAAAGCTGACAGCTGCATGGAGGGCGGCCCCATACCTCCCCCACACACTCGGGCGTGTTCCGGATTTCTGAGTGTGGAGAGGATCCGTATTCAGTCTACAGTGCCTGGTATCTCCTAGGAGCCCTTCACGTTTCTTCCTCGAGTGTCTCCTAGTGCGGGCTTCCGGGGAATGGCGGGGTTTCGGCAGTAAATGCAGGTAGCATCTAGTATCTCCCCCTGGACAGGTGAGGTAATTAGCGGACTTCGCCCTGACAGGCAACACCTGTGACACCTGGCAGATGCGTGGAGATCGCCCCTAAACCTCACCCACTCACTCGTACGTGATCCGGAATTCTGAGAGTGGGGAGTTTCCGTCTTCTGTCTGCAGCGCCTGGGATCACGTAGGAAACAACCACGTGTTTTCAACGAGTGTCTAATACTGCGAGCTGCCGGGGAAATGCGGGGGTTAGGCTGGAAATGCAGGTAGCATCTAGTGTCTCCCCCTGGACAGGGGAGGAAATTAGCGGACTTCCCCCAGCCAGGCAACAACTGTGACACCTGACAGCTGCGTGGTGTGCGGCCCCCAACCTCCCCCACTCACTCGTACGTGATCCGGAATTCTGAGTGTGGGTATGTTCCCTCTTCTGTCTGCAGCTCCTCGGATCAGATAGGAGCCATCCGCTTGACTTCCTCGAGTGTCTCCTAGTGCGGGATGCCGGGGAAAAGCGGGGGTTGGGCTGGAAATGCAGCTAGCATCTACTGCCTCCACTTGGACAGGGGAGGAAATTAGCGGAATTCCCCCTGCAAGGCAACACCAGTGACACATGACAGCTGCGTGGAAAGTGGCCCCAAACCTCCCCCACACACTCGGCCGTGATCCGGAATTGTGAGTGTGGGGAGGTTCCGTCTTCTGTCTGTAGCGCCTGGGATCTCCTAGGAGCCCACCACGTGTATTCCCCGAGTACTCTTAGTGCGAGCTTCAATGGAAAAGTGGGGGTTGTTTTGGAAATGCAGGTAGCATCTAGTGCCTCCTCCAGTACAGGGGAGGTAATAAGCGGGCTTCCCCCTGCCAGGCAAAACCTGTGACACCATGCAGATGCGTGGAGGGCGGCCCCAAACCTCCCCAACTCACTCGGCCGTATTCCGGGATTCTGAGTGTGGGGATGTTCTTTCTTCTGTCTGCAGCGCCTGGTATCTCCTAGGAGCCCTCCACTTGTCTTCCCCGATTGTCTACTACGGCGAGCTGCCGGGGAATGCGGGGGTTGGGCAGGAAATTCAGTTAGCATCTAGTGCCGCCCCCTGGAATGGGGAGGTAATTAGCGGAATTCCCCCTGCCAGGCAACACCTGTGACACCAGGCAGCTGCGTGGTGGGCGGCCCCAAACCTGCCCCACACAATCGGACGTGTTCCGGGATTCTGAGTGAGGGGAGGTTCCGTTTTCTGTCTGCAGTGCCTGGGATCTCCTAGGAGCCCTCGGCGTGTCTTCCCCTAGTGTCTCTTAATGCGGGATGCAGGGAAAGGCGGTGGTTGGTCTGGAAAATCAGGTAGATTCTAGTGCCTCCCCCTGGACAGGGGAGGAAATTAGCGGAATTCCCCCTGCCAGGAAACACCTGTGAAACCAGGAAGCTGCGTGGAGGTCGTCCCCAATCTTTCCCCACAAACTCGGCCGTGTTTCAGAATTCTGAGTGCGGGAAGGTTCCGTCATATGTCTGCAGCGCCTGGGATCTACTAGGAGCCATCCGCGTGTATTCCTCGAGTGTCTAATAGTGCGGGCTGCCGCGGAAAGAGGGGGTTAGGCTGGAAATGCTGGTAGCATCTAGTGCCTCCCCCTGGACAGGGGAGGAAATTAGCGGACTTCCTCCTGCCAGGCAACAACTGTGACACCAGGCAGCTGCGTCGAGGTCGGCCCCAAACCTCCCCAACTCCCTCGTACGTGATCCGGAATTCTCAGTGTGGGGAGGTTCCGTCTTCTGTCTGCAGCGCCTGTGATCTCCTAGGAGCCCTCCGAGTGTCTTCCCCGAGTGTCTCCTAGTGCGGGCTGCCGGGGAAATATGGGAGATTTCCTGGAAATGTAGGTAGCATCTAATGCCTCCCCCTGGACAGGGGAGGTATTTAGCGGACTTCCCCCTGCCAGGCTACAGATGTGACATGAGGCAGGTGGGTGGAGGGC
Source organism: Camelus ferus (assembly GCF_009834535.1). Taxonomy (NCBI): domain Eukaryota; kingdom Metazoa; phylum Chordata; class Mammalia; order Artiodactyla; family Camelidae; genus Camelus; species Camelus ferus. The sequence goes on along the minus strand of NC_045731.1, from coordinate 8,817,998 downwards.
GGCCCCAAACATCCCCCACACAGTCGGCCATGTTCCGGAATTCTGAGAGTGGGGAGTTTCCGTCTTCTGTCTACAGCGCCTGGGATCACGTAGGAACCAACCCCGTGTTTTCAACGAGTGTCTAATACTGCGGGCTGCCGGGGAAATGCGGGGGTTAGGCTGGAAATGCAGGTAGCATCTAGTGCCTCCACCTGGACAGGGGAGGTAATTAGCGGAATTCCCCCTGCCAGGAAACACCTGTGACACCAGGCAGCGGCGTCGTGGGCGGCCCCAAACCTCTCCCACTCACTCGTACATGATCCAGAATTCTGAGTGTGGGTAGGTTCCCTCTTCTGTCTTTAGCACCTGGGATCTCCTAGGAGCACACCGCGTGTATTTCCCGAGTGTCTCCAAGTGCGGGCTGCCGGGTAAATGTGGGGGATTGGCTGGAAATGCAGGTAGCATCTAGTGCCTCCCCCTGGACAGGGGAGGTAATTAGCGGAATACCCCCTGCCGGGCAACACAGGTGACACCAGGCAGCTGCGTGGAGAGCGGCCCCAAACCTCCCCCACACACTCGGCCGTGATCCGGTATTCTGAGTGTGGGGAGGTTCCGTCTTATGTCTGCAGTGCCTGATATCTCCTAGGAGCCATCCGCGTGTATTCCCCGAGTGTCTCATAGTGCGGGCTTCAATGGAAATGCGGGGTTGGGCTGGAAATGCAGGTAGCATCTGCTGCCTCCTCCTGGAATGGGGAGGTAATTAGCGGACTTCCCCCTGCCAGGCAACACCATTGACACCATGCATATGCGTGGAGGTCAGCCCCAATCCTCCACCACACACTCATCCTTATTCCGGGATTCTGAGAGTGGGGATGTTCCGTCTTCTGTCTGCAGCGCCTGGGATCACGTAGGAACCAACCGCGTGTTTTCAACGAGTGTCTAACACTGAGGGCTGCAGGAGAAATGCGGGGGTTAGGCTGGAAATGCAGGTAGCATCTAGTGCCTCCCCCTGGACATGGGAGGTAATTAGCGGACTTCCCCCTGCCGGGCAACACCTGTGACATCAGGCAGCTGCGTGGTGGGCGGCCCCCAACCTCCCCCACTCACTCGTACGTGATCCGGAATTCTGAGTGTGGGTATGTTCCCTCTTCTGTCTGCAGCTCCTCGGATCTGATAGGAGCCATCCGCTTGACTTCCTCGAGTGTCTCCTAGTGCGGGATGCCGGGGAAAGGCGGGGGTTGGGCTGGAAATGCAGGTTGCATCTAGTGCCTCCACTTGGACAGGGGAGGAAATTAGCGGAATTCCCCCTGCAAGGCAACACCTGTGACACATGATAGCTGCGTGGAAAGTGGCCCCAAACCTCCCCCACACACTCGGCCGTGATCCGGAATTGTGAGTGTGGGGAGGTTCCGTCTTCTGTCTGTAGCGCCTGGGATCTCCTAGGAGCCCACCACGTGTATTCCCCGAGTACTCTTAGTGCGGGCTTCAATTGAAAAGTGGGGGTTGTTTTGGAAATGCAGGTGGCATCTAGTGCCTCCTCCAGTACAGGGGAGGTAATAAGCGGACTTCCCCCTGCCAGGCAAAACCTGTGACACCATGCAGATGCGTGGAGGGCGGCCCCAAACCTCCCCCACACACTCGGCCGTATTCCGGGATTCTGAGTGTGGGGATGTTCTGTCTTCTGTCTGCAGCGCCTGGTATCTCCTAAGAGCCCTCCACTTGTCTTCCCCGATTGTCTACTACGGCAAGCTGCCGGGGAATGCGGGGGTTGGGCAGGAAATGCAGGTAGCATCTAGTGCCGTCCCCATGGAATGGGGAGGTAATTAGCGGACTTCCCCCTGCCAGGCAACACCATTGACACCATGCATATGCGTGGAGGTCAGCCCCAATCCTCCCCCACACACTCATCCTTGTTCCGGGATTCTGAGAGTGGGGATGTTCCGTCTTCTGTCTGCAGCGCCTGGGATCACGTAGGAACCAACCGCGTGTTTTCAACGAGTGTCTAACACTGCGGGCTGCAGGGGAAATGCGGGGGTTAGGCTGGAAATGCAGGTAGCATCTAGTGCCTCCCCCTGGACATGGGAGGTAATTAGCGGACTTCCCCCTGCCGGGCAACACCTGTGACATCAGGCAGCTGCGTGGTGGGCGGCCCCCAACCTCCCCCACTCACTCGTACGTGATCCGGAATTCTGAGTGTGGGTATGTTCCCTCTTCTGTCTGCAGCACCTCGGATCTGTTAGGAGCCATCCGCTTGACTTCCTCGAGTGTCTCCTAATGCGGGATGCTGGGGAAAGGCGGGGGTTGGGCTGGAAATGCAGCTAGCATCTAGTGCCTCCACTTGGACAGGGGAGGAAATTAGCGGAATTCCCCTGCAAGGCAACACCTGTAGCACATGACAGCTGCGTGGGAAGTGGCCCCAAACCTCCCCCACACACTCGGCCGTGATCCGGAATTGTGAGTGTGGGGAGGTTCCGGCTTATGTCTGCAGCGCCTGGGTTCTCCTAGGAGCCCTCCACGTGTCTTCCCCGAGTGTCTCCTATTGCGGGCTTCAATGGAAAGACGGGGGTTGTGTTGGAAATGCAGGTAGCATCTAGTGCCTCCTCCTGTACAGGGGAGGAATAAGCGGACTTCCCCCTGACAGGAAAAACCTGTGACACCAGGCATCTGCGTGGAGGGTGTCCCCAAATCTCCCCCACACACTCGGCCGTGTTCCGGGATTCTGAGTGTGGGGAGTTCCGTTTTCTATCTGCAGTGCCTGGGATCTCCGAGGAGCATTCGGCGTGTCTTCCCGTAGTGTCCCTTAGTGCGAGATGCCAGGGAAATGCGGGGGTTGGGCTCGAAATTCAGGTAGCTTCTAGTTCCTCCCCCTGGAGAGGGGAGGTAATTAGCGGAATTCCCCCTGCCAGGAAACACCTGTGACACCAGGCAGCTTCGTCGAGGGCGGCCCCAAACCTCTCCCACTCACTCGTACGTTATCCGGAATTCTGAGTTTGGGTAGGTTCCCTCTTCTGTCTGCAGCGCCTGGGATCTCCTAGGATCCCTCCGCATGTCTTCCCAGATTGTCTCCTACAGCAAGCTGCCAGGGAAACGGGGGTTGGGCTGGAAATGCAGGTAGCATCTGCTGCCTCCTCCTGGAATGGGGAGGAAATTAGCGGACTTCCCCCTGCCAGGCAACACCAGTGACACCATGCATATGCCTGGAAGTCAGCCCCAAACCTCCCCCACACACTCGGCCGTGTTCCGGGATTCTGAGAGTGGGGATGTTCCGTCTTCTGTCTGCAGCGCCTGGGATCACGTAGGAACCAACCGCGTGATTTCAACGAGTGTCTAACACTGCGGGCTGCAGGAGAAATGCGGGGGTTACGCTGGAAATGCAGGTAGCATCTAGTGCCTCCCCCTGGACAGGGGAGGTAATTAGCGGACTTCCCCCTGCCAGGCAACACCTGTGAAATCAGGCAGCTGCGTGGTGGGCGGCCCCCAACCTCCCCCACTCACTCGTACGTGATCCGGAATTCTGAGTGTGGGTATGTTCCCTCTTCTGTCTGCAGCTCCTCGGATCTGATAGGAGCCATCCGCTTGACTTCCTCGAGTGTCTCCTAGTGCGGGATGCCGGGGAAAGGCGGGGGTTGGGCTGGAAATGCAGCTAGCATCTAGTGCCTCCACTTGGACAGGGGAGGAAATTAGCGGAATTCCCCCTGCAATGCAACACCTGTGACACATGACAGCTGCGTGGAAAGTGGCCCCAAACCTCCCCCACACACTCGGCCGTGATCCGGAATTGTGAGTGTGGGGAGGTTCCGACTTTAGTCTGCAGCGCCTGGGTTCTCCTAGGAGCCTTCCACGTGTCTTCCCCGAGTGTCTCCTATTGCGGGCTTCAATGGAAAGACGGGGGTTGTGTTGGAAATGCAGGTAGCATCTAGTGCCTCCTCCTGTACAGGGGAGGAAATAAGTGGACTTCCCCCTGACAGGAAAAACCTGTGACACCAGGCATCTGCGTGGAGGGTGTCCCCAAATCTCCCCCACACACTCGGCCGTGTTCCGGGATTCTGAGTGTGGGGAGGTTCTGTTTTCTATCTGCAGTGCCTGGGATCTCCGAGGAGCATTCGGCGTGTCTTCCCGTAGTGTCCCTTAGTGCGAGATGCCAGGGAAATGCGGGGGTTGGGCTCGAAATTCAGGTAGCTTCTAGTTCCTCCCCCTGGAGAGGGGAGGTAATTAGCGGAATTCCCCCTGCCAGGAAACACCTGTGACACCAGGCAGCTTCGTCGAGGGCGGCCCCAAACCTCTCCCACTCACTCGTACGTTATCCGGAATTCTGAGTTTGGGTAGGTTCCCTCTTCTGTCTGCAGCGCCTGGGATCTCCTAGGATCCCTCCGCATGTCTTCCCAGATTGTCTCCTACAGCAAGCTGCCAGGGAAAAGGGGGTTGGGCTGGAAATGCAGGTAGCATCTGCTGCCTCCTCCTGGAATGGGGAGGAAATTAGCGGACTTCCACCCTGCCAGGCAACACCAGTGACACCATGCATATGCCTGGAGGTCAGCCCCAAACCTCCCCCACACACTCGGCCGTGTTCCGGGATTCTGAGAGTGGGGATGTTCCGTCTTCTGTCTGCAGCGCCTGGGATCACGTAGGAACCAACCGCGTGATTTCAACGAGTGTCTAACACTGCGGGCTGCAGGAGAAATGCGGGGGTTACGCTGGAAATGCAGGTAGCATCTAGTGCCTCCCCCTGGACAGGGGAGGTAATTAGCGGACTTCCCCCTGCCAGGCAACACCTGTGAAATCAGGCAGCTGCGTGGTGGGCGGCCCCCAACCTCCCCCACTCACTCGTACGTGATCCGGAATTCTGAGTGTGGGTATGTTCCCTCTTCTGTCTGCAGCTCCTCGGATCTGATAGGAGCCATCCGCTTGACTTCCTCGAGTGTCTCCTAGTGCGGGATGCCGGGGAAAGGCGGGGGTTGGGCTGGAAATGCAGGTAGCATCTAGTGCCTCCACTTGGACAGGGGAGGAAATTAGCGGAATTCCCCCTGCAAGGCAACACCTGTGACACATGACAGCTGCGTGGAAAGTGGCCCCAAACCTCCCCCACACACTCGGCCGTGATCCGGAATTGTGAGTGTGGGGAGGTTCCGTCTTCTGTCTGTAGCGCCTGGGATCTCCTAGGAGTCCACCACGTGTATTCCCCGATTAGTCTTAGTGCGGGCTTCAATGGAAAAGTGGGGGTTGTTTTGGAAGTGCAGGTAGCATCTAGTGCCTCCTCCAGTAAAGGGGAGGTAATAAGCGGAATTCCCCCTGCCAGGCAAAACCTGTGACACCATGCAGATGCGTGGAGGGCGGCCCCAAACCTCCCCTACACACTCGGCCGTATTCCGGGATTCTGAGTGTGGGGATGTTCTGTCTTCTGTCTGCAGCGCCAGGGATCTCCTAGGAGCCCTCCACTTGTCTTCCCCGATTGTCTACTAAGGCGAGCTGCCGGGGAATGCGGGCGTTGGGCAGGAAATGCAGGTAGCATCTAGTGCCTCCCCCTGGAATGGGGAGGTAATTAGCAGACTTCTCCCTGCCAGGCAACACGTGAGACACCAGGCAGCTGCGTGGTGGGCGGCCCCAAACCTCCCCCACACAATCGGCCGTGTTTCGGAATTCTGAGTGTGTGGAGGTTCCGTCTTCTGTCTGCAGCGCCTGGGATCTCCTAGGAGCCCTCGGCGTGTCTTCCCCTAGTGTCTCTTAATGCGTGATGCCGAGGAAAGGCGGTGGATTGTCTGGAAAATCAGGTAGCTTCTAGTGCCTCCCCCTGGACAGGGGAGGTAATTAGCGGAATTCCCCCTGCCAGGAAACACCTGTGACACCAAGAAGCTGCGTGGAGGTCGTCCCCAAACTTTCCCCACAAACTCGGCCGTGTTTCAGAATTCTGAGTGTGGGAAGGTTCCGTCATATGTCTGCAGCGCCTTAAATCTACTAGGAGCCATCCGCGTGTATTCCTCGAGTGTCTAATAGTGTGGGCTGCCGGGGAAAAGAGGGGGTTAGTCTGGAAATGCTGGTAGCATCTAGTGCCTCCCCCTGGACAGGGGAGGTAATTAGCGGAATACCCCCTGCCGGGCAACACACGTGACACCAGGCAGCTGCGTGGAGAGCGGCCCCAAACCTCCCCCACACACTCGGCCGTGATCCGGTATTCTCAGTGATGGGAGAGGTTCCGTCTTATGTCTGCAGTTCCTGATATCTCCTAGGAGCCATCCGCGTGTATTCCCCGAGTGTCTTATAGTGCGGGCTTCAATGGAAATGCGGGGTTGGGCTGGAAATGCAGGTAGCATCTGCTGCCTCCTCCTGGAATGGGGAGGTAATTAGCGGACTTCCACCTGCCAGGCAACACCAGTGACACCATGCAGATGCGTGGTGGGCGGCCCCAAACCTGCCCCACACAATCGGACGTGTTCCGGGATTCTGAGTGAGGGGAGGTTCCGTTTTCTGTCTGCAGTGCCTGGGATCTCCTAGGAGCCCTCGGCGTGTCTTCTCCTAGTGTCTCTTAATGCGGGATGCCGGGGAAAGGCGGTGGTTGGTCTGGAAAATCAGGTAGATTCTAGTGCCTCCCCCTGGACATGGGAGGAAATTAGCGGACTTCCCCCTGCCAGGCAACAACTGTGACACCTGACAGCTGCGTGGTGGGCGGCCCCCAACCTCCCCACTCACTCGTACGTGATCCGGAATTCTGAGTGTGGGTATGTTCCCTCTTCTGTCTGCAGCTCCTCGGATCTGATAGGAGCCATCCGCTTGACTTCCTCGAGTGTCTCCTAGTGCGGGATGCCGGGGAAAGGCGTGGGTTGGGCTGGAAATGCAGGTTGCATCTAGTGCCTCCACTTGGACAGGGGAGGAAATTAGCGGAATTCCCCCTGCAAGGCAACACCTGTGACACATGACAGCTGCGTGGAAAGTGGCCCCAAACCTCCCCCACACACTCGGCCGTGATCCGGAATTGTGAGTGTGGGGAGGTTCCGTCTTCTGTCTGTAGCGCCTGGGATCTCCTAGGAGCCCACCACGTGTATTCCCCGAGTACTCTTAGTGCGGGCTTCAATGGAAAAGTGGGGGTTGTTTTGGAAATGCAGGCTGCATCTAGTGCCTCCTCCAGTAAAGGGGAGGTAATAAGCGGACTTCCCCCTGCCAGGCAAAACCTGTGACACCATGCAGATGCGTGGAGGGCGGCCCCAAACCTCCCCCACACACTCGGCCGTATTCCGGGATTCTGAGTGTGGGGATGTTCTGTCTTCTGTCTGCAGCGCCTGGTATCTCCTAGGAGCCCTCCACTTGTCTTCCCCGATTGTCTACTACGGCGAGCTGCCGGGGAATGCGGGGGTTGGGCAGGAAATTCAGTTAGCATCTAGTGCCTCCCCCTGGAATGGGGAGGTAATTAGCGGAATTCCCCCTGCCAGGCAACACCTGTGACACCAGGCAGCTGCGTGGTGGGCGGCCCCAAACCTGCCCCACACAATCGGACGTGTTCCGGGATTCTGAGTGAGGGGAGGTTCCGTTTTCTGTCTGCAGTGCCTGGGATCTCCTAGGAGCCCTCGGCGTGTCTTCCCCTAGTGTCTCTTAATGTGGGATGCAGGGAAAGGCGGTGGTTGGTCTGGAAAATCAGGTAGCTTCTAGTGCCTCCCCCTGGACAGGGGAGGAAATTAGCGGAATTCCCCCTGCCAGGAAACAACTGTGAAACCAGGAAGCTGCGTGGAGGTCGTCCCCAATCTTTCCCCACAAACTCGGACGTGTTTCAGAATTCTGAGTGCGGGAAGGTTCCGTCATATGTCTGCAGCGCCTGGGATCTACTAGGAGCCATCCGCGTGTATTCCTCGAGTGTCTAATAGTGCGGGCTGCCGCGGAAAGAGGGGGTTAGGCTGGAAATGCTGGTAGCATCTAGTGCCTCCCCCTGGACAGGGGAGGAAATTAGCGGACTTCCTCCTGCCAGGCAACAACTGTGACACCAGGCAGCTGCGTCGAGGTCGGCCCCAAACCTCCCCAACTCCCTCGTACGTGATCCGGAATTCTCAGTGTGGGGAGGTTCCGTCTTCTGTCTGCAGCGCCTTTGATCTCCTAGGAGCCCTCCGAGTGTCTTCCCCGAGTGTCTCCTAGTGCGGGCTGCCGGGGAAATATGGGAGATTTCCTGGAAATGTAGGTAGCATCTAATGCCTCCCCCTGGACAGGGGAGGGTATTTAGCGGACTTCCCCCTGCCAGGCTACAGATGTGACATGAGGCAGGTGGGTGGAGGGCGGCCCCAAACATCCCCCACACAGTCGGCCATGTTCCGGAATTCTGAGAGTGGGGAGTTTCCGTCTTCTGTCTACAGCGCCTGGGATCACGTAGGAACCAACCCCGTGTTTTCAACGAGTGTCTAATACTGCGGGCTGCCGGGGAAATGCGGGGGTTAGGCTGGAAATGCAGGTAGCATCTAGTGCCTCCACCTGGACAGGGGAGGTAATTAGCGGAATTCCCCCTGCCAGGAAACACCTGTGACACCAGGCAGCGGCGTCGTGGGCGGCCCCAAACCTCTCCCACTCACTCGTACATGATCCAGAATTCTGAGTGTGGGTAGGTTCCCTCTTCTGTCTTTAGCACCTGGGATCTCCTAGGAGCACACCGCGTGTATTTCCCGAGTGTCTCCAAGTGCGGGCTGCCGGGTAAATGTGGGGGATTGGCTGGAAATGCAGGTAGCATCTAGTGCCTCCCCCTGGACAGGGGAGGGTAATTAGCGGAATACCCCCTGCCGGGCAACACAGCTGACACCAGGCAGCTGCGTGGAGAGCGGCCCCAAACCTCCCCCACACACTCGGCCGTGATCCGGTATTCTGAGTGTGGGGAGGTTCCGTCTTATGTCTGCAGTGCCTGATATCTCCTAGGAGCCATCCGCGTGTATTCCCCGAGTGTCTCATAGTGCGGGCTTCAATGGAAATGCGGGGTTGGGCTGGAAATGCAGGTAGCATCTGCTGCCTCCTCCTGGAATGGGGAGGTAATTAGCGGAATTCCCCCTGCCAGGCAACACCATTGACACCATGCATATGCGTGGAGGTCAGCCCCCAATCCTCCCCCACACACTCATCCTTGTTCCGGGATTCTGAGAGTGGGGATGTTCCGTCTTCTGTCTGCAGCGCCTGGGATCACGTAGGAACCAACCGCGTGTTTTCAACGAGTGTCTAACACTGCGGGCTGCAGGGGAAATGCGGGGGTTAGGCTGGAAATGCAGGTAGCATCTAGTGCCTCCCCCTGGACATGGGAGGTAATTAGCGGACTTCCCCCTGCCGGGCAACACCTGTGACATCAGGCAGCTGCGTGGTGGGCGGCCCCCAACCTCCCCCACTCACTCGTACGTGATCCGGAATTCTGAGTGTGGGTATGTTCCCTCTTCTGTCTGCAGCTCCTCGGATCTGATAGGAGCCATCCGCTTGACTTCCTCGAGTGTCTCCTAGTGCGGGATGCCGGGGAAAGGCGGGGGTTGGGCTGGAAATGCAGGTTGCATCTAGTGCCTCCACTTGGACAGGGGAGGAAATTAGCGGAATTCCCCCTGCAAGGCAACACCTGTGACACATGATAGCTGCGTGGAAAGTGGCCACAAACCTCCCCCACACACTCGGCCGTGATCCGGAATTGTGAGTGTGGGGAGGTTCCGTCTTCTGTCTGTAGCGCCTGGGATTTCCTAGGAGCCCACCACGTGTATTCCCCGAGTACTCTTAGTGCGGGCTTCAATTGAAAAGTGGGGGTTGTTTTGGAAATGCAGGTAGCATCTAGTGCCTCCTCCAGTACAGGGGAGGTAATAAGCGGACTTCCCCCTGCCAGGCAAAACCTGTGACACCATGCAGATGCGTGGAGGGCGGCCCCAAACCTCCCCCACACACTCGGCCGTATTCCGGGATTCTGAGTGTGGGGATGTTCTGTCTTCTGTCTGCAGCGCCTGGTATCTCCTAAGAGCCCTCCACTTGTCTTCCCCGATTGTCTACTAGGGCAAGTTGCCGGGGAATGCGGGGGTTGGGCAGGAAATGCAGGTAGCATCTAGTGCCTCCCCATGGAATGGGGAGGTAATTAGCGGACTTCCCCCTGCCAGGCAACACCATTGACACCATGCATATGCGTGGAGGTCAGCCCCAATCCTCCCCCACACACTCATCCTTGTTCCGGGATTCTGAGAGTGGGGATGTTCCGTCTTCTGTCTGCAGCGCCTGGGATCACGTAGGAACCAACCGCGTGTTTTCAACGAGTGTCTAACACTGCGGGCTGCAGGGGAAATGCGGGGGTTAGGCTGGAAATGCAGGTAGCATCTAGTGCCTCCCCCTGGACATGGGAGGTAATTAGCGGACTTCCCCCTGCCGGGCAACACCTGTGACATCAGGCAGCTGCGTGGTGGGCGGCCCCCAACATCCCCCACTCACTCGTACGTGATCCGGAATTCTGAGTGTGGGTATGTTCCCTCTTCTGTCTGCAGCACCTCGGATCTGTTAGGAGCCATCCGCTTGACTTCCTCGAGTGTCTCCTAATGCGGGATGCTGGGGAAAGGCGGGGGTTGGGCTGGAAATGCAGCTAGCATCTACTGCCTCCACTTGGACAGGGGAGGAAATTAGCGGAATTCCCCCTGCAAGGCAACACCTGTAGCACATGACAGCTGCGTGGAAAGTGGCCCCAAACCTCCCCCACACACTCGGCCGTGATCCGGAATTGTGAGTGTGGGGAGGTTCCGGCTTTTGTCTGCAGCGCCTGGGTTCTCCTAGGAGCCCTCCACGTGTCTTCCCCAAGTGTCTCCTATTGCGGGCTTCAATGGAAAGATGGGGGTTGTGTTGGAAATGCAGGTAGCATCTAGTGCCTCCTCCTGTACAGGGGAGGAAATAAGCGGACTTCCCCCTGACAGGAAAAACCTGTGACACCAGGCATCTGCGTGGAGGGTGTCCCCAAATCTCCCCCACACACTCGGCCGTGTTCCGGAATTCTGAGTGTGGGGAGTTTCCGTTTTCTATCTGCAGTGCCTGGGATCTCCGAGGAGCATTCGGCGTGTCTTCCCGTAGTGTCCCTTAGTGCGAGATGCCAGGGAAATGCGGGGGTTGGGCTCGAAATTCAGGTAGCTTCTAGTTCCTCCCCCTGGAGAGGGGAGGTAATTAGCGGAATTCCCCCTGCCAGGAAACACCTGTGACACCAGGCAGCTTCGTCGAGGGCGGCCCCAAACCTCTCCCACTCACTCGTACGTTATCCGGAATTCTGAGTTTGGGTAGGTTCCCTCTTCTGTCTGCAGAGCCTGGGATCTCCTAGGATCCCTCCGCATGTCTTCCCAGATTGTCTCCTACAGCAAGCTGCCAGGGAAACGGGGGTTGGGCTGGAAATGCAGGTAGCATCTGCTGCCTCCTCCTGGAATGGGGAGGAAATTAGCGGACTTCCCCCCTGCCAGGCAACACCAGTGACACCATGCATATGCCTGGAAGTCAGCCCCAAACCTCCCCACACACTCGGCCGTGTTCCGGGATTCTGAGAGTGGGGATGTTCCGTCTTCTGTCTGCAGCGCCTGGGATCACGTAGGAACCAACCGCGTGATTTCAACGAGTGTCTAACACTGCGGGCTGCAGGAGAAATGCGGGGGTTACGCTGGAAATGCAGGTAGCATCTAGTGCCTCCCCCTGGACAGGGGAGGTAATTAGCGGACTTCCCCCTGCCAGGCAACACCTGTGAAATCAGGCAGCTGCGTGGTGGGCGGCCCCCAACCTCCCCCACTCACTCGTACGTGATCCGGAATTCTGAGTGTGGGTATGTTCCCTCTTCTGTCTGCAGCTCCTCGGATCTGATAGGAGCCATCCACTTGACTTCCTCGAGTGTCTCCTAGTGCGGGATGCCGGGGAAAGGCGGGGGTTGGGCTGGAAATGCAGCTAGCATCTACTGCCTCCACTTGGACAGGGGAGGAAATTAGCGGAATTCCCCTGCAAGGCAACACCTGTGACACATGACAGCTGCGTGGAAAGTGGCCCCAAACCTCCCCCACACACTCGGCCGTGTTCCGGGATTCTGAGTGTGGGGATGTTCCGTCTTCTGTCTGCAGCGCCTGGGTTCTCCTAGGAGCCCTCCACGTGTCTTCCCCGAGTGTCTCCTATTGTGGGCTTCAATGGAAAGACGGGGGTTGTGTTGGAAATGCAGGTAGCATCTTGTGCCTCCTCCTGTACAGGGGAGGAAATAAGCGGACTTCCCCCTGACAGGAAAAACCTGTGACACCAGGCATCTGCGTGGAGGGTGTCCCCAAATCTCCCCCACACACTCGGCCGTGTTCCGGGATTCTGAGTGTGGGGAGTTTCCGTTTTCTATCTGCAGTGCCTGGGATCTCCGAGGAGCATTCGGCGTGTCTTCCCGTAGTGTCCCTTAGTGCGAGATGCCAGGGAAATGCGGGGGTTGGGCTCGAAATTCAGGTAGCTTCTAGTTCCTCCCCCTGGAGAGGGGAGGTAATTAGCGGAATTCCCCCTGCCAGGAAACACCTGTGACACCAGGCAGCTTCGTCGAGGGCGGCCCCAAAACTCTCCCACTCACTCGTACGTTATCCGGAATTCTGAGTTTGGGTAGGTTCCCTCTTCTGTCTGCAGCGCCTGGGATCTCCTAGGATCCCTCCGCATGTCTTCCCAGATTGTCTCCTACAGCAAGCTGCCAGGGAAAAGGGGGTTGGGCTGGAAATGCAGGTAGCATCTGCTGCCTCCTCCTGGAATGGGGAGGAAATTAGCGGACTTCCACCTGCCAGGCAACACCAGTGACACCATGCATATGCCTGGAGGTCAGCCCCAAACCTCCCCCACACACTCGGCCGTGTTCCGGGATTCTGAGAGTGGGATGTTCCGTCTTCTGTCTGCAGCGCCTGGGATCACGTAGGAACCAACCGCGTGATTTCAACGAGTGTCTAACACTGCGGGCTGCAGGAGAAATGCGGGGGTTACGCTGGAAATGCAGGTAGCATCTAGTGCCTCCCCCTGGACAGGGGAGGTAATTAGCGGACTTCCCCCTGCCAGGCAACACCTGTGAAATCAGGCAGCTGCGTGGTGGGCGGCCCCCAACCTCCCCCACTCACTCGTACGTGATCCGGAATTCTGAGTGTGGGTATGTTCCCTCTTCTGTCTGCAGCTCCTCGGATCTGATAGGAGCCATCCGCTTGACTTCCTCGAGTGTCTCCTAGTGCGGGATGCCGGGGAAAGGCGGGGGTTGGGCTGGAAATGCAGCTAGCATCTAGTGCCTCCACTTGGACAGGGGAGGAAATTAGCGGAATTCCCCCTGCAAGGCAACACCTGTGACACATGACAGCTGCGTGGAAAGTGGCCCCAAACCTCCCCCACACACTCGGCCGTGATCCGGAATTGTGAGTGTGGGGAGGTTCCGTCTTCTGTCTGTAGCGCCTGGGATCTCCTAGGAGTCCACCACGTGTATTCCCCGATTAGTCTTAGTGCGGGCTTCAATGGAAAAGTGGGGGTTGTTTTGGAAGTGCAGGTAGCATCTAGTGCCTCCTCCAGTAAAGGGGAGGTAATAAGCGGAATTCCCCCTGCCAGGCAAAACCTGTGACACCATGCAGATGCGTGGAGGGCGGCCCCAAACCTCCCCTACACACTCGGCCGTATTCCGGGATTCTGAGTGTGGGGATGTTCTGTCTTCTGTCTGCAGCGCCAGGGATCTCCTAGGAGCCCTCCACTTGTCTTCCCCGATTGTCTACTAAGGCGAGCTGCCGGGGAATGCGGGGGTTAGGCAGGAAATGCAGGTAGCATCTAGTGCCTCCCCCTGGAATGGGGAGGTAATTAGCAGACTTCTCCCTGCCAGGCAACACGTGAGACACCAGGCAGCTGCGTGGTGGGCGGCCCCAAACCTCCCCCACACAATCGGCCGTGTTTCGGAATTCTGAGTGTGTGGAGGTTCCGTCTTCTGTCTGCAGCGCCTGGGATCTCCTAGGAGCCCTCGGCGTGTCTTCCCCTAGTGTCTCTTAATGCGTGATGCCGGGGAAAGGCGGTGGATGGTCTGGAAAATCAGGTAGCTTCTAGTGCCTCCCCCTGGACAGGGGAGGTAATTAGCGGAATTCCCCCTGCCAGGAAACACCTGTGACACCAAGAAGCTGCGTGGAGGTCGTCCCCAAACTTTCCCCACAAACTCGGCCGTGTTTCAGAATTCTGAGTGTGGGAAGGTTCCGTCATATGTCTGCAGCGCCTTAAATCTACTAGGAGCCATCCGCGTGTATTCCTCGAGTGTCTAATAGTGTGGGCTGCCGGGGAAAAGAGGGGGTTAGACTGGAAATGCTGGTAGCATCTAGTGCCTCCCCCTGGACAGGGGAGGTAATTAGCGGAATACCCCCTGCCGGGCAACACAGGTGACACCAGGCAGCTGCGTGGAGAGCGGCCCCAAACCTCCCCCACACACTCGGCCGTGATCCGGTATTCTGAGTGTGGGGAGGTTCCGTCTTATGTCTGCAGTTCCTGATATCTCCTAGGAGCCATCCGCGTGTATTCCCCGAGTGTCTTATAGTGCGGGCTTCAATGGAAATGCGGGGTTGGGCTGGAAATGCAGGTAGCATCTGCTGCCTCCTCCTGGAATGGGGAGGTAATTAGCGGACTTCCACCTGCCAGGCAACACCAGTGACACCATGCAGATGCGTGGTGGGCGGCCCCAAACCTGCCCCACACAATCGGACGTGTTCCGGGATTCTGAGTGAGGGGAGGTTCCGTTTTCTGTCTGCAGTGCCTGGGATCTCCTAGGAGCCCTCGGCGTGTCTTCTCCTAGTGTCTCTTAATGCGGGATGCCGGGGAAAGGCGGTGGTTGGTCTGGAAAATCAGGTAGATTCTAGTGCCTCCCCCTGGACATGGGAGGAAATTAGCGGACTTCCCCCTGCCAGGCAACAACTGTGACACCTGACAGCTGCGTGGTGGGCGGCCCCCAACCTCCCCCACTCACTCGTACGTGATCCGGAATTCTGAGTGTGGGTATGTTCCCTCTTCTGTCTGCAGCTCCTCGGATCTGATAGGAGCCATCCGCTTGACTTCCTCGAGTGTCTCCTAGTGCGGGATGCCGGGGAAAGGCGGGGGTTGGGCTGGAAATGCAGGTTGCATCTAGTGCCTCCACTTGGACAGGGGAGGAAATTAGCGGAATTCCCCCTGCAAGGCAACACCTGTGACACATGACAGCTGCGTGGAAAGTGGCCCCAAACCTCCCCCACACACTCGGTCGTGATCCGGAATTGTGAGTGTGGGGAGGTTCCGTCTTCTGTCTGTAGCGCCTGGGATCTCCTAGGAGCCCACCACGTGTATTCCCCGAGTACTCTTAGTGCGGGCTTCAATGGAAAAGTGGGGGTTGTTTTGGAAATGCAGGCTGCATCTAGTGCCTCCTCCAGTACAGGGGAGGTAATAAGCGGACTTCCCCCTGCCAGGCAAAACCTGTGACACCATGCAGATGCGTGGAGGGCGGCCCCAAACCTCCCCAACACACTCGGCCGTATTCCGGGATTCTGAGTGTGGGGATGTTCTGTCTTCTGTCTGCAGCGCCTGGTATCTCCTAAGAGCCCACCACTTGTCTTCCCCGATTGTCTACTACGGCAAGCTGCCGGGGAATGCGGGGTTTGGGCAGGAAATGCAGGTAGCATCTAGTGCCTCCCCCTGGAATGGGGAGGTAATTAGCGGACTTCCCCCTGCCAGGCAACACCTGTGACACCAGGTAGCTGCGTGGTGGGCGGCCCAAAACCTGCCCCACACAATCGGACGTGTTCCGGGATTCTGAGTGAGGGGAGGTTCCGTTTTCTGTCTGCAGTGCCTGGGATCTCCTAGGAGCCCTCGGCGTGTCTTCCCCTAGTGTCTCTTAATGCGGAATGCCGGGGAAAGGCGGTGGTTGGTCTGGAAAATCAGGTAGCTTCTAGTGCCTCCCCCTGGACAGGGGAGGTAATTAGCGGAATTCCCCCTGCCAGGAAACACCTGTGACACCAGGAAGCTGCGTGGAGGTCGTCCCCAAACTTTCCCCACAAACTCGGCCGTGTATCAGAATTCTGAGTGTGGGAAGGTTCCGTCATCTGTCTGCAGCGCCTGGGATCTACTAGGAGCCATCCGCGTGTATTCCTCGAGTGTCTAATAGCGCGGGCTGCCAGGGAAAAGAGGGGGTTAGGCTGGAAATGCTGGTAGCATCAAGTGCCTCCCCCTGGACTGGGGAGGAAATTAGCGGACTTCCTCCTGCCAGGCAACAACTGTGACACCAGGCAGCTGCGTCGAGGTCGGCCCCAAACGTCCCCAACTCCCTCGTACGTGATCCGGAATTCTCAGTGTGGGGAGGTTCCGTCTTCTGTCTGCAGCACCTGTGATCTCCTAGGAGACCTCCGAGTGTCTTCCCCGAGTGTCTCCTAGTGCGGGCTGCCGGGGAAATACGGGGGATTTCCTGGAAATGTAGGTAGCATCTAGTGCCTCTCCCTGGAAAGGGGAGGTATTTAGCGGACTTCCCCCTGCCAGGCTACAGATGTGACATGAGGCAGGTGGGTGGAGGGCGGCCCCCAAACATCCCCCACACAGTCGGCCATGTTCCGGAATTCTGAGTGTGGGGATGTTCTGTGTTCTGTCTGCAGCGCCTGGGATCTCCTAGGAGCCCTCGACTTGTCTTCCCCGATTGTCTACTATGGCGAGCTGCCGGGGAATGCGGGGATTGGGCAGGAAATGCAGGTAGCATCTAGGGCCTCCCCCTGGAATGGGGAGGTAATTAGCGGACTTCCCCCTGCCAGGCAACACCTGTGACACAAGGCAGCTGCGTGGTGGGCGGCCCCAAACTTGCCCCACACAATCGGACTTGTTCCGGGATTCTGAGTGAGGGGAGGTTCCGTTTTCTGTCTGCAGTGCCTGGGATTTCCTAGGAGCCCTCGGCGTGTCTTCCCCTAGTGTTTCTTAGTGCGGGATGCAGTGGAAAGTCGGCGGATGGGCTGGAAATTCAGGTAGCTTTAAGTGCCTCCCCCTGGACAGGGGAGGTATTTAGCGGAATTCCCCCTGCAAACAAACACCTGTGACACCAGGCAGCTGCGTGGAGGTTGGCCCCAAACTTTCCCCAAAAACTCGGCCGTGTTTCAGAATTCTGAGTGTGGGTAGGATCCCTCTTTTGTCTGCAGCGCCTGGGATATCCTAGGAGCCGTCCGCGTGACTTCCTCGAGTGTTCCGTGGTGCGGGCTGCCGGGGAAATGCGGGGGTTGGGCTGGAAATGCAGGTAGCATCTAGTGCCTCCACCTGGACAGGGGAGGTAATTAGCGAAATTCCCCTTGCCAGGCAACACCTGTGACACCACGCAGCTGCGTGGTGTGTGGCCCCAAACCTCCCTCACACACTCGGCTGTGTTCTGGGATTTGAGTGTGGCGAGGTTCCGTTTTCTGTCTGCAGTGCCTGAGATCTCCTAGGAGCCCTCGGCGTGTCTTCCCCTAGTGTCTCTTAATGCGGGATGCCGGGGAAAGGCGGTGGTTGGTCTGGAAAATCAGGTAGCTTCTAGTGCCTCCACCTGGAATGGGGAGGTAATTAGCAGACTTCCCCCTGCCAGGCAACACCTGTGACACCAGGCAGCTGCGTGGTGGGCGCCCCAAACCTCCCCCACACAATCGGCCGTGTTTCGCTATTCTGAGTGTGTGGAGGTTCCGTCTTCTGTCTGCAGCGCCTGGGATCTCCTAGGAGCCCTCCACGTGTATTCCTCGAGTGTTTAGTAGTGCGGGCTGCCGGGGAAATGCAGGGGTTAGGCTGGAAATGCAGGTAGCATCTAGTGCCTCCCCCTGGACATGGGATGTAATTAGCGGACTTCCCCCTGCCAGGCAACAACTTTGACACCAGGCAGCTGCGTGGAGGGCGGCCCCAAACCTCCCCCACACAATCGGCCGTGTTTCGCTATTCTGAGTTTGGGGAGGTTCCGTCTTCTGTCTGCAGCGCCTGGGATCACGTAGGAACCAACCGCGTGTTTTCAACGAGAGTCTAACACTGCGGGCTGCAGGGGAAATGCGGGGGTTAGGCTGGAAATGCAGGTAGCATCTAGTGCCTCCCCCTGGACAGGGGAGTTAATTAGCGGACTTCCCCCTGCCAGGCAACACCTGTGACATCAGGCAGCTGCGTGGAGGGCGGCCCCCAGCCTCCCCCACTCACTCGTACTTGATCCGGAATTCTGAGTGTTGGTAGGTTCCCTCTTCGATCTGCAGCGCCTCTTATCTCCTAGGAGCCATCCGCTTGACTTCATCGAGTGTCTCCTAGTGCGGGATGACGCGGAAAGGCGGGGGTTGGGCTGGAAATGCTGGTAGCATCTAGTGCCTCCACTTGGACAGGGGAGGAAATTAGCGGAATTCCCCCTGCAAGGCAACACCGGTGACACATGACAGCTGCGTGGAAAGTGGCCCCAAACCTCCCCCACACACTCGGCCGTGATCCGGAATTGTGAGTGTGGGGAGGTTCCGTCTTCTGTCTGTAGCGCCTGGGATCTCCTAGGAGCCCACCGCGTGTATTCCCCGAGTACTCATAGTGCGGGCTTCAATGGAAAAGTGGGGGTTGTTTTGGAAATGCAGGTAGCATCTAGTGCCTCCTCCAGTACAGGGTAGGTAATAAGCGGACTTCCCCCTGCCAGGTAAAACCTGTGACACCATGCAGATGCGTGGAGGGCGGCCCCAAATCTCCCGCACACACTCGGCCGTATTTTGGGATTCTGAGTGTGGGGATGTTCTGTCTTTTGTCTGCAGTGCCTGGGATCTCCTAGGAGCCCACGTCCTGTCTTCCCCTAGTGTCTCTTAGTGCGGGATGCCTGGGAAATTCGGGGGTTGGGCTGGAAATTCAGGTAGCTTCTAGTGCCTCCCCCTGGACAGGGGAGTTAATTAGCGGAATTCCCCCTGCTAGGAAACACCTGTGACACCAGGCAGCTGCGTGGTTGTTGGCCCCAAACTTTCCCCACAAACTCGGCCGTGTTTCGGAATTCTGAGTGTGTGAAGGTTCCGTCTTCTGTCTGCAGCACCTGGGATCTCCTAGGAGCCCTCCACGTGTATTCCTCGAGTGTCTACCTGCGCGGGCTGCCGGGGAAAAGCGGGGGTTAGGCTGGAAATGCAGGTAGCATCTAGTGCCTCCCCCTGGACATGGGAGGTAATTAGCGTACTTCCCCCTGCCAGGCAACACCTGTGACACCAGGCAGCTGCGTGGTGGGCGGCCCCAAACCTGCCCTACACAATCGGACGTGTTCCAGGATTCTGAGTGAGGGGAGGTTCCATTTTCTGTCTGCTGTGCCTGGGATCTCCTAGGAGCCCTCGGCGTGTCTTCCCCAAGTGTTTCTTAGTGCGGGATGCAGGGGAAAGTCAGGGGATGGGCTGGAAATTCAGGTAGCTTTAAGTGCCTCCCCCTGGACAGGGGAGGTAATTAGCGGAATTCCCCCTGCAAAGAAACACCTGTGAGACCAGGCAGCTTCGTGGAGGTTGGCCCCAAACTTTCCCCAAAAACTCGGCCGTGTTTCAGAATTCTGAGTGTGGGTAGGATCCCTCTTCTGTCTGCAGCGCCTGGGATCTCCTAGGAGCCGTCCACGTGACTTCCTCGAGTGTTTCCTAGTGCGGGCTGCCGGGGAAAGGCGGGGGTTGGGCTGGAAATGCAGGTAGCATCTAGTGCCTCCACCTGGACAGGGGAGGTAATTAGCGGAATTCCCCTTGCCAGGCAACACCTGTGACACCAGGAAGCTGCGTGGAAGGCGGCCCCAAACCTCCCCCACTCACTCGTACGTGATTCCGAATTCTGAGTGTGGGTAGGTTCCCTCTTCTGTCTGCAGGGCCTCGGATTTCCTAAGAGCCCTCCGCTTGACTTCCTCGAGTGTCTCTTAGTGCGGGATTCCGGGGAAAGGCGGGGGTAGGGCTGGAAATGCAGGTAGCATCTAGTGCCTCCGCCTGGACAGGGGAGGAAATTAGCCGAATTCCCCCTGCCAGGCAACAGCTGTGACACGAGTCACCTGGGTGGAGGGCGGCCCCCAAACCTCCCCCACACACTCGGCCATGTTCCGGAATTCTGAGTGTGGGGAGGTTCCGTCTTCTGTCTGCAGCTCCTGGGATCTCCTAGGAGCCCTCCACGTCTATTCCTCGAGTGTCTAGTAGTGCGGGCTGCCGGGGAAAAGCAGGGGTTAGGCTGGAAATGCATTTAGAATCTAGTGCCTCCCCCTGGATATGGGAGGTAATTAGTGGATTTCCCCCTGCCAGGCAACAACTGAGAAACCAGGCAGCTGCATGGAGGGCGGCCCCATACCTACCCTCTCACTCGTACGTGATTCCGAATTCTGAGTGTGGGTAGGTTCCCTCTTCTGTCTGCAGCGCCTCGGATCTTCTAAGAGCCCTCCGCTTGACTTCCTCGAGTGTCTCCTAGTGCGGGATGCCGGGGAAAGGCGGGGGTAGGGCTGGAAATGCAGGTAGCATCTAGTGCCTTCCCTGGACAGGGGAGGTAATTAGCGGAATTTCCCCTGCCAGACAACACCTGTGACAACAGGCAGCTGCGTGGAGAGCGGCCCCAAACCTCCCCCACACACACGGCCGTGTTCCAGAATTCTGAGTTTGGGGAGGTTCCGTCTTCTGTCTGTAGCGACTGGGATCTCCTAGGAGCCCTCCGATTGTCTTCCCCGAGTATCTACTTGTGCGTGCTGCCGGGGAAATGCGGGGGTTAGGCTGGAAATGCAGGTAGCATCTAGTGACTTCCCCTGGACAGGGGAGGTAATTAGCGTAATTCCCCCTGCCATGCAACACCTGTGACACCAGACAGTTTCGTGGAGGGCGGCCCCAAACCTCTCCCACACACTCGTACGTGATCCGGAAATCTGAGTGTGGGGAAGTTCCGTATTCCGACTGCAGTGCTGGGGATCACCTAGGAGCCATCCTCGTGTCTTCCTCTACTGTCTCATAGTGCGGGTTGCAAGGGAAATGAGGGGGTTGGGCTGGAAATGCAGGGTAGCAACTAGTGCCTCCCCCTGGACAGGGGAGATATTTAGAGGAGTTCCCCCTGAGATGCAACACCTATGAAACCTGGCAGCTGCATGGAGGGCGGCCCCATACCTCCCCCACACACTCGGGCGTGTTCCGGATTTCTGAGTGTGGGGAGGTTCCGTATTCAGTCTACAGTGCCTGGGATCTCCTAGGAGCCCTTCACGTTTCTTCCTCGAGTGTCTCCTAGTGCGGGCTTCCGGGGAAATGCGGGGTTTCGGCAGTAAATGCAGGTAGCATCTAGTATCTCCCCCTGGACAGGTGAGGTAATTAGCGTACTTCGCCCTGACAGGCAACACCTGTGACACCTGGCAGATGCGTGGAGGTCGCCCTAAACCTCACCCACTCACTCGTACGTGATCCGGAATTCTGAGATTGGGGAGTTTCCGTCTTCTCTCTGCAGCGCCTGTGATCACGTAGGAAACAACCACATGTTTTCAATGAGTGTCTAATACTGCGAGCTGCCAGGGAAATGCGGGGGTTAGGCTGGAAATGCAGGTAGCATCTAGTGTCTCCCCCTGGACAGGGGAGGAAATGAGCGGACTTCCCCCTGCCAGGCAACAACTGTGAAACCTGACAGCTGCGTGGTGGGCGGCCCCCAACCTCCCCCACTCACTCGTACGTGATCCGGAATTCTGAGTGTGGGTATGTTCCCTCTTCTGTCTGCAGCTCCTCGGATCTGAAAGGAGCCATCCGCTTGACTTCCTCGAGTGTCTCCTAGTGCGGGATGCCGGGGAAAGGCGGGGGTTGGGCTGGAAATGCAGGTTGCATCTAGTGCCTCCACTTGGACACGGAGGAAATTAGCGGAATTCCCCCTGCCAAGGCAACACCTGTGGCACATGACAGCTGCGTGGAAAGTGGCCCCCAACCTCCCCCACACACTCGGCCGTATTCCGGGATTCTGAGTGTGGGGATGTTCTGTCTTTTGTCTGCAGCGCCTGGTATCTCCTAGGAGCCCTCCAATTGTCTTCCCCGATTGTCTACTATGGCGAGCTGCCGGGGAATGCGGGGGTTGGGCAGGAAATGCAGGTAGCATCTAGTGCCTCCCCCTGGAATGGGGAGGTAATTAGCGGACTTCCCCCTGCCAGGCAACACCTGTGACACCAGGCAGCTGCGTGGTGGGCGGCCCCTAACCTCCCCCACTCACTCGTACGTGATCCGGAATTGTGAGTGTGGGGAGGTTCCGTCTTCTGTCTGTAGCGCCTGGGATCTCCGAGGAGCCAACCACGTGTATTCCCCGAGTACTCATAGTGCGGGCTTCAGTGGAAAAGTGGGGGTTGTTTTGGAAATGCAGGTAGCATCTAGTGCCTAATCCAGTACAGGGGAGGTAATAAGCGGGCTTCCCGCTGCCAGGCAAAACTTGTGACACCATGCAGATGCGTGGAAAGTGGCCCCAAACCTCCCCCCACACTCGGCCGTGATCCGGAATTGTGAGTGTGGGGAGGTTCCGTCTTCTGTCTGCAGTGCCTGGGATCTCCTAGGAGCCCTCGGCGTGTCTTCCCCTAGTGTCTCTTAATACGGGATGCTGGGGAAAGGCGGTGGTTGGTCTGGAAAATCAGGTAGCTTCTAGTGCCTCCCCATGGACAGGGGAGGTAATTAGCGGAATTCCCCCTGCCAGGAAACACCTGTGACACCAGGAAGCTGCGTGGAGGTCGTCCCCAAACTTTCCCCACAAACTCGGCCGTGTTTCAGAATTCTGAGTGTGGGAAAGTTCCGTCATATGTCTGCAGCGCTGGGATCTACTAGAAGCCCATCCGCGTGTATTCCTCGAGTGTCTAATAGTGGGGCTGCCGGGAAAAAGAGGGGGTTAGGCTGGAAATGCTGGTTGCATCTAGTTCCTCCCCCTGGACAGGGGAGGAAATTAGCGGACTTCCTCCTGCCAGGCAACAACTGTGACACCAGGCAGCTGCGTCGAGGTCGGCCCCAAACCTCCCCAACTCCCTCGTACGTGATCCGGAATTCTCAGTGTGGGGAGGTTCCGTCTTCTGTCTGCAGCGCCTGGGATCACGTAGGAACCAACCCCGTGTTTTCAACGAGTGTCTATACTGCGGGCTGCCGGGGAAATGCGGTGGTTAGGCTGGAAATGCAGGTAGCATCTAGTGCCTCCACCTGGACAGGGGAGGTAAATAGCGGAATTCCCCCTGCCAGGAAACACCTGTGACACCAGGCAGCTGCGTCGTGGGCGGCCCCAAACCTCTCCCACTCACTCGTACATGATCCAGAATTCTGAGTTTGGGTAGGTTCCCTCTTCTGTCTTTAGCGCCTGGGATCTCCTAGGAGCACACCGCGTGTATTTCCCGAGTGTCTCCTAGTGCGGGCTGCCGGGTAAATGTGGGGTATTGCCTGGAAATGCAGGTAGCATCTAGTGCCTCCCCCTGGACAGGGGAGGTAATTAGCGGAATACCCCCTGCCGGGCAACACAGGTGACAACAGGCAGCTGCGTGGAGAGCGGCCCCAAACCTCCCCCACACACTCGGCCGTGTTCCGGGATTCTGAGTGTGGGGAGGTTCCGTTTTCTATCTGCAGTGCCTGGGATCTCCGAGGAGCATTCGGCGTGTCTTCCCGTAGTGTCCCTTAGTGCGAGATGCCAGGGAAATGCGGGGGTTGGGCTCGAAATTCAGGTAGCTTCTAGTTCCTCCCCCTGGAGAGGGGAGGTAATTAGCGGAATTCCCCCTGCCAGGAAACACCTGTGACACCAGGCAGCTTCGTCGAGGGCGGCCCCAAACCTCTCCCCACTCACTCGTACATTATCCGGAATTCTGAGTTTGGGTAGGTTCCCTCTTCTGTCTGCAGCGCCTGGGATCTCATAGGATCCCTCCGCATGTCTTCCCAGATTGTCTCCTACAGCAAGCTGCCAGGGAAACGGGGGTTGGGCTGGAAATGAAAGTAGCATCTGCTGCCTCCTCCTGGAATGGGGAGGTAATTAGCGGACTTCCCCCTGCCAGGCAACACCAGTGACACCATGCATATGCGTGGAGGTCAGCCCCAAACCTCCCCCACACACTCGGCCGTGTTCCGGGATTCTGAGAGTGGGGATGTTCCGTCTTCTGTCTGCAGTGCCTGGGATCTCCGAGGAGCATTCGGCGTGTCTTCCCGTAGTGTCCCTTAGTGCGAGATGCCAGGGAAATGCGGGGGTTGGGCTCGAAATTCAGGTAGCTTCTAGTTCCTCCCCCTGGAGAGGGGAGGTAATTAGCGGAATTCCCCCTGCCAGGCTACAGATGTGACATGAGGCAGGTGGGTGGAGGGCGGCCCCAAACATCCCCCACACAGTCGGCCATGTTCCAGAATTTTGAGTGTGGGGAGTTTCCGTCTTCTGTCTGCAGCGCCTGGGATCACGTAGGAACCAACCCCGTGTTTTCAACGAGTGTCTAATACTGCAGGCTGCCGGGAAAATGCGGTGGTTAGGCTGGAAATGCAGGTAGCATCTAGTGCCTCCACCTGGACAGGGGAGGTAAATAGCGGAATTCCCCCTGCCAGGAAACACCTGTGACACCAGGCAGCTGCGTCGTGGGCGGCCCCAAACCTCTCCCACTCACTCGTACATGATCCAGAATTCTGAGTTTGGGTAGGTTCCCTCTTCTGTCTTTAGCGCCTGGGATCTCCTAGGAGCACACCGCGTGTATTTCCCGAGTGTCTCCTAGTGCGGGCTGCCGGGTAAATGTGGGGTATTGCCTGGAAATGCAGGTAGCATCTAGTGCCTCCCCCTGGACAGGGGAGGTAATTAGCGGAATACCCCCTGCCGGGCAACACAGGTGACAACAGGCAGCTGCGTGGAGAGCGGCCCCAAACCTCCCCCACACACTCGGCCGTGTTCCGGGATTCTGAGTGTGGGGAGGTTCCGTTTTCTATCTGCAGTGCCTGGGATCTCCGAGGAGCATTCGGCGTGTCTTCCCGTAGTGTCCCTTAGTGCGAGATGCCAGGGAAATGCGGGGGTTGGGCTCGAAATTCAGGTAGCTTCTAGTTCCTCCCCCTGGAGAGGGGAGGTAATTAGCGGAATTCCCCCTGCCAGGAAACACCTGTGACACCAGGCAGCTTCGTCGAGGGCGGCCCCAAACCTCTCCCACTCACTCGTACGTTATCCGGAATTCTGAGTTTGGGTAGGTTCCCTCTTCTGTCTGCAGCGCCTGGGATCTCATAGGATCCCTCCGCATGTCTTCCCAGATTGTCTCCTACAGCAAGCTGCCAGGGAAACGGGGGTTGGGCTGGAAATGAAAGTAGCATCTGCTGCCTCCTCCTGGAATGGGGAGGTAATTAGCGGACTTCCCCCTGCCAGGCAACACCAGTGACACCATGCATATGCGTGGAGGTCAGCCCCAAACCTCCCCCACACACTCGGCCGTGTTCCGGGATTCTGAGAGTGGGGATGTTCCGTCTTCAGTCTGCAGCGCCTGGGATCACGTAGGAACCAACCGCGTGATTTCAACGAGTGTTTAACACTGCGGGCTGCAGGGGAAATGCGGGCGTTAGGCTGGAAATGCAGGTAGCATCTAGTGCCTCCCCCTGGACAGGGGAGGTAATTAGCGGACTTCCCCCTGCCAGGCAACACCTGTGACATCAGGCAGCTGCGTGGTGGGCGGCCCCCAACCTCCCCCACTCACTCGTACGTGATCCGGAATTCTGAGTGTGGGTATGTTCCCTCTTATGTCTGCAGCTCCTCGGATCTGATAGGAACCATCCGCTTGACTTCCTCGAGTGTCTCCTAGTGCGGGATGCCGGGAAAAGGCGGGGGTTGGGCTGGAAATGCAGCTAGCATCTAGTGCCTCCACTTGGACAGGGGAGGAAATTAGCGGAATTCCCCCTGCAAGGCAACACCTGTGGCACATGACAGCTGCGTGGAAAGTGGCCCCCAACCTCCCCCACACACTCGGCCGTATTCCGGGATTCTGAGTGTGGGGATGTTCTGTCTTTTGTCTGCAGCGCCTGGTATCTCCTAGGAGCCCTCCAATTGTCTTCCCCGATTGTCTACTATGGCGAGCTGCCGGGGAATGCGGGGGTTGGGCAGGAAATGCAGGTAGCATCTAGTGCCTCCCCCTGGAATGGGGAGGTAATTAGCGGACTTTCCCCTGCCAGGCAACACCTGTGACACCAGGCAGCTGCGTGGTGGGCGGCCCCTAACCTCCCCCACTCACTCGTACGTGATCCGGAATTGTGAGTGTGGGGAGGTTCCGTCTTCTGTCTGTAGCACCTGGGATCTCCGAGGAGCCAACCACGTGTATTCCCCGAGTACTCATAGTGCGGGCTTCAGTGGAAAAGTGGGGGTTGTTTTGGAAATGCAGGTAGCATCTAGTGCCTAATCCAGTACAGGGTAGGTAATAAGCGGGCTTCCCGCTGCCAGGCAAAACTTGTGACACCATGCAGATGCGTGGAAAGTGGCCCCAAACCTCCCCCCACACTCGGCCGTGATCCGGAATTGTGAGTGTGGGGAGGTTCCGTCTTCTGTCTGCAGTGCCTGGGATCTCCTAGGAGCCCTCGGCGTGTCTTCCCCTAGTGTCTCTTAATACGGGATGCTGGGGAAAGGCGGTGGTTGGTCTGGAAAATCAGGTAGCTTCTAGTGCCTCCCCATGGACAGGGGAGGTAATTAGCGGAATTCCCCCTGCCAGGAAACACCTGTGACACCAGGAAGCTGCGTGGAGGTCGTCCCCAAACTTTCCCCACAAACTCGGCCGTGTTTCAGAATTCTGAGTGTGGGAAAGTTCCGTCATATGTCTGCAGCGCTGGGATCTACTAGAAGCCATCCGCGTGTATTCCTCTAGTGTCTAATAGTGCGGGCTGCCGGGAAAAAGAGGGGGTTAGGCTGGAAATGCTGGTAGCATCTAGTTCCTCCCCCTGGACAGGGGAGGAAATTAGCGGACTTCCTCCTGCCAGGCAACAACTGTGACACCAGGCAGCTGCGTCGAGGTCGGCCCCAAACCTCCCCAACTCCCTCGTACGTGATCCGGAATTCTCAGTGTGGGGAGGTTCCGTCTTCTGTCTGCAGCGCCTGGGATCACGTAGGAACCAACCCCGTGTTTTCAACGAGTGTCTAATACTGCGGGCTGCCGGGGAAATGCGGTGGTTAGGCTGGAAATGCAGGTAGCATCTAGTGCCTCCACCTGGACAGGGGAGGTAAATAGCGGAATTCCCCCTGCCAGGAAACACCTGTGACACCAGGCAGCTGCGTCGTGGGCGGCCCCAAACCTCTCCCACTCACTCGTACATGATCCAGAATTCTGAGTTTGGGTAGGTTCCCTCTTCTGTCTTTAGCGCCTGGGATCTCCTAGGAGCACACCGCGTGTATTTCCCGAGTGTCTCCTAGTGCGGGCTGCCGGGTAAATGTGGGGTATTGCCTGGAAATGCAGGTAGCATCTAGTGCCTCCCCCTGGACAGGGGAGGGTAATTAGCGGAATACCCCCTGCCGGGCAACACAGGTGACAACAGGCAGCTGCGTGGAGAGCGGCCCCAAACCTCCCCCACACACTCGGCCGTGTTCCGGGATTCTGAGTGTGGGGAGGTTCCGTTTTCTATCTGCAGTGCCTGGGATCTCCGAGGAGCATTCGGCGTGTCTTCCCGTAGTGTCCCTTAGTGCGAGATGCCAGGGAAATGCGGGGGTTGGGCTCGAAATTCAGGTAGCTTCTAGTTCCTCCCCCTGGAGAGGGGAGGTAATTAGCGGAATTCCCCCTGCCAGGAAACACCTGTGACACCAGGCAGCTTCGTCGAGGGCGGCCCCAAACCTCTCCCACTCACTCGTACGTTATCCGGAATTCTGAGTTTGGGTAGGTTCCCTCTTCTGTCTGCAGAGCCTGGGATCTCCTAGGATCCCTCCGCATGTCTTCCCAGATTGTCTCCTACAGCAAGCTGCCAGGGAAACGGGGGTTGGGCTGGAAATGCAGGTAGCATCTGCTGCCTCCTCCTGGAATGGGGAGGAAATTAGCGGACTTCCCCCTGCCAGGCAACACCAGTGACACCATGCATATGCCTGGAAGTCAGCCCCAAACCTCCCCCACACACTCGGCCGTGTTCCGGGATTCTGAGAGTGGGGATGTTCCGTCTTCTGTCTGCAGCGCCTGGGATCACGTAGGAACCAACCGCGTGATTTCAACGAGTGTCTAACACTGCGGGCTGCAGGAGAAATGCGGGGGTTACGCTGGAAATGCAGGTAGCATCTAGTGCCTCCCCCTGGACAGGGGATGTAATTAGCGGACTTCCCCCTGCCAGGCAACACCTGTGAAATCAGGCAGCTGCGTGGTGGGCGGCCCCCAACCTCCCCCACTCACTCGTACGTGATCCGGAATTCTGAGTGTGGGTATGTTCCCTCTTCTGTCTGCAGCTCCTCGGATCTGATAGGAGCCATCCGCTTGACTTCCTCGAGTGTCTCCTAGTGCGGGATGCCGGGGAAAGGCGGGGGTTGGGCTGGAAATGCAGCTAGCATCTACTGCCTCCACTTGGACAGGGGAGGAAATTAGCGGAATTCCCCCTGCAAGGCAACACCTGTGACACATGACAGCTGCGTGGAAAGTGGCCCCAAACCTCCCCCACACACTCGGCCGTGATCCGGAATTGTGAGTGTGGGGAGGTTCCGGCTTTTGTCTGCAGCGCCTGGGTTCTCCTAGGAGCCCTCCACGTGTCTTCCCCGAGTGTCTCCTATTGTGGGCTTCAATGGAAAGACGGGGGTTGTGTTGGAAATGCAGGTAGCATCTTGTGCCTCCTCCTGTACAGGGGAGGAAATAAGCGGACTTCCCCCTGACAGGAAAAACCTGTGACACCAGGCATCTGCGTGGAGGGTGTCCCCAAATCTCCCCCACACACTCGGCCGTGTTCCGGGATTCTGAGTGTGGGGAGTTTCCGTTTTCTATCTGCAGTGCCTGGGATCTCCGAGGAGCATTCGGCGTGTCTTCCCGTAGTGTCCCTTAGTGCGAGATGCCAGGGAAATGCGGGGGTTGGGCTCGAAATTCAGGTAGCTTCTAGTTCCTCCCCCTGGAGAGGGGAGGTAATTAGCGGAATTCCCCCTGCCAGGAAACACCTGTGACACCAGGCAGCTTCGTCGAGGGCGGCCCCAAAACTCTCCCACTCACTCGTACGTTATCCGGAATTCTGAGTTTGGGTAGGTTCCCTCTTCTGTCTGCAGCGCCTGGGATCTCCTAGGATCCCTCCGCATGTCTTCCCAGATTGTCTCCTACAGCAAGCTGCCAGGGAAAAGGGGGTTGGGCTGGAAATGCAGGTAGCATCTGCTGCCTCCTCCTGGAATGGGGAGGAAATTAGCGGACTTCCACCTGCCAGGCAACACCAGTGACACCATGCATATGCCTGGAGGTCAGCCCCAAACCTCCCCCACACACTCGGCCGTGTTCCGGGATTCTGAGAGTGGGGATGTTCCGTCTTCTGTCTGCAGCACCTGGGATCACGTAGGAACCAACCGCGTGATTTCAACGAGTGTCTAACACTGCGGGCTGCAGGAGAAATGCGGGGGTTACGCTGGAAATGCAGGTAGCATCTAGTGCCTCCCCCTGGACAGGGGAGGTAATTAGCGGACTTCCCCCTGCCAGGCAACACCTGTGAAATCAGGCAGCTGCGTGGTGGGCGGCCCCCAACCTCCCCCACTCACTCGTACGTGATCCGGAATTCTGAGTGTGGGTATGTTCCCTCTTCTGTCTGCAGCTCCTCGGATCTGATAGGAGCCATCCGCTTGACTTCCTCGAGTGTCTCCTAGTGCGGGATGCCGGGGAAAGGCGGGGGTTGGGCTGGAAATGCAGCTAGCATCTAGTGCCTCCACTTGGACAGGGGAGGAAATTAGCGGAATTCCCCCTGCAAGGCAACACCTGTGACACATGACAGCTGCGTGGAAAGTGGCCCCAAACCTCCCCCACACACTCGGCCATGATCCGGAATTGTGAGTGTGGGGAGGTTCCGTCTTCTGTCTGTAGCGCCTGGGATCTCCTAGGAGTCCACCACGTGTATTCCCCGATTAGTCTTAGTGCGGGCTTCAATGGAAAAGTGGGGGTTGTTTTGGAAGTGCAGGTAGCATCTAGTGCCTCCTCCAGTAAAGGGGAGGTAATAAGCGGAATTCCCCCTGCCAGGCAAAACCTGTGACACCATGCAGATGCGTGGAGGGCGGCCCCAAACCTCCCCTACACACTCGGCCGTATTCCGGGATTCTGAGTGTGGGGATGTTCTGTCTTCTGTCTGCAGCGCCAGGGATCTCCTAGGAGCCCTCCACTTGTCTTCCCCGATTGTCTACTAAGGCGAGCTGCCGGGGAATGCGGGGGTTAGGCAGGAAATGCAGGTAGCATCTAGTGCCTCCCCCTGGAATGGGGAGGTAATTAGCAGACTTCTCCCTGCCAGGCAACACGTGAGACACAAGGCAGCTGCGTGGTGGGCGGCCCCAAACCTCCCCCACACAATCGGCCGTGTTTCGGAATTCTGAGTGTGTGGAGGTTCCGTCTTCTGTCTGCAGCGCCTGGGATCTCCTAGGAGCCCTCGGCGTGTCTTCCCCTAGTGTCTCTTAATGCGTGATGCCGGGGAAAGGCGGTGGATGGTCTGGAAAATCAGGTAGCTTCTAGTGCCTCCCCCTGGACAGGGGAGGTAATTAGCGGAATTCCCCCTGCCAGGAAACACCTGTGACACCAAGAAGCTGCGTGGAGGTCGTCCCCAAACTTTCCCCACAAACTCGGCCGTGTTTCAGAATTCTGAGTGTGGGAAGGTTCCGTCATATGTCTGCAGCGCCTTAAATCTACTAGGAGCCATCCGCGTGTATTCCTCGAGTGTCTAATAGTGTGGGCTGCCGGGGAAAAGAGGGGGTTAGACTGGAAATGCTGGTAGCATCTAGTGCCTCCCCCTGGACAGGGGAGGTAATTAGCAGAATACCCCCTGCCGGGCAACACAGGTGACACCAGGCAGCTGCGTGGAGAGTGGCCCCAAACCTCCCCCACACACTCGGCCGTGATCCGGTATTCTGAGTGTGGGGAGGTTCCGTCTTATGTCTGCAGTTCCTGATATCTCCTAGGAGCCATCCGCGTGTATTCCCCGAGTGTCTTATAGTGCGGGCTTCAATGGAAATGCGGGGTTGGGCTGGAAATGCAGGTAGCATCTGCTGCCTCCTCCTGGAATGGGGAGGTAATTAGCGGACTTCCACCTGCCAGGCAACACCAGTGACACCATGCAGATGCGTGGTGGGCGGCCCCAAACCTGCCCCACACAATCGGACGTGTTCCGGGATTCTGAGTGAGGGGAGGTTCCGTTTTCTGTCTGCAGTGCCTGGGATCTCCTAGGAGCCCTCGGCGTGTCTTCTCCTAGTGTCTCTTAATGCGGGATGCCGGGGAAAGGCGGTGGTTGGTCTGGAAAATCAGGTAGATTCTAGTGCCTCCCCCTGGACATGGGAGGAAATTAGCGGACTTCCCCCTGCCAGGCAACAACTGTGACACCTTACAGCTGCGTGGTGGGCGGCCCCCAACCTCCCCCACTCACTCGTACGTGATCCGGAATTCTGAGTGTGGGTATGTTCCCTCTTCTGTCTGCAGCTCCTCGGATCTGATAGGAGCCATCCGCTTGACTTCCTCGAGTGTCTCCTAGTGCGGGATGCCGGGGAAAGGCGGGGGTTGGGCTGGAAATGCAGGTTGCATCTAGTGCCTCCACTTGGACAGGGGAGGAAATTAGCGGAATTCCCCCTGCAAGGCAACACCTGTGACACATGACAGCTGCGTGGAAAGTGGCCCCAAACCTCCCCCACACACTCGGTCGTGATCCGGAATTGTGAGTGTGGGGAGGTTCCGTCTTCTGTCTGTAGCGCCTGGGATCTCCTAGGAGCCCACCACGTGTATTCCCCGAGTACTCTTAGTGCGGGCTTCAATGGAAAAGTGGGGGTTGTTTTGGAAATGCAGGCTGCATCTAGTGCCTCCTCCAGTACAGGGGAGGTAATAAGCGGACTTCCCCCTGCCAGGCAAAACCTGTGACACCATGCAGATGCGTGGAGGGCGGCCCCAAACCTCCCCAACACACTCGGCCGTATTCCGGGATTCTGAGTGTGGGGATGTTCTGTCTTCTGTCTGCAGCGCCTGGTATCTCCTAAGAGCCCACCACTTGTCTTCCCCGATTGTCTACTACGGCAAGCTGCCGGGGAATGCGGGGTTTGGGCAGGAAATGCAGGTAGCATCTAGTGCCTCCCCCTGGAATGGGGAGGTAATTAGCGGACTTCCCCCTGCCAGGCAACACCTGTGACACCAGGTAGCTGCGTGGTGGGCGGCCCAAAACCTGCCCCACACAATCGGACGTGTTCCGGGATTCTGAGTGAGGGGAGGTTCCGTTTTCTGTCTGCAGTGCCTGGGATCTCCTAGGAGACCTCCGCGTGTCTTCCCCTAGTGTCTCTTAATGCGGAATGCCGGGGAAAGGCGGTGGTTGGTCTGGAAAATCAGGTAGCTTCTAGTGCCTCCCCCTGGACAGGGGAGGTAATTAGCGGAATTCCCCCTGCCAGGAAACACCTGTGACACCAGGAAGCTGCGTGGAGGTCGTCCCCAAACTTTCCCCACAAACTCGGCCGTGTATCAGAATTCTGAGTGTGGGAAGGTTCCGTCATCTGTCTGCAGCGCCTGGGATCTACTAGGAGCCATCCGCGTGTATTCCTCGAGTGTCTAATAGTGCGGGCTGCCAGGGAAAAGAGGGGGTTAGGCTGGAAATGCTGGTAGCATCAAGTGCCTCCCCCTGGACTGGGGAGGAAATTAGCGGACTTCCTCCTGCCAGGCAACAACTGTGAAACCAGGCAGCTGCGTCGAGGTCGGCCCCAAACCTCCCCAACTCCCTCGTACGTGATCCGGAATTCTCAGTGTGGGGAGGTTCCGTCTTCTGTCTGCAGCACCTGTGATCTCCTAGGAGACCTCCGAGTGTCTTCCCCGAGTGTCTCCTAGTGCGGGCTGCCGGGGAAATACGGGGGATTTCCTGGAAATGTAGGTAGCATCTAGTGCCTCCCCCTGGAAAGGGGAGGTATTTAGCGGACTTCCCCCTGCCAGGCTACAGATGTGACATGAGGCAGGTGGGTGGAGGGCGGCCCCAAACATCCCCCACACAGTCGGCCATGTTCCGGAATTCTGAGTGTGGGGATGTTCTGTGTTCTGTCTGCAGCGCCTGGGATCTCCTAGGAGCCCTCGACTTGTCTTCCCCGATTGTCTACTATGGCGAGCTGCCGGGGAATGCGGGGGTTGGGCAGGAAATGCAGGTAGCATCTAGGGCCTCCCCCTGGAATGGGGAGGTAATTAGCGGACTTCCCCCTGCCAGGCAACACCTGTGACACAAGGCAGCTGCGTGGTGGGCGGCCCCAAACTTGCCCCACACAATCGGACTTGTTCCGGGATTCTGAGTGAGGGGAGGTTCCGTTTTCTGTCTGCAGTGCCTGGGATCTCCTAGGAGCCCTCGGCGTGTCTTCCCCTAGTGTTTCTTAGTGCGGGATGCAGTGGAAAGTCGGCGGATGGGCTGGAAATTCAGGTAGCTTTAAGTGCCTCCCCCTGGACAGGGGAGGTATTTAGCGGAATTCCCCCTGCAAACAAACACCTGTGACACCAGGCAGCTGCGTGGAGGTTGGCCCCAAACTTTCCCCAAAAACTCGGCCGTGTTTCAGAATTCTGAGTGTGGGTAGGATCCCTCTTTTGTCTGCAGCGCCTGGGATATCCTAGGAGCCGTCCGCGTGACTTCCTCGAGTGTTCCGTGGTGCGGGCTGCCGGGGAAATGCGGGGGTTGGGCTGGAAATGCAGGTAGCATCTAGTGCCTCCACCTGGACAGGGGAGGTAATTAGCGAAATTCCCCTTGCCAGGCAACACCTGTGACACCACGCAGCTGCGTGGTGTGTGGCCCCAAACCTCCCTCACACACTCGGCTGTGTTCTGGGATTTGAGTGTGGCGAGGTTCCGTTTTCTGTCTGCAGTGCCTGAGATCTCCTAGGAGCCCTCGGCGTGTCTTCCCCTAGTGTCTCTTAATGCGGGATGCCGGGGAAAGGCGGTGGTTGGTCTGGAAAATCAGGTAGCTTCTAGTGCCTCCACCTGGAATGGGGAGGTAATTAGCAGACTTCCCCCTGCCAGTCAACACCTGTGACACCAGGCAGCTGCGTGGTGGGCGCCCCAAACCTCCCCCACACAATCGGCCGTGTTTCGCTATTCTGAGTGTGTGGAGGTTCCGTCTTCTGTCTGCAGCGCCTGGGATCTCCTAGGAGCCCTCCACGTGTATTCCTCGAGTGTTTAGTAGTGCGGGCTGCCGGGGAAATGCAGGGGTTAGGCTGGAAATGCAGGTAGCATCTAGTGCCTCCCCCTGGACATGGGATGTAATTAGCGGACTTCCCCCTGCCAGGCAACAACTTTGACACCAGGCAGCTGCGTGGAGGGCGGCCCCAAACCTCCCCCACACAATCGGCCGTGTTTCGCTATTCTGAGTTTGGGGAGGTTCCGTCTTCTGTCTGCAGCGCCTGGGATCACGTAGGAACCAACCGCGTGTTTTCAACGAGAGTCTAACACTGCGGGCTGCAGGGGAAATGCGGGGGTTAGGCTGGAAATGCAGGTAGCATCTAGTGCCTCCCCCTGGACAGGGGAGTTAATTAGCGGACTTCCCCCTGCCAGGCAACACCTGTGACATCAGGCAGCTGCGTGGAGGGCGGCCCCCAGCCTCCCCCACTCACTCGTACTTGATCCGGAATTCTGAGTGTTGGTAGGTTCCCTCTTCGATCTGCAGCGCCTCTTATCTCCTAGGAGCCATCCGCTTGACTTCATCGAGTGTCTCCTAGTGCGGGATGACGCGGAAAGGCGGGGGTTGGGCTGGAAATGCTGGTAGCATCTAGTGCCTCCACTTGGACAGGGGAGGAAATTAGCGGAATTCCCCCTGCAAGGCAACACCGGTGACACATGACAGCTGCGTGGAAAGTGGCCCCAAACCTCCCCCACACACTCGGCCGTGATCCGGAATTGTGAGTGTGGGGAGGTTCCGTCTTCTGTCTGTAGCGCCTGGGATCTCCTAGGAGCCCACCGCGTGTATTCCCCGAGTACTCATAGTGCGGGCTTCAATGGAAAAGTGGGGGTTGTTTTGGAAATGCAGGTAGCATCTAGTGCCTCCTCCAGTACAGGGTAGGTAATAAGCGGACTTCCCCCTGCCAGGTAAAACCTGTGACACCATGCAGATGCGTGGAGGGCGGCCCCAAATCTCCCGCACACACTCGGCCGTATTTTGGGATTCTGAGTGTGGGGATGTTCTGTCTTTTGTCTGCAGTGCCTGGGATCTCCTAGGAGCCCACGTCCTGTCTTCCCCTAGTGTCTCTTAGTGCGGGATGCCTGGGAAATTCGGGGGTTGGGCTGGAAATTCAGGTAGCTTCTAGTGCCTCCCCCTGGACAGGGGAGTTAATTAGCGGAATTCCCCCTGCTAGGAAACACCTGTGACACCAGGCAGCTGCGTGGTTGTTGGCCCCAAACTTTCCCCACAAACTCGGCCGTGTTTCGGAATTCTGAGTGTGTGAAGGTTCCGTCTTCTGTCTGCAGCACCTGGGATCTCCTAGGAGCCCTCCACGTGTATTCCTCGAGTGTCTACCTGCGCGGGCTGCCGGGGAAAAGCGGGGGTTAGGCTGGAAATGCAGGTAGCATCTAGTGCCTCCCCCTGGACATGGGAGGTAATTAGCGTACTTCCCCCTGCCAGGCAACACCTGTGACACCAGGCAGCTGCGTGGTGGGCGGCCCCAAACCTGCCCTACACAATCGGACGTGTTCCAGGATTCTGAGTGAGGGGAGGTTCCATTTTCTGTCTGCTGTGCCTGGGATCTTCTAGGAGCCCTCGGCGTGTCTTCCCCAAGTGTTTCTTAGTGCGGGATGCAGGGGAAAGTCAGGGGATGGGCTGGAAATTCAGGTAGCTTTAAGTGCCTCCCCCTGGACAGGGGAGGTAATTAGCGGAATTCCCCCTGCAAAGAAACACCTGTGAGACCAGGTAGCTTCGTGGAGGTTGGCCCCAAACTTTCCCCAAAAACTCGGCCGTGTTTCAGAATTCTGAGTGTGGGTAGGATCCCTCTTCTGTCTGCAGCGCCTGGGATCTCCTAGGAGCCGTCCACGTGACTTCCTCGAGTGTTTCCTAGTGCGGGCTGCCGGGGAAAGGCGGGGGTTGGGCTGGAAATGCAGGTAGCATCTAGTGCCTCCACCTGGACAGGGGAGGTAATTAGCGGAATTCCCCTTGCCAGGCAACACCTGTGACACCAGGAAGCTGCGTGGAAGGCGGCCCCAAACCTCCCCCACTCACTCGTACGTGATTCCGAATTCTGAGTGTGGGTAGGTTCCCTCTTCTGTCTGCAGGGCCTCGGATTTCCTAAGAGCCCTCCGCTTGACTTCCTCGAGTGTCTCTTAGTGCGGGATTCCGGGGAAAGGCGGGGGTAGGGCTGGAAATGCAGGTAGCATCTAGTGCCTCCGCCTGGACAGGGGAGGAAATTAGCCGAATTCCCCCTGCCAGGCAACAGCTATGACACGAGTCACCTGGGTGGAGGGCGGCCCCAAACCTCCCCCACACACTCGGCCATGTTCCGGAATTCTGAGTGTGGGGAGGTTCCGTCTTCTGTCTGCAGCTCCTGGGATCTCCTAGGAGCCCTCCACGTCTATTCCTCGAGTGTCTAGTAGTGCGGGCTGCCGGGGAAAAGCAGGGGTTAGGCTGGAAATGCATTTAGAATCTAGTGCCTCCCCCTGGATATGGGAGGTAATTAGTGGATTTCCCCCTGCCAGGCAACAACTGAGAAACCAGGCAGCTGCATGGAGGGCGGCCCCATACCTACCCTCTCACTCGTACGTGATTCCGAATTCTGAGTGTGGGTAGGTTCCCTCTTCTGTCTGCAGCGCCTCGGATCTTCTAAGAGCCCTCCGCTTGACTTCCTCGAGTGTCTCCTAGTGCGGGATGCCGGGGAATGGCGGGGGTAGGGCTGGAAATGCAGGTAGCATCTAGTGCCTTCCCCTGGACAGGGGAGGTAATTAGCGGAATTTCCCCTGCCAGACAACACCTGTGACAACAGGCAGCTGCGTGGAGAGCGGCCCCAAACCTCCCCCACACACACGGCCGTGTTCCAGAATTCTGAGTTTGGGGAGGTTCCGTCTTCTGTCTGTAGCGACTGGGATCTCCTAGGAGCCCTCCGATTGTCTTCCCCGAGTATCTACTTGTGCGTGCTGCCGGGGAAATGCGGGGGTTAGGCTGGAAATGCAGGTAGCATCTAGTGACTTCCCCTGGACAGGGGAGGTAATTAGCGTAATTCCCCCTGCCATGCAACACCTGTGACACCAGACAGTTTCGTGGAGGGCGGCCCCAAACCTCTCCCACACACTCGTACGTGATCCGGAAATCTGAGTGTGGGGAAGTTCCGTATTCCGACTGCAGTGCTGGGGATCACCTAGGAGCCATCCTCGTGTCTTCCTCTACTGTCTCATAGTGCGGGTTGCAAGGGAAATGAGGGGGTTGGGCTGGAAATGCAGGTAGCAACTAGTGCCTCCCCCTGGACAGGGGAGATATTTAGAGGAGTTCCCCCTGAGATGCAACACCTATGAAACCTGGCAGCTGCATGGAGGGCGGCCCCATACCTCCCCCACACACTCGGGCGTGTTCCGGATTTCTGAGTGTGGGGAGGTTCCGTATTCAGTCTACAGTGCCTGGGATCTCCTAGGAGCCCTTCACGTTTCTTCCTCGAGTGTCTCCTAGTGCGGGCTTCCGGGGAAATGCGGGGTTTCGGCAGTAAAAGCAGGTAGCATCTAGTATCTCCCCCTGGACAGGTGAGGTAATTAGCGTACTTCGCCCTGACAGGCAACACCTGTGACACCTGGCAGATGCGTGGAGGTCGCCCCTAAACCTCACCCACTCACTCGTACGTGATCCGGAATTCTGAGATTGGGGAGTTTCCGTCTTCTCTCTGCAGCGCCTGTGATCACGTAGGAAACAACCACATGTTTTCAATGAGTGTCTAATACTGCGAGCTGCCAGGGAAATGCGGGGGTTAGGCTGGAAATGCAGGTAGCATCTAGTGTCTCCCCCTGGACAGGGGAGGAAATGAGCGGACTTCCCCCTGCCAGGCAACAACTGTGAAACCTGACAGCTGCGTGGTGGGCGGCCCCCAACCTCCCCCACTCACTCGTACGTGATCCGGAATTCTGAGTGTGGGTATGTTCCCTCTTCTGTCTGCAGCTCCTCGGATCTGAAAGGAGCCATCCGCTTGACTTCCTCGAGTGTCTCCTAGTGCGGGATGCCGGGGAAAGGCGGGGGTTGGGCTGGAAATGCAGGTTGCATCTAGTGCCTCCACTTGGACACGGGAGGAAATTAGCGGAATTCCCCCTGCAAGGCAACACCTGTGGCACATGACAGCTGCGTGGAAAGTGGCCCCCAACCTCCCCCACACACTCGGCCGTATTCCGGGATTCTGAGTGTGGGGATGTTCTGTCTTTTGTCTGCAGCGCCTGGTATCTCCTAGGAGCCCTCCAATTGTCTTCCCCGATTGTCTACTATGGCGAGCTGCCGGGGAATGCGGGGGTTGGGCAGGAAATGCAGGTAGCATCTAGTGCCTCCCCCTGGAATGGGGAGGTAATTAGCGGACTTCCCCCTGCCAGGCAACACCTGTGACACCAGGCAGCTGCGTGGTGGGCGGCCCCTAACCTCCCCCACTCACTCGTACGTGATCCGGAATTGTGAGTGTGGGGAGGTTCCGTCTTCTGTCTGTAGCGCCTGGGATCTCCGAGGAGCCAACCACGTGTATTCCCCGAGTACTCATAGTGCGGGCTTCAGTGGAAAAGTGGGGGTTGTTTTGGAAATGCAGGTAGCATCTAGTGCCTAATCCAGTACAGGGGAGGTAATAAGCGGGCTTCCCGCTGCCAGGCAAAACTTGTGACACCATGCAGATGCGTGGAAAGTGGCCCCAAACCTCCCCCCACACTCGGCCGTGATCCGGAATTGTGAGTGTGGGGAGGTTCCGTCTTCTGTCTGCAGTGCCTGGGATCTCCTAGGAGCCCTCGGCGTGTCTTCCCCTAGTGTCTCTTAATACGGGATGCTGGGGAAAGGCGGTGGTTGGTCTGGAAAATCAGGTAGCTTCTAGTGCCTCCCCATGGACAGG
The DNA here is from genome assembly GCF_009834535.1 of Camelus ferus. Lineage (NCBI taxonomy): Eukaryota > Metazoa > Chordata > Mammalia > Artiodactyla > Camelidae > Camelus > Camelus ferus. The sequence goes on along the minus strand of NC_045731.1, from coordinate 8,779,019 downwards.
GGAGGTAATTAGCGGAATTCCCCCTGCCAGGAAACACCTGTGACACCAGGAAGCTGCGTGGAGGTCGTCCCCAAACTTTCCCCACAAACTCGGCCGTGTTTCAGAATTCTGAGTGTGGGAAAGTTCCGTCATATGTCTGCAGCGCTGGGATCTACTAGAAGCCATCCGCGTGTATTCCTCGAGTGTCTAATAGTGCGGGCTGCCGGGAAAAAGAGGGGGTTAGGCTGGAAATGCTGGTAGCATCTAGTTCCTCCCCCTGGACAGGGGAGGAAATTAGCGGACTTCCTCCTGCCAGGCAACAACTGTGACACCAGGCAGCTGCGTCGAGGTCGGCCCCAAACCTCCCCAACTCCCTCGTACGTGATCCGGAATTCTCAGTGTGGGGAGGTTCCGTCTTCTGTCTGCAGCGCCTGGGATCACGTAGGAACCAACCCCGTGTTTTCAACGAGTGTCTAATACTGCGGGCTGCCGGGGAAATGCGGTGGTTAGGCTGGAAATGCAGGTAGCATCTAGTGCCTCCACCTGGACAGGGGAGGTAAATAGCGGAATTCCCCCTGCCAGGAAACACCTGTGACACCAGGCAGCTGCGTCGTGGGCGGCCCCAAACCTCTCCCACTCACTCGTACATGATCCAGAATTCTGAGTTTGGGTAGGTTCCCTCTTCTGTCTTTAGCGCCTGGGATCTCCTAGGAGCACACCGCGTGTATTTCCCGAGTGTCTCCTAGTGCGGGCTGCCGGGTAAATGTGGGGTATTGCCTGGAAATGCAGGTAGCATCTAGTGCCTCCCCCTGGACAGGGGAGGTAATTAGCGGAATACCCCCTGCCGGGCAACACAGGTGACAACAGGCAGCTGCGTGGAGAGCGGCCCCAAACCTCCCCCACACACTCGGCCGTGTTCCGGGATTCTGAGTGTGGGGAGGTTCCGTTTTCTATCTGCAGTGCCTGGGATCTCCGAGGAGCATTCGGCGTGTCTTCCCGTAGTGTCCCTTAGTGCGAGATGCCAGGGAAATGCGGGGGTTGGGCTCGAAATTCAGGTAGCTTCTAGTTCCTCCCCCTGGAGAGGGGAGGTAATTAGCGGAATTCCCCCTGCCAGGAAACACCTGTGACACCAGGCAGCTTCGTCGAGGGCGGCCCCAAACCTCTCCCACTCACTCGTACGTTATCCGGAATTCTGAGTTTGGGTAGGTTCCCTCTTCTGTCTGCAGCGCCTGGGATCTCATAGGATCCCTCCGCATGTCTTCCCAGATTGTCTCCTACAGCAAGCTGCCAGGGAAACGGGGGTTGGGCTGGAAATGAAAGTAGCATCTGCTGCCTCCTCCTGGAATGGGGAGGTAATTAGCGGACTTCCCCCTGCCAGGCAACACCAGTGACACCATGCATATGCGTGGAGGTCAGCCCCAAACCTCCCCCACACACTCGGCCGTGTTCCGGGATTCTGAGAGTGGGGATGTTCCGTCTTCTGTCTGCAGTGCCTGGGATCTCCGAGGAGCATTCGGCGTGTCTTCCCGTAGTGTCCCTTAGTGCGAGATGCCAGGGAAATGCGGGGGTTGGGCTCGAAATTCAGGTAGCTTCTAGTTCCTCCCCCTGGAGAGGGGAGGTAATTAGCGGAATTCCCCCTGCCAGGCTACAGATGTGACATGAGGCAGGTGGGTGGAGGGCGGCCCCAAACATCCCCCACACAGTCGGCCATGTTCCAGAATTTTGAGTGTGGGGAGTTTCCGTCTTCTGTCTGCAGCGCCTGGGATCACGTAGGAACCAACCCCGTGTTTTCAACGAGTGTCTAATACTGCAGGCTGCCGGGAAAATGCGGTGGTTAGGCTGGAAATGCAGGTAGCATCTAGTGCCTCCACCTGGACAGGGGAGGTAAATAGCGGAATTCCCCCTGCCAGGAAACACCTGTGACACCAGGCAGCTGCGTCGTGGGCGGCCCCAAACCTCTCCCACTCACTCGTACATGATCCAGAATTCTGAGTTTGGGTAGGTTCCCTCTTCTGTCTTTAGCGCCTGGGATCTCCTAGGAGCACACCGCGTGTATTTCCCGAGTGTCTCCTAGTGCGGGCTGCCGGGTAAATGTGGGGTATTGCCTGGAAATGCAGGTAGCATCTAGTGCCTCCCCCTGGACAGGGGAGGTAATTAGCGGAATACCCCCTGCCGGGCAACACAGGTGACAACAGGCAGCTGCGTGGAGAGCGGCCCCAAACCTCCCCCACACACTCGGCCGTGTTCCGGGATTCTGAGTGTGGGGAGGTTCCGTTTTCTATCTGCAGTGCCTGGGATCTCCGAGGAGCATTCGGCGTGTCTTCCCGTAGTGTCCCTTAGTGCGAGATGCCAGGGAAATGCGGGGGTTGGGCTCGAAATTCAGGTAGCTTCTAGTTCCTCCCCCTGGAGAGGGGAGGTAATTAGCGGAATTCCCCCTGCCAGGAAACACCTGTGACACCAGGCAGCTTCGTCGAGGGCGGCCCCAAACCTCTCCCACTCACTCGTACGTTATCCGGAATTCTGAGTTTGGGTAGGTTCCCTCTTCTGTCTGCAGCGCCTGGGATCTCATAGGATCCCTCCGCATGTCTTCCCAGATTGTCTCCTACAGCAAGCTGCCAGGGAAACGGGGGTTGGGCTGGAAATGAAAGTAGCATCTGCTGCCTCCTCCTGGAATGGGGAGGTAATTAGCGGACTTCCCCCTGCCAGGCAATACCAGTGACACCATGCATATGCGTGGAGGTCAGCCCCAAACCTCCCCCACACACTCGGCCGTGTTCCGGGATTCTGAGAGTGGGGATGTTCCGTCTTCAGTCTGCAGCGCCTGGGATCACGTAGGAACCAACCGCGTGATTTCAACGAGTGTTTAACACTGCGGGCTGCAGGGGAAATGCGGGCGTTAGGCTGGAAATGCAGGTAGCATCTAGTGCCTCCCCCTGGACAGGGGAGGTAATTAGCGGACTTCCCCCTGCCAGGCAACACCTGTGACATCAGGCAGCTGCGTGGTGGGCGGCCCCCAACCTCCCCCACTCACTCGTACGTGATCCGGAATTCTGAGTGTGGGTATGTTCCCTCTTATGTCTGCAGCTCCTCGGATCTGATAGGAACCATCCGCTTGACTTCCTCGAGTGTCTCCTAGTGCGGGATGCCGGGAAAAGGCGGGGGTTGGGCTGGAAATGCAGCTAGCATCTAGTGCCTCCACTTGGACAGGGGAGGAAATTAGCGGAATTCCCCCTGCAAGGCAACACCTGTGGCACATGACAGCTGCGTGGAAAGTGGCCCCCAACCTCCCCCACACACTCGGCCGTATTCCGGGATTCTGAGTGTGGGGATGTTCTGTCTTTTGTCTGCAGCGCCTGGTATCTCCTAGGAGCCCTCCAATTGTCTTCCCCGATTGTCTACTATGGCGAGCTGCCGGGGAATGCGGGGGTTGGGCAGGAAATGCAGGTAGCATCTAGTGCCTCCCCCTGGAATGGGGAGGTAATTAGCGGACTTTCCCCTGCCAGGCAACACCTGTGACACCAGGCAGCTGCGTGGTGGGCGGCCCCTAACCTCCCCCACTCACTCGTACGTGATCCGGAATTGTGAGTGTGGGGAGGTTCCGTCTTCTGTCTGTAGCACCTGGGATCTCCGAGGAGCCAACCACGTGTATTCCCCGAGTACTCATAGTGCGGGCTTCAGTGGAAAAGTGGGGGTTGTTTTGGAAATGCAGGTAGCATCTAGTGCCTAATCCAGTACAGGGGAGGTAATAAGCGGGCTTCCCGCTGCCAGGCAAAACTTGTGACACCATGCAGATGCGTGGAAAGTGGCCCCAAACCTCCCCCCACACTCGGCCGTGATCCGGAATTGTGAGTGTGGGGAGGTTCCGTCTTCTGTCTGCAGTGCCTGGGATCTCCTAGGAGCCCTCGGCGTGTCTTCCCCTAGTGTCTCTTAATACGGGATGCTGGGGAAAGGCGGTGGTTGGTCTGGAAAATCAGGTAGCTTCTAGTGCCTCCCCATGGACAGGGGAGGTATTTAGCGGAATTCCCCCTGCCAGGAAACACCTGTGACACCAGGAAGCTGCGTGGAGGTCGTCCCCAAACTTTCCCCACAAACTCGGCCGTGTTTCAGAATTCTGAGTGTGGGAAAGTTCCGTCATATGTCTGCAGCGCTGGGATCTACTAGAAGCCATCCGCGTGTATTCCTCGAGTGTCTAATAGTGCGGGCTGCCGGGAAAAAGAGGGGGTTAGGCTGGAAATGCTGGTAGCATCTAGTTCCTCCCCCTGGACAGGGGAGGAAATTAGCGGACTTCCTCCTGCCAGGCAACAACTGTGACACCAGGCAGCTGCGTCGAGGTCGGCCCCAAACCTCCCCAACTCCCTCGTACGTGATCCGGAATTCTCAGTGTGGGGAGGTTCCGTCTTCTGTCTGCAGCGCCTGGGATCACGTAGGAACCAACCCCGTGTTTTCAACGAGTGTCTAATACTGCGGGCTGCCGGGGAAATGCGGTGGTTAGGCTGGAAATGCAGGTAGCATCTAGTGCCTCCACCTGGACAGGGGAGGTAAATAGCGGAATTCCCCCTGCCAGGAAACACCTGTGACACCAGGCAGCTGCGTCGTGGGCGGCCCCAAACCTCTCCCACTCACTCGTACATGATCCAGAATTCTGAGTTTGGGTAGGTTCCCTCTTCTGTCTTTAGCGCCTGGGATCTCCTAGGAGCACACCGCGTGTATTTCCCGAGTGTCTCCTAGTGCGGGCTGCCGGGTAAATGTGGGGTATTGCCTGGAAATGCAGGTAGCATCTAGTGCCTCCCCCTGGACAGGGGAGGTAATTAGCGGAATACCCCCTGCCGGGCAACACAGGTGACAACAGGCAGCTGCGTGGAGAGCGGCCCCAAACCTCCCCCACACACTCGGCCGTGTTCCGGGATTCTGAGTGTGGGGAGGTTCCGTTTTCTATCTGCAGTGCCTGGGATCTCCGAGGAGCATTCGGCGTGTCTTCCCGTAGTGTCCCTTAGTGCGAGATGCCAGGGAAATGCGGGGGTTGGGCTCGAAATTCAGGTAGCTTCTAGTTCCTCCCCCTGGAGAGGGGAGGTAATTAGCGGAATTCCCCCTGCCAGGAAACACCTGTGACACCAGGCAGCTTCGTCGAGGGCGGCCCCAAACCTCTCCCACTCACTCGTACGTTATCCGGAATTCTGAGTTTGGGTAGGTTCCCTCTTCTGTCTGCAGCGCCTGGGATCTCATAGGATCCCTCCGCATGTCTTCCCAGATTGTCTCCTACAGCAAGCTGCCAGGGAAACGGGGGTTGGGCTGGAAATGAAAGTAGCATCTGCTGCCTCCTCCTGGAATGGGGAGGTAATTAGCGGACTTCCCCCTGCCAGGCAACACCAGTGACACCATGCATATGCGTGGAGGTCAGCCCCAAACCTCCCCCACACACTCGGCCGTGTTCCGGGATTCTGAGAGTGGGGATGTTCCGTCTTCTGTCTGCAGTGCCTGGGATCTCCGAGGAGCATTCGGCGTGTCTTCCCGTAGTGTCCCTTAGTGCGAGATGCCAGGGAAATGCGGGGGTTGGGCTCGAAATTCAGGTAGCTTCTAGTTCCTCCCCCTGGAGAGGGGAGGTAATTAGCGGAATTCCCCCTGCCAGGCTACAGATGTGACATGAGGCAGGTGGGTGGAGGGCGGCCCCAAACATCCCCCACACAGTCGGCCATGTTCCGGAATTTTGAGTGTGGGGAGTTTCCGTCTTCAGTCTGCAGCGCCTGGGATCACGTAGGAACCAACCCCGTGTTTTCAACGAGTGTCTAATACTGCAGGCTGCCGGGAAAATGCGGTGGTTAGGCTGGAAATGCAGGTAGCATCTAGTGCCTCCACCTGGACAGGGGAGGTAAATAGCGGAATTCCCCCTGCCAGGAAACACCTGTGACACCAGGCAGCTGCGTCGTGGGCGGCCCCAAACCTCTCCCACTCACTCGTACATGATCCAGAATTCTGAGTTTGGGTAGGTTCCCTCTTCTGTCTTTAGCGCCTGGGATCTCCTAGGAGCACACCGCGTGTATTTCCCGAGTGTCTCCTAGTGCGGGCTGCCGGGTAAATGTGGGGTATTGCCTGGAAATGCAGGTAGCATCTAGTGCCTCCCCCTGGACAGGGGAGGTAATTAGCGGAATACCCCCTGCCGGGCAACACAGGTGACAACAGGCAGCTGCGTGGAGAGCGGCCCCAAACCTCCCCCACACACTCGGCCGTGTTCCGGGATTCTGAGTGTGGGGAGGTTCCGTTTTCTATCTGCAGTGCCTGGGATCTCCGAGGAGCATTCGGCGTGTCTTCCCGTAGTGTCCCTTAGTGCGAGATGCCAGGGAAATGCGGGGGTTGGGCTCGAAATTCAGGTAGCTTCTAGTTCCTCCCCCTGGAGAGGGGAGGTAATTAGCGGAATTCCCCCTGCCAGGAAACACCTGTGACACCAGGCAGCTTCGTCGAGGGCGGCCCCAAACCTCTCCCACTCACTCGTACGTTATCCGGAATTCTGAGTTTGGGTAGGTTCCCTCTTCTGTCTGCAGCGCCTGGGATCTCATAGGATCCCTCCGCATGTCTTCCCAGATTGTCTCCTACAGCAAGCTGCCAGGGAAACGGGGGTTGGGCTGGAAATGAAAGTAGCATCTGCTGCCTCCTCCTGGAATGGGGAGGTAATTAGCGGACTTCCCCCTGCCAGGCAACACCAGTGACACCATGCATATGCGTGGAGGTCAGCCCCAAACCTCCCCCACACACTCGGCCGTGTTCCGGGATTCTGAGAGTGGGGATGTTCCGTCTTCAGTCTGCAGCGCCTGGGATCACGTAGGAACCAACCGCGTGATTTCAACGAGTGTTTAACACTGCGGGCTGCAGGGGAAATGCGGGCGTTAGGCTGGAAATGCAGGTAGCATCTAGTGCCTCCCCCTGGACAGGGGAGGTAATTAGCGGACTTCCCCCTGCCAGGCAACACCTGTGACATCAGGCAGCTGCGTGGTGGGCGGCCCCCAACCTCCCCCACTCACTCGTACGTGATCCGGAATTCTGAGTGTGGGTATGTTCCCTCTTATGTCTGCAGCTCCTCGGATCTGATAGGAACCATCCGCTTGACTTCCTCGAGTGTCTCCTAGTGCGGGATGCCGGGAAAAGGCGGGGGTTGGGCTGGAAATGCAGCTAGCATCTAGTGCCTCCACTTGGACAGGGGAGGAAATTAGCGGAATTCCCCCTGCAAGGCAACACCTGTGGCACATGACAGCTGCGTGGAAAGTGGCCCCCAACCTCCCCCACACACTCGGCCGTATTCCGGGATTCTGAGTGTGGGGATGTTCTGTCTTTTGTCTGCAGCGCCTGGTATCTCCTAGGAGCCCTCCAATTGTCTTCCCCGATTGTCTACTATGGCGAGCTGCCGGGGAATGCGGGGGTTGGGCAGGAAATGCAGGTAGCATCTAGTGCCTCCCCCTGGAATGGGGAGGTAATTAGCGGACTTTCCCCTGCCAGGCAACACCTGTGACACCAGGCAGCTGCGTGGTGGGCGGCCCCTAACCTCCCCCACTCACTCGTACGTGATCCGGAATTGTGAGTGTGGGGAGGTTCCGTCTTCTGTCTGTAGCACCTGGGATCTCCGAGGAGCCAACCACGTGTATTCCCCGAGTACTCATAGTGCGGGCTTCAGTGGAAAAGTGGGGGTTGTTTTGGAAATGCAGGTAGCATCTAGTGCCTAATCCAGTACAGGGGAGGTAATAAGCGGGCTTCCCGCTGCCAGGCAAAACTTGTGACACCATGCAGATGCGTGGAAAGTGGCCCCAAACCTCCCCCCACACTCGGCCGTGATCCGGAATTGTGAGTGTGGGGAGGTTCCGTCTTCTGTCTGCAGTGCCTGGGATCTCCTAGGAGCCCTCGGCGTGTCTTCCCCTAGTGTCTCTTAATACGGGATGCTGGGGAAAGGCGGTGGTTGGTCTGGAAAATCAGGTAGCTTCTAGTGCCTCCCCATGGACAGGGGAGGTATTTAGCGGAATTCCCCCTGCCAGGAAACACCTGTGACACCAGGAAGCTGCGTGGAGGTCGTCCCCAAACTTTCCCCACAAACTCGGCCGTGTTTCAGAATTCTGAGTGTGGGAAAGTTCCGTCATATGTCTGCAGCGCTGGGATCTACTAGAAGCCATCCGCGTGTATTCCTCGAGTGTCTAATAGTGCGGGCTGCCGGGAAAAAGAGGGGGTTAGGCTGGAAATGCTGGTAGCATCTAGTTCCTCCCCCTGGACAGGGGAGGAAATTAGCGGACTTCCTCCTGCCAGGCAACAACTGTGACACCAGGCAGCTGCGTCGAGGTCGGCCCCAAACCTCCCCAACTCCCTCGTACGTGATCCGGAATTCTCAGTGTGGGGAGGTTCCGTCTTCTGTCTGCAGCGCCTGGGATCACGTAGGAACCAACCCCGTGTTTTCAACGAGTGTCTAATACTGCGGGCTGCCGGGGAAATGCGGTGGTTAGGCTGGAAATGCAGGTAGCATCTAGTGCCTCCACCTGGACAGGGGAGGTAAATAGCGGAATTCCCCCTGCCAGGAAACACCTGTGACACCAGGCAGCTGCGTCGTGGGCGGCCCCAAACCTCTCCCACTCACTCGTACATGATCCAGAATTCTGAGTTTGGGTAGGTTCCCTCTTCTGTCTTTAGCGCCTGGGATCTCCTAGGAGCACACCGCGTGTATTTCCCGAGTGTCTCCTAGTGCGGGCTGCCGGGTAAATGTGGGGTATTGCCTGGAAATGCAGGTAGCATCTAGTGCCTCCCCCTGGACAGGGGAGGTAATTAGCGGAATACCCCCTGCCGGGCAACACAGGTGACAACAGGCAGCTGCGTGGAGAGCGGCCCCAAACCTCCCCCACACACTCGGCCGTGTTCCGGGATTCTGAGTGTGGGGAGGTTCCGTTTTCTATCTGCAGTGCCTGGGATCTCCGAGGAGCATTCGGCGTGTCTTCCCGTAGTGTCCCTTAGTGCGAGATGCCAGGGAAATGCGGGGGTTGGGCTCGAAATTCAGGTAGCTTCTAGTTCCTCCCCCTGGAGAGGGGAGGTAATTAGCGGAATTCCCCCTGCCAGGAAACACCTGTGACACCAGGCAGCTTCGTCGAGGGCGGCCCCAAACCTCTCCCACTCACTCGTACGTTATCCGGAATTCTGAGTTTGGGTAGGTTCCCTCTTCTGTCTGCAGCGCCTGGGATCTCATAGGATCCCTCCGCATGTCTTCCCAGATTGTCTCCTACAGCAAGCTGCCAGGGAAACGGGGGTTGGGCTGGAAATGAAAGTAGCATCTGCTGCCTCCTCCTGGAATGGGGAGGTAATTAGCGGACTTCCCCCTGCCAGGCAACACCAGTGACACCATGCATATGCGTGGAGGTCAGCCCCAAACCTCCCCCACACACTCGGCCGTGTTCCGGGATTCTGAGAGTGGGGATGTTCCGTCTTCTGTCTGCAGTGCCTGGGATCTCCGAGGAGCATTCGGCGTGTCTTCCCGTAGTGTCCCTTAGTGCGAGATGCCAGGGAAATGCGGGGGTTGGGCTCGAAATTCAGGTAGCTTCTAGTTCCTCCCCCTGGAGAGGGGAGGTAATTAGCGGAATTCCCCCTGCCAGGCTACAGATGTGACATGAGGCAGGTGGGTGGAGGGCGGCCCCAAACATCCCCCACACAGTCGGCCATGTTCCAGAATTTTGAGTGTGGGGAGTTTCCGTCTTCTGTCTGCAGCGCCTGGGATCACGTAGGAACCAACCCCGTGTTTTCAACGAGTGTCTAATACTGCAGGCTGCCGGGAAAATGCGGTGGTTAGGCTGGAAATGCAGGTAGCATCTAGTGCCTCCACCTGGACAGGGGAGGTAAATAGCGGAATTCCCCCTGCCAGGAAACACCTGTGACACCAGGCAGCTGCGTCGTGGGCGGCCCCAAACCTCTCCCACTCACTCGTACATGATCCAGAATTCTGAGTTTGGGTAGGTTCCCTCTTCTGTCTTTAGCGCCTGGGATCTCCTAGGAGCACACCGCGTGTATTTCCCGAGTGTCTCCTAGTGCGGGCTGCCGGGTAAATGTGGGGTATTGCCTGGAAATGCAGGTAGCATCTAGTGCCTCCCCCTGGACAGGGGAGGTAATTAGCGGAATACCCCCTGCCGGGCAACACAGGTGACAACAGGCAGCTGCGTGGAGAGCGGCCCCAAACCTCCCCCACACACTCGGCCGTGTTCCGGGATTCTGAGTGTGGGGAGGTTCCGTTTTCTATCTGCAGTGCCTGGGATCTCCGAGGAGCATTCGGCGTGTCTTCCCGTAGTGTCCCTTAGTGCGAGATGCCAGGGAAATGCGGGGGTTGGGCTCGAAATTCAGGTAGCTTCTAGTTCCTCCCCCTGGAGAGGGGAGGTAATTAGCGGAATTCCCCCTGCCAGGAAACACCTGTGACACCAGGCAGCTTCGTCGAGGGCGGCCCCAAACCTCTCCCACTCACTCGTACGTTATCCGGAATTCTGAGTTTGGGTAGGTTCCCTCTTCTGTCTGCAGCGCCTGGGATCTCATAGGATCCCTCCGCATGTCTTCCCAGATTGTCTCCTACAGCAAGCTGCCAGGGAAACGGGGGTTGGGCTGGAAATGAAAGTAGCATCTGCTGCCTCCTCCTGGAATGGGGAGGTAATTAGCGGACTTCCCCCTGCCAGGCAACACCAGTGACACCATGCATATGCGTGGAGGTCAGCCCCAAACCTCCCCCACACACTCGGCCGTGTTCCGGGATTCTGAGAGTGGGGATGTTCCGTCTTCTGTCTGCAGTGCCTGGGATCTCCGAGGAGCATTCGGCGTGTCTTCCCGTAGTGTCCCTTAGTGCGAGATGCCAGGGAAATGCGGGGGTTGGGCTCGAAATTCAGGTAGCTTCTAGTTCCTCCCCCTGGAGAGGGGAGGTAATTAGCGGAATTCCCCCTGCCAGGCTACAGATGTGACATGAGGCAGGTGGGTGGAGGGCGGCCCCAAACATCCCCCACACAGTCGGCCATGTTCCAGAATTTTGAGTGTGGGGAGTTTCCGTCTTCTGTCTGCAGCGCCTGGGATCACGTAGGAACCAACCCCGTGTTTTCAACGAGTGTCTAATACTGCAGGCTGCCGGGAAAATGCGGTGGTTAGGCTGGAAATGCAGGTAGCATCTAGTGCCTCCACCTGGACAGGGGAGGTAAATAGCGGAATTCCCCCTGCCAGGAAACACCTGTGACACCAGGCAGCTGCGTCGTGGGCGGCCCCAAACCTCTCCCACTCACTCGTACATGATCCAGAATTCTGAGTTTGGGTAGGTTCCCTCTTCTGTCTTTAGCGCCTGGGATCTCCTAGGAGCACACCGCGTGTATTTCCCGAGTGTCTCCTAGTGCGGGCTGCCGGGTAAATGTGGGGTATTGCCTGGAAATGCAGGTAGCATCTAGTGCCTCCCCCTGGACAGGGGAGGTAATTAGCGGAATACCCCCTGCCGGGCAACACAGGTGACAACAGGCAGCTGCGTGGAGAGCGGCCCCAAACCTCCCCCACACACTCGGCCGTGTTCCGGGATTCTGAGTGTGGGGAGGTTCCGTTTTCTATCTGCAGTGCCTGGGATCTCCGAGGAGCATTCGGCGTGTCTTCCCGTAGTGTCCCTTAGTGCGAGATGCCAGGGAAATGCGGGGGTTGGGCTCGAAATTCAGGTAGCTTCTAGTTCCTCCCCCTGGAGAGGGGAGGTAATTAGCGGAATTCCCCCTGCCAGGAAACACCTGTGACACCAGGCAGCTTCGTCGAGGGCGGCCCCAAACCTCTCCCACTCACTCGTACGTTATCCGGAATTCTGAGTTTGGGTAGGTTCCCTCTTCTGTCTGCAGCGCCTGGGATCTCATAGGATCCCTCCGCATGTCTTCCCAGATTGTCTCCTACAGCAAGCTGCCAGGGAAACGGGGGTTGGGCTGGAAATGAAAGTAGCATCTGCTGCCTCCTCCTGGAATGGGGAGGTAATTAGCGGACTTCCCCCTGCCAGGCAACACCAGTGACACCATGCATATGCGTGGAGGTCAGCCCCAAACCTCCCCCACACACTCGGCCGTGTTCCGGGATTCTGAGAGTGGGGATGTTCCGTCTTCTGTCTGCAGTGCCTGGGATCTCCGAGGAGCATTCGGCGTGTCTTCCCGTAGTGTCCCTTAGTGCGAGATGCCAGGGAAATGCGGGGGTTGGGCTCGAAATTCAGGTAGCTTCTAGTTCCTCCCCCTGGAGAGGGGAGGTAATTAGCGGAATTCCCCCTGCCAGGCTACAGATGTGACATGAGGCAGGTGGGTGGAGGGCGGCCCCAAACATCCCCCACACAGTCGGCCATGTTCCGGAATTTTGAGTGTGGGGAGTTTCCGTCTTCTGTCTGCAGCGCCTGGGATCACGTAGGAACCAACCCCGTGTTTTCAACGAGTGTCTAATACTGCAGGCTGCCGGGAAAATGCGGTGGTTAGGCTGGAAATGCAGGTAGCATCTAGTGCCTCCACCTGGACAGGGGAGGTAAATAGCGGAATTCCCCCTGCCAGGAAACACCTGTGACACCAGGCAGCTGCGTCGTGGGCGGCCCCAAACCTCTCCCACTCACTCGTACATGATCCAGAATTCTGAGTTTGGGTAGGTTCCCTCTTCTGTCTTTAGCGCCTGGGATCTCCTAGGAGCACACCGCGTGTATTTCCCGAGTGTCTAATACTGCGGGCTGCCGGGTAAATGCGGGGTTTAGCCTGGAAATGCAGGTAGCATCTAGTGCCTCCCCCTGGAAAGGGGAGGTAATTAGCGGACGTCCCCCTGCCAGGCAACACTTTTGAACCAGGCATCTGCGTGGAGGTCGGCCGAAAACCTCCACCGCACACTCATACGTGATCTGGAATTCTGAGTGTGGGGAGTTTCCGTCTTCTGTCTGCAGCGCCTGGGATCACGTAGGAACCAACCGCGTGTTTTCAACGAGTGTATAATACTGCGGGCTGCCGGGGAAATGCGGGGGTTAAGCTGGAAATGCAGGTAGCATCTAGTGCCTCCCCCTGGACAGGGGAGGTAGTTAGTGGACTTACACCTGCCAGGCAAAACCTGTGACACCATGCAGATGCGTGGAGGGCGGCCCCAAACCTCCCCCACACACTCGGGCGTGTTCCGGGATTCTGAGTGTGGGGATGTTCTGTCTTCTGTCTGCAGCGCCTGGGCTCCCCTAGGAGCCCCCCACTTGTCTTCCCCGATTGTCTCCTACGGCGAGCTGCCAGGGAATGCGGGGGTTGGGCAGGAAATGGAGGTAGCATCTAGTGCCTCCCCCTGGAATGGGGAGGTAATTAGTGGACTTCCCCCTGCAAGGCAACACCTGTGACAACAGGCAGCTGCGTGGTGGGTGGCCCCAAACCTCCCCCACACAATCGGACGTGTTCCGGGATTCTGAGTGTGGGGAGGTTCCGTTTTCTGTCTGCAGTGCCTGGGATCTCCTAGGAGCCCACGTCGGGTCTTCCCCCAGTGTCTCTTAGTGCGGGATGCCTGGGAAATTCGGGGGGTTGGGCTGGAAATTCAGGTAGCTTCTAGTGCCTCCCCCTGGACAGGGGAGGTAATTAGTGGAATTCCCCCTGCTAGGAAACACCTGTGACACCAGGCAGCTGCGTGGAGGTTGGCCCCAAACTTTCCCCACAAACTCGGCCGTGTTTCGGAATTCTGAGTGTGTGGAGGTTCCGTCTTCTGTCTGCAGCGCCTGGGATCTCCTAGGAGCCCTCCACGTGTATTCCTCGAGTGTCTACTAGCGCGGGCTGCCGGGGAAAAGCGGGGGTTAGGCTGGAAATGCAGGTAGCATCTAGTGCCTCCCCCTGGACATGGGAGGTAATTAGCGGACTTCCCCCTGCCAGGCAACAACTGTGACACCAGGCAGCTGCGTGGAAGGCGGCCCCAAACCTCCCCCACACACTCGTACTTGATCCGGAATTCTGAGTGTGGGGAGTTTCCGTCTTCTTTCTGCAGCGCCTGGGATCTCCTAGGAGCACTCCGCGTGTCTTGACCTAGTTTCTCCTAGTGCGGGCTGCAGGGGAAATTCGGGGGATCGGCTGGAAATGCATGTAGCATCTAGTGCCTCCCCCTGGACAGGGGAGATAATTAGAGGAGTTCCCCCTGAGATGCAACACCTATGAAACCTGGCAGCTGCATGGAGGGCGGCCCCATACCTCCCACTCACACTCGGGCGTGTTCCGGATTTCTGAGTGTGGGGAGGTTCCTTATTCAGTCTACAGTGCCTGGGATCTCCTAGGAGCCCTTCACAATTCTTCCTCGAGTGTCTCCTAGTGCGGGCTTCCGGGGAATTGAGGGGTTTCGGCTGTAAATGCAGGTAGCATCTAGTATCTCCACATGGACATTTGAGGAAATTAGCGGAATTCCCCCTGCCAGGCAACAACTGTGACACCAGGCAGCTGCGTGGAGGGCGGCCCCAAACGTCCCCCTCTCACTCGTACGTGATTCCGAATTCTGAGTGTGGGTAGGTTCCCTCTTCTGTCTGCAGCGCCTCGGATCTCCTAAGAGCCCTCCGCTTGACTTCCTCGAGTGTCTCCTAGTGCGGGATCCCGGGGAAAGGCGGGGGTATGGCTGCAAATGCAGGTAGCATCTAGTGCCTTCCCCTGAACAGGGGAGGTAATTAGCGGAATTCCCCTGCCAGACAACACCTGTGACAACAGGCAGCTCTGTGGAGGGCGGCCCCAAAACTCCCCCACACACGCTGCCGTGTTCCAGATTTCTGAGTTTGGGGAGGTTCCGTCTTCTGTCTGCAGCGACTGGGATCTCCTAGGAGCCCTCCGCCTGTCTTCCCCGAGTATCTACTTGTGCGTGCTCCCAGGGAAATGCGGGAGTTAGGCTGGAAATGCAGGTAGCATCTAGTGCCTTCCCCTGGACAGGGGAGGTAATTAGCGTAATTCCCCCTGCCATGCAACACCTGTGACACCAGACAGTTTCGTGGAGGGCGGCCCCAAACCTCCCCCACACACTCGTACGTAATCCGGATATCTGAGTGTGGGGAAGTTCCGTCTTCTGACTGCAGTGCCGGGGATCACCTAGGAGCAATCTTCGTGTCTTTCCCGAGTGTCTCCTAGTGCGGGCTCCATGGGAAATGAGGGGGTTGGGCTGGAAATTCAGGTAGCATCTAGTGCCTCCCCCTGTACAGGGGAGGTTATTAGCGGAATTCCCCCTGCAATGCAACACCTGTGACACCCTGCAGCTGAGGGAAGGGCGGCCACAATCCTCCCGAACACACTCGGCTGTGTTCCGGATTTCTGAGTGTTGGGATGTTCTGTCTTCTGTCTGCAGCGCCTGGGATCTCCTAGGAGCCCTCCTGTTGTCTTCTCCGAGTGTCTCCTAGTGCGGGCTGCCGGGGAATTCAGGGGTTGGGCTGGAAATGCAGATAGCATCCAGTGCCTCCCCCTGGACAGGGGAGGTATTTAGCGGACTTCCCCCTGCCAGGCAACAACTTTGAACCAGGCAGCTGCGTGAAGGGCGGCCCCAAACCTCCCCCACACACTCGTACTTGATCCGGAATTCTGAGTGTGGGGAGTTTCCGTCTTCTAACTGCAGTGCTGGGGATCACCTAGGAGCCATCCTCGTGTCTTCCCCTAGTGTCTCATATTGCAGGGCTGCAAGGGAAATGAGGGGGTTGGGCTGGAAATGCAGGTAGCATCTAGTGCCTCCCCCTGGACAGGGGAGATAATTAGAGGAGTTCCCCCTGAGATGCAACACCTATGAAACCTGGCAGCTGCATGGAGGGCGGCCCCATACCTACCCCACACTCTCGGGCGTGTTCTGGATTTCTGAGTGTGGGGAGGTTCCGTATTCAGTCTACAGTGCCTGGGATCTCCTAGGAGCCCTTCACGTTTCTTCCTCGAGTGTCTCCTAGTGCGGGCTTCCGGGGAATGGAGGGGTTTCGGCTGTAAATGCAGATAGCATCTAGTATCCCCACCTGGACATGGGAGGAAATTAGCGGAATTCCCCCTGCCAGGCAACAACTGTGACACCAGGCAGCTTCGTGGAGGGCGGCCCCAAACCTCCCGCTCTCACTCGTACGTGATTCCGAATTCTGAGTGTGGGTAGGTTCCCTCTTCTGTCTGCAGCTCCTCGGATCTGATAGGAGCCATCCGCTTGACTTCCTCGAGTGTCTCCTAGTGCGGGATGCCGGGGAAAGGCGGGGGTTGGGCTGGAAATGCAGCTAGAATCTACTGCCTCCACTTGGACAGGGGAGGAAATTAGCGGAATTCCCCCTGCAAGGCAACACCTGTGACACATGACAGCTGCGTGGAAAGTGGCCCCAAACCTCCCCCACACACTCGGCCGTGATCCGGAATTGTGAGTGTGGGGAGGTTCCGTCTTCTGTCTGTAGCGCCTGGGATCTCCTAGGAGCCCACCACAGTGTATTCCCCGAGTACTCTTAGTGCGGGCTTCAATGGAAAAGTGGGGGTTGTTTTGGAAATGCAGGTAGCATCTAGTGCCTCCTCCAGTACAGGGGAGGTAATAAGCGGGCTTCCCCCTGCCAGGCAAAACCTGTGACACCATGCAGATGCGTGGAGGGCGGCCCCAAACCTCCCCCACACACTCGGCCGTATTCCGGGATTCTGAGTGTGGGGATGTTCTTTCTTCTGTCTGCAGCGCCTGGTATATCCTAGGAGCCCTCCACTTGTCTTCCCCGATTGTCTACTACGGCGAGCTGCCGGGGAATGCGGGGGTTGGGCAGGAAATTCAGTTAGCATCTAGTGCCTCCCCCTGGAATGGGGAGGTAATTAGCGGAATTCCCCCTGCCAGGCAACACCTGTGACACCAGGCAGCTGCGTGGTGGGCGGCCCCAAACCTGCCCCACACAATCGGACGTGTTCCGGGATTCTGAGTGAGGGGAGGTTCCGTTTTCTGTCTGCAGTGCCTGGGATCTCCTAGGAGCCCTCGGCGTGTCTTCCCCTAGTAGTCTCTTAATGCGGGATGCCGGGGAAAGGCGGTGGTTGGTCTGGAAAATCAGGTAGATTCTAGTGCCTACCCCTGGACAGGGGAGGAAATTAGCGGAATTCCCCCTGCCATGCAACACCTGTGACACCAGACAGTTTCGTGGAGGGCGGCCCCAAACCTCTCCCACACACTCGTACGTGATCCGGAAATCTGAGTGTGGGGAAGTTCCGTCTTCTGACTGCAGTGCTGGGGATCACCTAGGACCCATCCTCGTGTCTTCCTCTAGTGTCTCTTAGTGCGGGTTGCAAGGGAAATTAGGGGGTTGGGCTGGAAATGCAGGTAGCAACTAGTGCCTCCCCCTGGACAGGGGAGATATTTAGAGGAGTTCCCCCTGAGATGCAACACCTATGAAAGCTGACAGCTGCATGGAGGGCGGCCCCATACCTCCCCCACACACTCGGGCGTGTTCCGGATTTCTGAGTGTGGGGAGGATCCGTATTCAGTCTAAAGTGCCTGGTATCTCCTAGGAGCCCTTCACGTTTCTTCCTCGAGTGTCTCCTAGTGCGGGCTTCCGGGGAATGGCGGGGTTTCGGCAGTAAATGCAGGTAGCATCTAGTATCTCCCCCTGGAAAGGTGAGGTAATTAGCGGACTTCGCCCTGACAGGCAACACCTGTGACACCTGGCAGATGCGTGGAGGTCGCCCCTAAACCTCACCCACTCACTCGTACGTGATCCGGAATTCTGAGATTGGGGAGTTTCCGTCTTCTGTCTGCAGCGCCTGGGATCACGTAGGAAACAACCACGTGTTTTCAACGAGTGTCTAATACTGCGAGCTGCCGGGGAAATGCGGGGGTTAGGCTGGAAATGCAGGTAGCATCTAGTGTCTCCCCCTGGACAGGGGAGGAAATTAGCGGACTTCCCCCAGCCAGGCAACAACTGTGACACCTGACAGCTGCGTGGTGTGCGGCCCCCAACCTCCCCCACTCACTCGTACGTGATCCGGAATTCTGAGTGTGGGTATGTTCCCTCTTCTGTCTGCAGCTTCTCGGATCTGATAGGAGCCATCCGCTTGACTTCCTCGAGTGTCTCCTAGTGCGGAATCCCGGGGAAAGGCGGGGGTTGGGCTGGAAATGCAGCTAGCATCTACTGCCTCCACTTGGACAGGGGAGGAAATTAGCGGAATTCCCCCTGCAATGGCAACACCTGTGACACATGACAGCTGCGTGGAAAGTGGCCCCAAACCTCCCCCACACACTCGGCCGTGATCCGGAATTGTGAGTGTGGGGAGGTTCCGTCTTCTGTCTGTAGCGCCTGGGATCTCCTAGGAGCCCACCACGTGTATTCCCCGAGTACTCTTAGTGCGGGCTTCAATGGAAAATTGGGGGTTGTTTTGGAAATGCAGGTAGCATCTAGTGCCTCCTCCAGTACAGGGGAGGTAATAAGCGGGCTTCCCCCTGCCAGGCAAAACCTGTGACACCATGCAGATGCGTGGAGGGTGGCCCCAAACCTCCCCTCACACACTCGGCCGTATTCCGGGATTCTGAGTGTGGGGATGTTCTTTCTTCTGTCTGCAGCGCCTGGTATCTCCTAGGAGCCCTCCACTTGTCTTCCCCGATTGTCTACTACGGCGAGCTGCCGGGGAATGCGGGGGTTGGGCAGGAAATTCAGTTAGCATCTAGTGCCTCCCCCTGGAATGGGGAGGTAATTCGCGGAATTCCCCCTGCCAGGCAACACCTGTGACACCAGGCAGCTGCGTGGTGGGCGGCCCCAAACCTGCCCCACACAATCGGACGTGTTCCGGGATTCTGAGTGAGGGGAGGTTCCGTTTTCTGTCTGCAGTGCCTGGGATCTCCTAGGAGCCCTCGGCGTGTCTTCCCCTAGTGTCTCTTAATGCGGGATGCAGGGAAAGGCGGTGGTTGGTCTGGAAAATCAGGTAGATTCTAGTGCCTCCCCCTGGACAGGGGAGGAAATTAGCGGAATTCCCCCTGCCAGGAAACACCTGTGAAACCAGGAAGCTGCGTGGAGGTCGTCCCCAATCTTTCCCACAAACTCGGCCGTGTTTCAGAATTCTGAGTGCGGGAAGGTTCCGTCATATGTCTGCAGCGCCTGGGATCTACTAGGAGCCATCCGCGTGTATTCCTCGAGTGTCTAATAGTGCGGGCTGCCGCGGAAAGAGGGGGTTAGGCTGGAAATGCTGGTAGCATCTAGTGCCTCCCCCTGGACAGGGGAGGAAATTAGCGGACTTCCTCCTGCCAGGCAACAACTGTGACACCAGGCAGCTGCGTCGAGGTCGGCCCCAAACCTCCCCAACTCCCTCGTACGTGATCCGGAATTCTCAGTGTGGGGAGGTTCCGTCTTCTGTCTGCAGCGCCTGTGATCTCCTAGGAGCCCTCCGAGTGTCTTCCCCGAGTGTCTCCTAGTGCGGGCTGCCGGGGAAATATGGGAGATTTCCTGGAAATGTAGGTAGCATCTAATGCCTCCCCCTGGACAGGGGAGGTATTTAGCGGACTTCCCCCTGCCAGGCTACAGATGTGACATGAGGCAGGTGGGTGGAGGGCGGACCCAAACATCCCCCACACAGTCGGCCATGTTCCGGAATTCTGAGAGTGGGGAGTTTCCGTCTTCTGTCTACAGCGCCTGGGATCACGTAGGAACCAACCCCGTGTTTTCAACGAGTGTCTAATACTGCGGGCTGCCGGGGAAATGCGGGGGTTAGGCTGGAAATGCAGGTAGCATCTAGTGCCTCCACCTGGACAGGGGAGGTAATTAGCGGAATTCCCCCTGCCAGGAAACACCTGTGACACCAGGCAGCAGGCGTCGTGGGCGGCCCCAAACCTCTCCCACTCACTCGTACATGATCCAGAATTCTGAGTGTGGGTAGGTTCCCTCTTCTGTCTTTAGCACCTGGGATCTCCTAGGAGCACACCGCGTGTATTTCCCGAGTGTCTCCAAGTGCGGGCTGCCGGGTAAATGTGGGGGATTGGCTGGAAATGCAGGTAGCATCTAGTGCCTCCCCCTGGACAGGGGAGGTAATTAGCGGAATACCCCCTGCCGGGCAACACAGGTGACACCAGGCAGCTGCGTGGAGAGCGGCCCCAAACCTCCCCCACACACTCGGCCGTGATCCGGTATTCTGAGTGTGGGGAGGTTCCGTCTTATGTCTGCAGTGCCTGATATCTCCTAGGAGCCATCTGCGTGTATTCCCCGAGTGTCTCATAGTGCGGGCTTCAATGGAAATGCGGGGTTGGGCTGGAAATGCAGGTAGCATCTGCTGCCTCCTCCTGGAATGGGGAGGTAATTAGCGGACTTCCCCCTGCCAGGCAACACCATTGACACCATGCATATGCGTGGAGGTCAGCCCCAATCCTCCCCCACACACTCATCCTTGTTCCGGGATTCTGAGAGTGGGGATGTTCCGTCTTCTGTCTGCAGCGCCTGGGATCACGTAGGAACCAACCGCGTGTTTTCAACGAGTGTCTAACACTGCGGGCTGCAGGGGAAATGCGGGGGTTAGGCTGGAAATGCAGGTAACATATAGTGCCTCCCCCTGGACACGTTAGGTAGTTAGTGGACTTACACCTGCCAGGCAAAACATGTGACACCATGCAGATGCGTGGAGGGCGGCCCCAAACCTCCCCCACACACTCGAGCGTGTTCCGGGATTCTGAGTGTGGGGATGTTCTGTCTTCTGTCTGCAGCGCCTGGGATCCCCTAGGAGCCCCCCACTTGTCTTCCCCGATTGTCTCCTACGGCGAGCTGCCAGGGAATGCGGGGGTTGGGCAGGAAATGGAGGTAGCATCTAGTGCCTCCCCCTGGAATGGGGAGGTAATTAGTGGACTTCCCCCTGCAAGGCAACACCTGTGACAACAGGCAGCTGCGTGGTGGGCGGCCCCAAACCTCCCCCACACAATCGGACGTGTTCCGGGATTCTGAGTGTGGGGAGGTTCCGTTTTCTGTCTGCAGTGCCTGGGATCTCCTAGGAGCCCACGTCGGGTCTTCCCCCAGTGTCTCTTAGTGCGGGATGCCTGGGAAATTCGGGGGTTGGGCTGGAAATTCAGGTAGCTTCTAGTGCCTCCCCCTGGACAGGGGAGGTAATTAGTGGAATTCCCCCTGCTAAGTAACACCTGTGACACCAGGCAGCTGCGTGGAGGTTGGCCCCAAACTTTCCCCACAAACTCGGCCGTGTTTCGGAATTCTGAGTGTGTGGAGGTTCCGTCTTCTGTCTGCAGCGCCTGGGATCTCCTAGGGGCCCTCCACGTGTATTCCTCGAGTGTCTACTAGCGCGGGCTGCCGGGGAAAAGCGGGGGTTAGGCTGGAAATGCAGGTAGCATCTAGTGCCTCCCCCTGGACATGGGAGGTATTTAGCGGACTTCCCCCTGCCAGGCAACAACTGTGACACCAGGCAGCTGCGTGGAAGGCGGCCCCAAACCTCCCCCACACACTCGTACTTGATCCGGAATTCTGAGTGTGGGGAGTTTCCGTCTTCTTTCTGCAGCGCCTGGGATCTCCTAGGAGCACTCCGCGTGTCTTGACCTAGTGTCTCCTTAGTGCGGGCTGCAGGGGAAATTCGGGGGATCGGCTGGAAATGCATGTAGCATCTAGTGCCTCCCCCTGGACAGGGGAGATAATTAGAGGAGTTCCCCCTGAGATGCAACACCTATGAAACCTGGCAGCTGCATGGAGGGCGGCCCCATACCTCCCACTCACACTCGGGCGTGTTCCGGATTTCTGAGTGTGGGGAGGTTCCTTATTCAGTCTACAGTGCCTGGGATCTCCTAGGAGCCCTTCACATTTCTTCCTCGAGTGTCTCCTAGTGCGGGCTTCCGGGGAATGGAGGGGTTTCGGCTGTAAATGCAGGTAGCATCTAGTATCTCCACATGGACATTTGAGGAAATTAGCGGAATTCCCCCTGCCAGGCAACAACTGTGACACCAGGCAGCTGCGTGGAGGGCGGCCCCAAACGTCCCCCTCTCACTCGTACGTGATTCCGAATTCTGAGTGTGGGTAGGTTCCCTCTTCTGTCTGCAGCGCCTCGGATCTCCTAAGAGCCCTCCGCTTGACTTCCTCGAGTGTCTCCTAGTGCGGGATCCCGGGGAAAGGCGGGGGTATGGCTGCAAATGCAGGTAGCATCTAGTGCCTTCCCCTGAACAGGGGAGGTAATTAGCGGAATTCCCCTGCCAGACAACACCTGTGACAACAGGCAGCTCTGTGGAGGGCGGCCCCAAAACTCCCCCACACACGCTGCCGTGTTCCAGATTTCTGAGTTTGGGGAGGTTCCGTCTTCTGTCTGCAGCGACTGGGATCTCCTAGGAGCCCTCCGCCTGTCTTCCCCGAGTATCTACTTGTGCGTGCTCCCAGGGAAATGCGGGGGTTAGGCTGGAAATGCAGGTAGCATCTAGTGCCTTCCCCTGGACAGGGGAGGTAATTAGCGTAATTCCCCCTGCCATGCAACACCTGTGACACCAGACAGTTTCGTGGAGGGCGGCCCCAAACCTCCCCCACACACTCGTACGTAATCCGGATATCTGAGTGTGGGGAAGTTCCGTCTTCTGACTGCAGTGCCGGGGATCACCTAGGAGCAATCTTCGTGTCTTTCCCGAGTGTCTCCTAGTGCGGGCTCCATGGGAAATGAGGGGGTTGGGCTGGAAATTCAGGTAGCATCTAGTGCCTCCCCCTGTACAGGGGAGGTTATTAGCGGAATTCCCCCTGCAATGCAACACCTGTGACACCCTGCAGCTGAGGGAAGGGCGGCCACAATCCTCCCGAACACACTCGGCTGTGTTCCGGATTTCTGAGTGTTGGGATGTTCTGTCTTCTGTCTGCAGCGCCTGGGATCTCCTAGGAGCCCTCCTGTTGTCTTCTCCGAGTGTCTCCTAGTGCGGGCTGCCGGGGAATTCAGGGGTTGGGCTGGAAATGCAGATAGCATCCAGTGCCTCCCCCTGGACAGGGGAGGTATTTAGCGGACTTCCCCCTGCCAGGCAACAACTTTGAACCAGGCAGCTGCGTGAAGGGCGGCCCCAAACCTCCCCCACACACTCGTACTTGATCCGGAATTCTGAGTGTGGGGAGTTTCCGTCTTCTAACTGCAGTGCTGGGGATCACCTAGGAGCCATCCTCGTGTCTTCCCCTAGTGTCTCATATTGCAGGGCTGCAAGGGAAATGAGGGGGTTGGGCTGGAAATGCAGGTAGCATCTAGTGCCTCCCCCTGGACAGGGGAGATAATTAGAGGAGTTCCCCCTGAGATGCAACACCTATGAAACCTGGCAGCTGCATGGAGGGCGGCCCCATACCTACCCCACACTCTCGGGCGTGTTCTGGATTTCTGAGTGTGGGGAGGTTCCGTATTCAGTCTACAGTGCCTGGGATCTCCTAGGAGCCCTTCACGTTTCTTCCTCGAGTGTCTCCTAGTGCGGGCTTCCGGGGAATGGAGGGGTTTCGGCTGTAAATGCAGATAGCATCTAGTATCCCCACCTGGACATGGGAGGAAATTAGCGGAATTCCCCCTGCCAGGCAACAACTGTGACACCAGGCAGCTTCGTGGAGGGCGGCCCCAAACCTCCCGCTCTCACTCGTACGTGATTCCGAATTCTGAGTGTGGGTAGGTTCCCTCTTCTGTCTGCAGCTCCTCGGATCTGATAGGAGCCATCCGCTTGACTTCCTCGAGTGTCTCCTAGTGCGGGATGCCGGGGAAAGGCGGGGGTTGGGCTGGAAATGCAGCTAGAATCTACTGCCTCCACTTGGACAGGGGAGGAAATTAGCGGAATTCCCCCTGCAAGGCAACACCTGTGACACATGACAGCTGCGTGGAAAGTGGCCCCAAACCTCCCCCACACACTCGGCCGTGATCCGGAATTGTGAGTGTGGGGAGGTTCCGTCTTCTGTCTGTAGCGCCTGGGATCTCCTAGGAGCCCACCACGTGTATTCCCCGAGTACTCTTAGTGCGGGCTTCAATGGAAAAGTGGGGGTTGTTTTGGAAATGCAGGTAGCATCTAGTGCCTCCTCCAGTACAGGGGAGGTAATAAGCGGGCTTCCCCCTGCCAGGCAAAACCTGTGACACCATGCAGATGCGTGGAGGGCGGCCCCAAACCTCCCCACACACTCGGCCGTATTCCGGGATTCTGAGTGTGGGGATGTTCTTTCTTCTGTCTGCAGCGCCTGGTATATCCTAGGAGCCCTCCACTTGTCTTCCCCGATTGTCTACTACGGCGAGCTGCCGGGGAATGCGGGGGTTGGGCAGGAAATTCAGTTAGCATCTAGTGCCTCCCCCTGGAATGGGGAGGTAATTAGCGGAATTCCCCCTGCCAGGCAACACCTGTGACACCAGGCAGCTGCGTGGTGGGCGGCCCCAAACCTGCCCCACACAATCGGACGTGTTCCGGGATTCTGAGTGAGGGGAGGTTCCGTTTTCTGTCTGCAGTGCCTGGGATCTCCTAGGAGCCCTCGGCGTGTCTTCCCCTAGTATCTCTTAATGCGGGATGCCGGGGAAAGGCGGTGGTTGGTCTGGAAAATCAGGTAGATTCTAGTGCCTACCCCTGGACAGGGGAGGAAATTAGCGGAATTCCCCCTGCCATGCAACACCTGTGACACCAGACAGTTTCGTGGAGGGCGGCCCCAAACCTCTCCCACACACTCGTACGTGATCCGGAAATCTGAGTGTGGGGAAGTTCCGTCTTCTGACTGCAGTGCTGGGGATCACCTAGGAGCCATCCTCGTGTCTTCCTCTAGTGTCTCTTAGTGCGGGTTGCAAGGGAAATTAGGGGGTTGGGCTGGAAATGCAGGTAGCAACTAGTGCCTCCCCCTGGACAGGGGAGATATTTAGAGGAGTTCCCCCTGAGATGCAACACCTATGAAAGCTGACAGCTGCATGGAGGGCGGCCCCATACCTCCCCCACACACTCGGGCGTGTTCCGGATTTCTGAGTGTGGGGAGGATCCGTATTCAGTCTACAGTGCCTGGTATCTCCTAGGAGCCCTTCACGTTTCTTCCTCGAGTGTCTCCTAGTGCGGGCTTCCGGGGAATGGCGGGGTTTCGGCAGTAAATGCAGGTAGCATCTAGTATCTCCCCCTGGACAGGTGAGGTAATTAGCGGAATTCGCCCTGACAGGCAACACCTGTGACACCTGGCAGATGCGTGGAGGTCGCCCCTAAACCTCACCCACTCACTCGTACGTGATCCGGAATTCTGAGATTGGGGAGTTTCCGTCTTCTGTCTGCAGCGCCTGGGATCACGTAGGAAACAACCACGTGTTTTCAACGAGTGTCTAATACTGCGAGCTGCCGGGGAAATGCGGGGGTTAGGCTGGAAATGCAGGTAGCATCTAGTGTCTCCCCCTGGACAGGGGAGGAAATGAGCGGACTTCCCCCAGCCAGGCAACAACTGTGACACCTGACAGCTGCGTGGTGTGCGGCCCCCAACCTCCCCCACTCACTCGTACGTGATCCGGAATTCTGAGTGTGGGTATGTTCCCTCTTCTGTCTGCAGCTTCCTCGGATCTGATAGGAGCCATCCGCTTGACTTCCTCGAGTGTCTCCTAGTGCGGGAATCCCGGGGAAAGGCGGGGGTTGGGCTGGAAATGCAGCTAGCATCTACTGCCTCCACTTGGACAGGGGAGGAAATTAGCGGAATTCCCCCTGCAATGCAACACCTGTGACACATGACAGCTGCGTGGAAAGTGGCCCCAAACCTCCCCCACACACTCGGCCGTGATCCGGAATTGTGAGTGTGGGGAGGTTCCGTCTTCTGTCTGTAGCGCCTGGGATCTCCTAGGAGCCCACCACGTGTATTCCCCGAGTACTCTTAGTGCGGGCTTCAATGGAAAATTGGGGGTTGTTTTGGAAATGCAGGTAGCATCTAGTGCCTCCTCCAGTACAGGGGAGGTAATAAGCGGGCTTCCCCCTGCCAGGCAAAACCTGTGACACCATGCAGATGCGTGGAGGGTGGCCCCAAACCTCCCTCACACACTCGGCCGTATTCCGGGATTCTGAGTGTGGGGATGTTCTTTCTTCTGTCTGCAGCGCCTGGTATCTCCTAGGAGCCCTCCACTTGTCTTCCCCGATTGTCTACTACGGCGAGCTGCCGGGGAATGCGGGGGTTGGGCAGGAAATTCAGTTAGCATCTAGTGCCTCCCCCTGGAATGGGGAGGTAATTCGCGGAATTCCCCCTGCCAGGCAACACCTGTGACACCAGGCAGCTGCGTGGTGGGCGGCCCCAAACCTGCCCCACACAATCGGACGTGTTCCGGGATTCTGAGTGAGGGGAGGTTCCGTTTTCTGTCTGCAGTGCCTGGGATCTCCTAGGAGCCCTCGGCGTGTCTTCCCCTAGTGTCTCTTAATGCGGGATGCAGGGAAAGGCGGTGGTTGGTCTGGAAAATCAGGTAGATTCTAGTGCCTCCCCCTGGACAGGGGAGGAAATTAGCGGAATTCCCCCTGCCAGGAAACACCTGTGAAACCAGGAAGCTGCGTGGAGGTCGTCCCCAATCTTTCCCACAAACTCGGCCGTGTTTCAGAATTCTGAGTGCGGGAAGGTTCCGTCATATGTCTGCAGCGCCTGGGATCTACTAGGAGCCATCCGCGTGTATTCCTCGAGTGTCTAATAGTGCGGGCTGCCGCGGAAAGAGGGGGTTAGGCTGGAAATGCTGGTAGCATCTAGTGCCTCCCCCTGGACAGGGGAGGAAATTAGCGGACTTCCTCCTGCCAGGCAACAACTGTGACACCAGGCAGCTGCGTCGAGGTCGGCCCCAAACCTCCCCAACTCCCTCGTACGTGATCCGGAATTCTCAGTGTGGGGGAGGTTCCGTCTTCTGTCTGCAGCGCCTGTGATCTCCTAGGAGCCCTCCGAGTGTCTTCCCCGAGTGTCTCCTAGTGCGGGCTGCCGGGGAAATATGGGAGATTTCCTGGAAATGTAGGTAGCATCTAATGCCTCCCCCTGGACAGGGGAGGTATTTAGCGGACTTCCCCCTGCCAGGCTACAGATGTGACATGAGGCAGGTGGGTGGAGGGCGGACCCAAACATCCCCCACACAGTCGGCCATGTTCCGGAATTCTGAGAGTGGGGAGTTTCCGTCTTCTGTCTACAGCGCCTGGGATCACGTAGGAACCAACCCCGTGTTTTCAACGAGTGTCTAATACTGCGGGCTGCCGGGGAAATGCGGGGGTTAGGCTGGAAATGCAGGTAGCATCTAGTGCCTCCACCTGGACAGGGGAGGTAATTAGCGGAATTCCCCCTGCCAGGAAACACCTGTGACACCAGGCAGCAGCGTCGTGGGCGGCCCCAAACCTCTCCCACTCACTCGTACATGATCCAGAATTCTGAGTGTGGGTAGGTTCCCTCTTCTGTCTTTAGCACCTGGGATCTCCTAGGAGCACACCGCGTGTATTTCCCGAGTGTCTCCAAGTGCGGGCTGCCGGGTAAATGTGGGGGATTGGCTGGAAATGCAGGTAGCATCTAGTGCCTCCCCCTGGACAGGGGAGGTAATTAGCGGAATACCCCCTGCCGGGCAACACAGGTGACACCAGGCAGCTGCGTGGAGAGCGGCCCCAAACCTCCCCCACACACTCGGCCGTGATCCGGTATTCTGAGTGTGGGGAGGTTCCGTCTTATGTCTGCAGTGCCTGATATCTCCTAGGAGCCATCCGCGTGTATTCCCCGAGTGTCTCATAGTGCGGGCTTCAATGGAAATGCGGGGTTGGGCTGGAAATGCAGGTAGCATCTGCTGCCTCCTCCTGGAATGGGGAGGTAATTAGCGGACTTCCCCCTGCCAGGCAACACCATTGACACCATGCATATGCGTGGAGGTCAGCCCCAATCCTCCCCCACACACTCATCCTTGTTCCGGGATTCTGAGAGTGGGGATGTTCCGTCTTCTGTCTGCAGCGCCTGGGATCACGTAGGAACCAACCGCGTGTTTTCAACGAGTGTCTAACACTGCGGGCTGCAGGGGAAATGCGGGGGTTAGGCTGGAAATGCAGGTAGCATCTAGTGCCTCCCCCTGGACATGGGAGGTAATTAGCGGACTTCCCCCTGCCAGGGCAACACCTGTGACATCAGGCAGCTGCGTGGTGGGCGCCCCCAACCTCCCCCACTCACTCGTACGTGATCCGGAATTCTGAGTGTGGGTAGGTTCCCTCTTCTGTCTGCAGCTCCTCGGATCTGATAAGAGCCATCCGCTTGACTTCCTCGAGTGTCTCCTAGTGCGGGATGCCGGGGAAAGGCGGGGGTTGGGCTGGAAATGCAGGTTGCATCTAGTGCCTCCACTTGGACAGGGGAGGAAATTAGCGGAATTCCCCCTGCAAGGCAACACCTGTGACACATGATAGCTGCGTGGAAAGTGGCCCCAAACCTCCCCCACACTCGGCCGTGATCCGGAATTGTGAGTGTGGGGAGGTTCCGTCTTCTGTCTGTAGCGCCTGGGATCTCCTAGGAGCCCACCACGTGTATTCCCCGAGTACTCTTAGTGCGGGCTTCAATTGAAAAGTGGGGGTTGTTTTGGAAATGCAGGTAGCATCTAGTGCCTCCTCCAGTACAGGGGAGGTAATAAGCGGACTTCCCCCTGCCAGGCAAAACCTGTGACACCATGCAGATGCGTGGAGGGCGGCCCCAAACCTCCCCCACACACTCGGCCGTATTCCGGGATTCTGAGTGTGGGGATGTTCTGTCTTCTGTCTGCAGCGCCTGGTATCTCCTAAGAGCCCTCCACTTGTCTTCCCCGATTGTCTACTACGGCAAGCTGCCGGGGAATGCGGGGGTTGGGCAGGAAATGCAGGTAGCATCTAGTGCCTCCCCTGGAATGGGGAGGTAATTAGCGGACTTCCCCCTGCCAGGCAACACCATTGACACCATGCATATGCGTGGAGGTCAGCCCCAATCCTCCCCACACACTCATCCTTGTTCCGGGATTCTGAGAGTGGGGATGTTCCGTCTTCTGTCTGCAGCGCCTGGGATCACGTAGGAACCAACCGCGTGTTTTCAACGAGTGTCTAACACTGCGGGCTGCAGGGGAAATGCGGGGGTTAGGCTGGAAATGCA